>NW_023494791.1:31102214-31211357 GCF_904425465.1 Colossoma macropomum
CACCTGACTGATAGGCTGCTGATCCATTTCGAGTAGCTTTGTTAAATTCGACATATGAGCAATCTTTCCTACATTGAGGTTCCGCTGTATACATGTATATGGCAGCAGACTGGTTTATACTGAGTATACTGAGTATTTTGCGCTTATTAAGTGCATTTTCCCAGGCAGCTGCAAAACCAGGAGTGTTCTTTCTTTCATATTCAATGTACTCTGAGATCACTAATTTATTCATGTCATCCCTGCAGCCTCCATAAGAGTCATCCACAGAGTTTTCAGCCATGTCCAGGGGCCAAACCTGACCACTGCTCTGTAGGAGAAAAGACATACAATGGCTCACATTACGATTGTTAAAGGAGAAGCCATCAGTAAGTCCAGTTTAGTCTAAATTAACCCAAAGGACTGTTCAAACATCAAAGACCACCCTTCATTTATTTAATTTCCACTCAAAATTAACATTGAGTACGAGTTATTCATTATTAAGGAGCCATTTCTGAAAATACTACATAGAAAATAATCCTCTGGCAATGAAGGAGAAGATCAAAGCAAAATAAGTGAAAAAACTGGAAAACATGATTAAAAAATTTAGAAGAAAATGGCAAGACCTCATAGACCACCATAACTGTCATTATCAGATCAACATACTTAATGCTTTCAAATCTGAGAGAGAGGAGATAATTAAGCTATGCTTTTGCTTTAGATCTGAAAAAATCCACAGGTGTTTATGTCCATCCTTCCACTGTGAGAAGACAACTCAACACTATGAGTCTGAAAGGATGTGTAGCTGCCAAGAAATTTGCACTAGAATATCAAAACTGAACATCTGACATGTGGTAAGATTTTATAGACATATGAGTCTAAATTTGTAATTGGAAATATATGGATTGTGAGAAGCAGAAAATGCACCAACTTTTAAGACTGAACTTCGGAGGTGTAGAAAAAATTTCCTGCAGATTTCTTTGACAAACTGAAAGCAAGTCTGGTAGCTGTAATAAAGATAAAGTGTGGACACACTAATTGCTGAAAAATGTCAGAATTGTGTCAGAAATTTTCTATGTAATGTCTATATTATAGACATTATTATTTTTATTATTATTGTTATTATAAAATGACAGTTTATTGCAGCTTAGTCCAAATGAGTTGTTGTGGCTGTTATAGTTGCAATAAAGCTTTCATTCTGTAACTGTGTCATCCAGAATGGTAGTGAATAATCTTTGAACTCAGCATTTTTAATCACAAATGTGAGCAAATCTGTCCTATTATACAGTCCTGCATTGGCTCTCCGGTTCAGTTTTACCAACTCTCTTTTTTGATTGGTTACCTCATTAAAAGTGACACATTAGGAGCAGAACTTTTCAGCTGAAGTTGAACATCTTTAAACTTCACTGAGTGGAAACTCAGTCAAGGCTGTTTGGTTGAATTAGTGGTGAATTTGGGAACACAGCATTTATTCCAGGCAGTAGTCTCAGCCATTGTTTACAACACACTGGAAGCTGTTTAACACTACTACTTAAGCTTCTGCATTAATGAATATGGAAGTGTAGGAATGGTCTAGTCCTTATGAATTAGCAAACTAATAACATAGCAGCCTGCTGTAACTTTTACCAGTTTTCTTGATGTGTTAGAGATGTGATTTAGTCATTGTGGAAATTTAATGTCACCTACCTTCCTTATACAGAAAGAAATGGTCATCAGGAACAGCACACTGACCAAAGACACGGTCATCTTCATACAGCTCAGGTCTTCTGCTGACTGACAAATCACACTCTGGAGAATGAAATCAGTTGGTTTGATAAACAAAATAAGGATACTTGACCATCACAAGCTAATGCAAGACGTACACTGCTCTCCAAACATGTTGAGACAGGGCAGGTAAAAAGAAAAAAAACAAAGCAAAACGAAAACAGCAACAACAACAAAAACAAAAAACAGATGTGCCAAACGATTCTCTGTAAGTTTGAGCTCACTGGAAGTCACTGCCTTAACAAAGGCCTAGGTTTCCCAAAAGCATCTTAGCAAAAAGGTGATTCTTAAATGGTGCGGCGAGCGTCACACTGAACACTCTCTACTAGTTAAGATGAACTTAAAGCTAAGATGCTGTTGCAAAATTGGACTCAGGTCAGTAAAGTGTCTTTGTGCTTTAATGTAAAAAGATGTTTTTGTCATGTGTGTGGAAAAGGTGATATTTTATACTTTAAAATTACAGAAGGTCACCTTTTCCACATACATGAAGAAAATGTCTTATTACAATACAAAACATAATTACAACTGAGTGGTGAGCCGGCTGAATTTTTTTCTCAGTCTATTACAACGGAGTTCAACTTTGTACAGTAGGGATCATATGTGAAATGCAAATCAAAACACAAAGATCGGATTTAATAATACACTTTGACTTGTATTTAAACAAAAGCAGCACAAAGACAAGAAATTTATGGTTTTATTTTAGCAACTTTACTGTTTTTGTAAATACACGCTTAACTTGATGCTGTCCACATGTGATCTTGACCCTGTTCCTACTTCATTCCTTAAGATGTTTTTTTTAAGTAAAGTCTTAGAAAAAGTTGTTTTCAAACAACTATATGCGTATCTAATATCAAACAATTTATAAAAAGTAACCATAGTACAGAGACACATTGATTTGCATTATGAATGACCTCAGGCTCAGCGCTGATGCACAAAATTGTTTCTATTTTGGTTTTATTAGATCTTAGCGCAGCTTTTGATACTGTTGACCACAAGATTTTAATCCAGCGTCTTGAATGCTGGGTCGTACTCTCGGGCACAGTTTTAGAATGTTTTAAATCATATTTAAAAAATAGGCAGTTCATGGTTTCACTTGGAAATCATTCATCAAAAAGATTTGCCCTCAAGGTCCAGTCTTAGGACCTTTGCTTTTCTCTTTGTACATGCTACCTCTAGGCGATGTCATTAGGAAGCATAGTATAAATTTTCATAGCTATGCTGACGACACCCAGCTATACATTTCTATTCCTTCTGAAGATGAAGACTCTGTAGACAGACTAACCAGCTGTGTGTCAGATATTTCTCAGTGGATGTCACAAAATTTGTTACGAAAAAACTGAAATATTGATCGTAGGTACAGAAAGTCAGAGAAAAATGATTTATGAGAATCTTGGTTCTTTAGCTTCATATACCAAACGTGAAGTACGAAACGAGTGTGATCTTAGACTCTGAGTTCTGTTTTACCCCACACGTAAACACGGTCACTAAAGTAGCTTTTTATCATTTGAGAAATATCACTAAAGTTCGGCCTTTTCTCTCTCAGAGCGATGCAGAGAAACTTGTTCATGCATTTGTTACAAGCAGACTTGAATACTGTAATGCTCTTCTTACTGGACTTCCTAAGAAAACTATACATCCCTTACAACTCGTACAAAATGCAGCAGCGCACATCCTAACAAAAAGAAAACAGAGAGATCACATCACTCCTGTTTTAAAAGAACTGCACTGGCTACCTGGATTATTCAGGATAGATTTTAAAGTTCTGCTACTAGTTTTTAAAGCTCAAAATGACCTTATAGAACCTGCTTACATCACAGAATGTCTGTTGGTTTATGTTCCGGCACGTAATCTAAGATCTGCAGATAGTGGCCTTCTACAAATACCCTCTGTAAAATACAGAAAACATGGAGAGGCCTCTTTCAGTTATTATGCTTCTAAACTGTGGAACTCAATTCACCTTTTATTAGACAGTCAAGTTCAGTGCTCACTTTTAAGAAGCATCTAAAAACGTGTCTCTTTAACTTAGCATTTAATTAAAACTGTACATCTCGTGGTTTTTATCTTTTAATCTGATCTTTTTCATTTTCTTCTGATTTTAAATAAATACTAATGATTTCTTGTACAACTATGTTTTATCACCTGTCTGTAAAGCACTTTGAGCTGCCACTGGCATTAAAAGTGCTATATAAATAAAAATGATTGTTGTTATTATTGTTACAATGCATTCCAAAAAAGCTGGGACAGGGCAATTTAAGACTAGGAACATTGCTAAATGTTCAAAAGACATTTTAGAAGAAGTGATGTAATCTTGGGTATAATCATAAATTTCTCTGGCTCTCCAGACCTCCACTGTGGGAAAGCGTCTCAGCAAGGCCGCCTAAAGTGCACCTAAGTTGGATACAAATTTGCAAGATTCTGGGGTCTATATCTCTGCTTCCTTGAAGGCTGGCAATGCGATCCAGGGCTCGTTGGAAAGGGCACGTCACAATCTACTGACCTATTGTTCATCATGGATTTATAAAGTGGCTTCTTCCAAAGCATTCCCTTCTTCCGTGGTTTCATGGCGTCATCACGGATTAGTCAGCATCAACTCGACTTTCATCACATAACTGTCAAAAACCTGAAGTCGTGCAACCCCTATTTCATCCCTGTCCCAATTTATGGAATTGGGTTTGTATAATCCACAACCCATAATCCAGAGCTTTCTCTGGATTGACAATAATACACATTGACTCACTAATTTACTCATGCCTTGATCGCACACTTGCACACTCTGGGCTGACCATGCAGAAGGAGTGTGGTTCTAATCAGAGGTGGCATTGCTCAGTAGTTTTCAGCTATAAGGGAGCCCATTGGATGTTGAGAGCCAGGTATATCAGGCAGTGCCCAATAGTTGAGCTTGGTATGGGTAGGTTACATTTTGGAGTTTTGATTGTGAGAGAACCTAGTGACCTTGTAGCAAAACACCAGAAAATAAGGGAGTCAGATATACTTGAAAATGCTGTTTTGACGCCTGGCAAAATTGTACTCCCCCCTCATTTCTGGGGTGCAAGGTCTTGGCACAACACTGGCATCAGGGGTTTATAGCCCACTACATGCTTGGGTAGCAGCAGGCAGTATAAGCCTTTGGGAGCTGGATCTCTGCATGTGGGGTGACAGGTCGAAGTGGTGGTTCTTATGATGGTAGTTTCCGACACTCCAACACTCACTTCACCCGGCACTTTTATTGCCGACTGGTGTTCACCCTGGAGTTTCACTGGCAACCAGCTCTGAAGTTGCTAAACTAGAGGTTCGTGGTGCTACAGAATTGTGTCTTTTCTCTGCTGGATCAAACTTGATTTTATTGGATAATTAGGCGCGTTGCATAAGGGCAGGCAAACAAGTACAAAACTGCAGTAATGCTTTTTGATACTTTGCGCATTAGTAATGTTTTGGCAGATGACAGAGTCTAAAACAAGGGTCTCCTGTTTTAGTTGTTTATCTTATGTCCGATTTAAGTAATTCATTAACTGGTGATTGACTGTTTGTGTCAAACAAGGGAAAAAGGGCAAAAGAGGTTCATTTCAAATAATGCATAGCATCGTATAAATTTGATATAGTGCTTTTGTTTTGTTTTTAACATCAAATTTGTTGTTATATAAGCATTCCTAAATACTTGCACCAAGGAACTATGCCTCACCTCTCAAAGGAATGTCTTACATACATTTTGTATCCATGCTTGCATTTGTAGACTGATCACATTTTTTAAATATTTTTGATTAAAAAGATTCCAAATGGCCAGATTGTGCTTTAAAACTCAAAGACAGCATTGACTAATGTGTTTTGAGTTTGTACTTGTAGGTGATGATAGGGGTTTCACTAGAGGTTCATGGATAGGGCGGCTAAGCCTGTACTAGGGGGGTCTGGGGGCTTGGTCCCCAAAGAGGAATTTTTTTAATGGCCCCAAATTGTTTTTTATAATGCGCTCTAAGAGTAGAAACAGCCAGAAAATTTCAAGTACATCAGCCATGTTAAATATATCAAAAATGGTTATGTGGTCAAACTGTCTCTTCTTAGTTTGTATTAAGCACAGAGCTAATATAACAAAAACAATATCCATTCATTGACAACCGGTACAGATCACAGAAAGGCACTGAAGTCAAACAGTGTTATCTCCTCTCTCTTAGAAAAGCTGCAAAGACCTAAATGTATTTTTCAAAAACGCTGATTATAGATGAGTTCAGCCTCAGTTGGTACAATCAGAAAAAGCGTGATTTTGCTCTGTAGGCATGTTTAATAAGCTAGGTGACAGAATTTCATGGTTATGGTGACAAGTACTATATCAGTTAAATTAAATTAAATTCCTTATTAATTTTTGATCATTAACCTCCATCAGATCTGCTCCTTCAGTCCTGTCAACCTCCTTCAGCTTCTCTCTCTCCCTCTCTTCCTGTGTTTAGTACTACATTCATTTTATTAAGCTCAGATTTACAAGAACTCAAGGAAGTAATGATCAATCTCTTTAATTTTTTTTGTTTGAACCGGTAAAACTCTTTTCATCTGATTGGCCTTCGAAGGAGCTGCTGCCCCTTAATTTCTAGCTACAGGTTGAGGAATTGAGGGATATAAAACTGTGTTATGATGAGCTTTTCATACAAAGTTGAAATCAGCTTCTCCTTTGAATTTTTCTGTTCCACCTTAAATGCTGCAGCAGTTACATTCTGGCGCCTTGAAACGGGAAAATTCGAACAAGAATCTGGCGAATAGGAAGCCGAAGTCAGCCTTGTCCTTTTCACTGACGTTAACTCACTGTAAACAACAACATATGGCAATTACTGGTGTCATTGTTTCCAAATATTGAAGAGAAATCTAAAAACAAAGACAATAAAGAGCTGTCAGTAACGCTATTTCTGTTGTTCTTGTTCGTTGACACTCTCGCACTCACTATGAAGTGAGATTAAACCATAGACTCTATAGGTTAAACTAGTTGGCTTGTCAGCTAGTTAGCTAATGTTAGTGTTAGCCTAGCCACTAACACTAACACTTTACCTCACTTAAACCCAAAGTTAACTAAAGTTAGCTAGCTAGAGTTAAAAAGCTACCATGTAAAAAACAGATATCCAGCTATACTGACCATAATTTGCCACAAATCCATATTGTAGATGGATATATTCACTTTGTTTCACACTGTTTATTTTAGGTCTACTGTTTATTTTAGTGAGCTTTTAGCCAAATTCGTCTTCAGCTCGTTTACCGATTACTTTGCAGTGTAAGAACAGAGACCATCCCCCAGGTCTGATGTTATTGGCTTACAACTATAAGATCTGATATGACTGGCTTACAGTGTATGAGGTCTGATATGATTGGCTTACAATGTGTGAGGTCTGATTTAATTGGCTTACAATGTATGAGGTCTGATATGATTGGCTTACAATGTGTGAGAACTGATCTGATTCGCTTACAATGTATGAGGTCTGATTTGATTGGCTTACAATGCATGAGGTCTGATATGATTGGCTTACACAATATGAGGTCCTTAAGTTACTCAATCTCTGGTAGGACAGCAGAGGCAGTACTACATTAGAGCAGTAGCAGCAGCACCTCCCCCAGGTCGTGTCCTGCTATTACAGTATATTGTGAATGAGAATAAACTATAAATGATTTTGACTAGTAATGTATGTTTACTTAGAAAGGGGGCTAAATAACATTTAACCAGATTTTAAAAATGTATAATATAATATAATAGACTGAATAACTTTGTAAAAATTGCTGTACTTTATTAGGTTTATTATAAATATAGAAGAGCCCAAGTAGCACAGATATAAATACATAGATGGTGTTGTCTGTTGTTCTCTACCTGCAAGTTCGCCATGTTGCGGTCAATATCCACTTGTAAACAAATACACATATACTGAGGTATGATGAATTCTCAGGATTAAATCGGCCATAACTTCCTTATCACCCAACCGATTTTCACCATATTGGTTTTGTTATAATCCTCAGGCATAGATTAATCTAGGATTAATCTAGGTTGCACAGACTACTCTCGGTAGCTTTTGTTTCTATTTAATAACTGAGATCGTGCTGGTAAGCCGGAGCAGCAGAAGAGTATTCAGTCTGCACCTGACGAGAGCTCCGACAGAAACATTCACACACATCAACAAATCCATCAATGTGTAAACCACTTCTAATCTTAATACATATACACTTGAAATAAACCCCCCAAAACACAGTAAGAAGGGTGAGGCTGCCTATTCCCCAGCTTCTTGTTTGAATTTTCCCATTTCACCTTAAATGGTGCAGCAGTTACATTGTGGTGCCTGAGGCTGCACCATTTAAGTTGCAATGGGAAAATTCGAAAAAGAAGCTGACTTGAGCTTTGTGTAAGAAGGTGCTAATCTATTTTGAACCTCTACACGGATTAAGGGATGCTGTAGCTTACTTAGCTACAAAGCTTACGCAGCATTAACAATCATTGTAAATAAATAAACAACTATACCATGCTAAGATACCCTATATAGGCTATTAAATGAAATAAGCTTAATATAAAACCAGAGGAAAAACAGTCACATCAACAGGTTCTCTGTGCATCACCAACCACACGGCCATATCTACACATAAACATCACACAAACAATAAGCATCGCACAAACCTGAGTGTGGATCACTGCATTCTCTCCGTTATATAATCCTATCCCACGTTCTGATAGCAGTATTCTTGAAATAGTGTAATTTTGGACAGTACCTTTCCTAAACTGCCACTCTGTAATGGAACTGAATGCAGTCCAGTAGTGATATTGACTGCTCCAAAATGGCAATGTGCCTGGCTGGACCCAACACTGCATCTACAAATATATATATACATACATACATACATCATCTAAACCGCTTATCCTTCTGGGTCACGGTGGGTTGCTGGAGACTATCCCAGCTGTCATTGGGCGGAAGGAAGGATACACCCTGGACAGGTCGCCAGTCCATCGCAGGGCAGACAGACAGACATATACATTCACACCTAGGGGCAATTCAGCGTTTCCAATTGGCCTGACTGCATGTCTTTGGACCGTGGGAGGAAACCGGAGTACCCGGAGGAAACCCACGCAGACACGGAGAGAACATGTAAACTCCACATAGAGAGGACCCCGGTGGCCCGGTCGCCCATCGAACCCAGGCCCTTCTTGCTGTGAGGCGACAGCGCTACCTATGGCGCCACCGTGCAGTCTACTTATCATCACTCATTTTCCACTCACAGTCTGAACTACTTATTTTTTCTATACTTTGTAAATTAGTTTAGCAAATATTTTTTTTTTTCTCTCAGTTGGTTGTAATATTTGTCTAAGTTTATTTTCTAAAATAAAAGGCTCTGCAGGACAAAAATCTGGGTGGTCCGAGGGTGGACCAGCAGTGGCAAACAGTCAGCAGGGTGCCAACCTTATCAACTAGAGGACTGATATATGCTTGTTATCTGGGTTTCATGTGAAGTGGCATGAAAATAAATTTCCCGTTTTGTAATTTGTGTTTATGCATATAGAAACAGTTGCAGTATTCGATTCTGATAAAATTGCACTTGATGCTTGATTCTAGGTGGTTGTGACAATATACTAGCAAAGTAGATCACTTTTGCTACCTGTATCTCATTGTCAGTTTGTTGACACAGCCTGGTAGAAAACTGTGATGTGACGTTGTTAACATTCTGGTGAATTTCTGTTCGAATACATTGTGGAAACGTAAAGAACAGCAGACACCATTGTGGGATTCAAAACAACAGCTTGCCAAAATGATGTCAGAATGGCTGGGATTTTAAAAGAGCATTTAAAAGGTGAGAGGCAGTTTTTGAAACCATCCCGCAACATTACAAAGTTTTCCTAAAGGTTTCAATAATCTGAAAATTATGGGAACATTCTCAGAACCATAATGTACAATCAAAGGGGAATTTCTGTTTCCGTAAAGAAAAATTTCTGGGAAAATCAGATGGGAACCAAAACCTATTCATTCTCATAACATTTAGGGAACCAAAAATTGTTAGCTGGGTAATACTCATCATCCATGATTTCATTCAGGGTCGCATTCTCCCACTCCTCAAACTCAGAAAGAGAGAGAGAGTAAGAGAGAAAGAGCACAGAAGGGAGAAAATGCATGGGTGCTTGAACTTTCGGTAAAAAAGGCAAATCTACCACAGTGTAAAACAATAATCATTATAACTTACCAAAGTAAGTAAACTGGATGTTGTAATATTTTAAGTTCACTAAGCATATCATTAAGTTTCAGAACAGAATCATGAAGATTCTGACATTCACCATTGTTTTCTTATTTGGGCTCAAAGATATGAACAACAAGAACATGTCATGAATCTGACGTAGGCTTTTTCTTAGGACCTTTCTTATGAACAAATTTAAAAAAAACTTTCGAAGATATTGCTGAATTAAGTCCAATGATGTGTTACAATCTGTTAACTCTGTTTTTGAATTACAATAAAATAAAACATTCAAGGCAGCCAGGTTAATAACTTTTTAAACAATTTAAGTTCCAAATTAGTTTTTTGCAGTGTACTAAAAAATCGCTCTTTCTAGAGCCAGCCCGACAATTTACCTGAAAAATGTTTACCCAATTTTGTATTGCTCTGTCGGGCTGATATACCGTAATGTTCATCAGGACACAACATTTCAGAAGGAATGCTTTGTTGTAACATGAATTTTATATTTAAATATTGTTTCTTGTTTGGTTTTAGGCAAGAAGAGTTTAACTGAATGACTGTTCAGCAGTTTAAAATGTACAAAAACTGTAGATAAAATACTCCTCTGTTAAGAGGACATTAGAGAGAAGATGTGTTGATGTGGAGAGATGGCAAATGTGCAGAGGACTCGGATAAAGGTATTATTGAGGAAGCATCATCTTTTTTTTTTTTTTCACTTTCCATTACGGTGGTTTCTTATTTTGTTTGTTTTTTTTAATGATTGCGTTTTGTTCATGTGAAAATCCTTGCATTGAATAAAAAAGTAGCAACTGCACATTTTACAGGTCAATTAAAACTATCTGGGGAATGATATCCCAAAACAATCCTATAGTGAACTGGGCTGAGCTCTGGATCTTTACATGCCCAGCCAACACCCCTGGACAATGAGGTATCTAAAGCTGCATTAACACGTTCACTAATCACTCTACAGAACCTCCTATATAATGAAGGAAGTAAAGTTCACCACTAAGCTTTCAAACACAGCATATGTATTTATAACTATGGCGGGAACTGCCACTTCCGTCCGTCATGCAGAAATCCAACCCCCTCAAAACGAAACTAAAACAAGACACTAAAACGGGCAGACGTCTGGTGACTGGCTGAAATGTGACTTTCCTGTTGATTCCTTCCCAAATAATATGTGGTCCTTTATGGGAGGCAAATCCAGTCAAAAAAGAAATTAAAATTAAAACAATAAAATGAAAATGCAAACCTCTTTTTGCCATTTCTTTTTCCAAACATCTGTGCAAATATCCTGCCAAAATTGAAAATGAAATGAAATGCCTACATTTGCAAATTCATTTTTCACATGAGCGCGAGTCGTTTGTGACAAAAATAAAAATAAATGTAAAACTGCTGTTTGTCATTTCATTTTAGTCGTTATTCTGGTTTTTCATGGCCAAATCTAAAATTAAAAAGCTAATAGAGAAAAGAAAATCCAAGCTTCACTTTGGCTTTGGCTTTTCTTCATGAAGTGCAGAATACGAGTCAAAACTAAAACCAAAATGCAATGTTCACTTTATTTCACAGCAAAGTGACGGTTTGTGATTCAGTTTTCGGCGCGGACGCGCTTTAAGTGTCAGAATGAAAAGGCAAATGCGAACAAACATCAGCGCCACCTGCTGGACATTTACTTTACATTTTCCACTTTTCGATTTCGTTTTCAAACTGACCAACATGCAAATATATGTTAATTAGCACTGGGCGGGGCTACGGGGTACATTTTAGGACATCCTCAGTCCTCCGAGTCAGAGCGGCATCATTCCTCAAGCTAAACGACTTCGAGTCTCGAGAAAAACCATCGTCATGACTCAGATCTGGTGAAACTGACACCGTCAGACCAAACGGCTTCAGAGAAAAGGTATCAGACCAAACGCAGGCCTGGTCGAGCACAGACTGGTTCATATAACTTAGAAAACTATTATGTATCTCGATATAAATGCCAGTATAACATGTCCAGTTTTTTCTGACGGTGTTTGTTCAGTTTCACCAGATCTGAGTCATGACGATGGATTTTCTCGAGACTCGAAGTCGTTTATCTTGAGGAATGATGCCGTTCTGACTCGGAGGTCTGAGGATGTCCTAAAATGTACCCCGTAGCCCCGCCCAGTGCTAATTAAAATATATTCGCATGTTGGTCAGTTTGAAAACGAAATCGAAAAGTGGAAAATGTAAAGTAAATGTCCAGCAGGTGGCGCTGATGTTTGCATTTGCCTTTTCTTTCTGACACCTAAAGCGCGTCCGCACCGAAAACTGAATCACAAACCGTCACTTTGCTGTTGATTTATCAGTTTTGCATTTTCATTTTCATTTTGTCAGATATGCAGCCGATTGCTTTGAAAAAGAAATGAGAACGTGAACACTGCATTTTGGTTTCAGTTTTGACTCGTATTCTGCACTTCATGAAGAAAAGCCAAAGTGAAGCTTGGATTTTCTTTTCTCTATTAGCTTTTTCATTTTAGATTTGACCATGAAAAACCAGAATAACGACTAAAATGAAATGACAAATAGAAGTTTTACATTTATTTTTATTTTTGTCACAAATGACTCGCGCTCATGTGAAAAATGAATTTGCAAATGTAGGCATTTCATTTCATTTTCAATTTTGGCAGGATATTTGCGCAGATGTTTGGAAATAGAAATGTCAAAAAAGAGGTTTGCATTTTCATTTCATGGTTTTAATTTTAATTTCTTTTTTGACTGGATTTGCCTCCCATAGTTCTTAGCTTTTTTTCCAAATAGCCCAGGCTCTCCCACCCCCTAGGTCTTCTGTGGACACCCCAACTCAGATTTTGTTCTGGCACCAGGTTACTAATCCTGTGCAGGGACTTCTCGGAAAGTTTGGAAACGTGGTTCAATCAACACACATTTTCATGTGGAAATCATGTTTTATAAACCATTACTTAAAGGTGAAGTTTCACATGTATAAATGAGGCTCCAGTTGTCACCCTACAGAGGCCCTGTCACTCACAAAGGATTCTCTATTAGCCTGCTACTCCTAAAAGTAATTACAGAAGACTAAATTACAAAGACGAAAAATTACTGATACTTACTCAGCAATGTTTCCAAAGGATCTTGTCCTCCTAGCTCTTCAGCACTTCTGAAGCTCTGTGTAAACAGACTGATTGCATGCAAAGCCTTGAGGAACAGATCTTTTATATGTATTGAGAGGGTCAAGTATCACCAAATAATCCCCCGCCCCTTGTGTTATGTTACTTCATTTTATTTCCTTAGGCTCCTTATTTTACTTCCAGTTTTGCCCTCAGTCTGTCTGTGATGATTCAGTGGCTGAGGAAAGCTGCTTGTATCAGGGTCTGTGAAGTTATTGATAACATGGTGTAAAGTTGTTGTCCTACAGCATAGATGAACCTTGAATGACTGTGGATCCAAACAGAACCAAAGATGACTATATGAGTTCTGTAAATAGGAGGAAGACCAAATGTATAACTTGAAATATACAGTTAAAAGCACCATGTGTACAGATGGAGAAATGAAACAGAGAGAAAGAGAGAGAGATAGTGAGGGTGTAGTAGTAGAAATTTATCAGTTCTTTACTGTCTGAAGTGTAATTTATGTAATATGTAAGTGTACTTCTAGGAAAAACATTTAATATACTGGAGTGAGTGGCAGCACTAACTTAGAGGAGTCTAAAAAAACAGGGAAGAATAAACTATAAAGTTGTACACTGAAAAAAGTGAAACAACCATGTAATTTATTTAAAGTGTATTTTTATAATGGTGTAATTGAATATTATGATTTCCAGTTCAAAACTTAAAATAAATAATTTTATTGAAATAATATTTTTACTTCAAGCCAGACGTTTTGATGTCACGTGACCTCATGACATCATATCAGATCACTCCTCGTGCAGTTTTGCTGTCCGCCGTTACTTCTCTCAGAAAGTGCAGCTTTTCTGTTGTAGACGGCGACTCTTCAAGGTAAGGATTAGAAAGTCTGTTTTTTAAGAGAATGTGTGCTGTACATGTAAAATTATGGTTAGTAGCAGGATAGACGGCTAATTGGTACTTTGCAGACTGTCTTTGCGTTTTGCTTGCGAGTTAGCTTGCTAGCTAGCTAAACCAGGTTATTTCAAAAAACGTAACGTTTGCTAGCTACAAATTTGTAGGCTTCCCAAGTTTATTGTGCCTACTTTCCTTATAATATAACAGTCGAAACTCGACTTTTGCTGGTTTAACATTCGCGAATTTAGCTACGGGTTTGCCGTCAATAATTAAATGTGATTTTTAGGAGTTTGCGACCAACTGCAGACAATCTCATAACGCATAGGCTGGAAACGTAGCTAGGTAAAGAAAATGAGAAAGGTTTGGTGAGTCGTAAATGCGTACATTTATGTATTATGGAGTAAATGCGTTTAGATATGTGACGCCACGCTCTTTGACTTGGTTTTACACAATGTTTTTGGGTAGTGCATGTGGTCAGCATTATGAAGAGACAACATTAAGATTTTGGGGGCCTAGAGATATTCAAGTTTTTCCACCTTTGTGGAAGTCCTTCGGAGGGTTAACGCTTCTGGATATGGAGGGCATTCAACTTAAACGATAATGTTTGCAGTTATCGTCCCAAATAAGGAAATCAGTGTCAATCAGTTTTCAGAAATGTACGTTCAAAACGTTTATGGAGACAAATAATGATACCTCTAGTAGGAGTTACAAGTATAAATGCTCTATAAAATGAATATCTACTCGTCTTAAAAGGTGTTGCTTTCCTACTGTAGAAAAAACTGACAGCAAACATAACTATGTCAATAAATTAAATGCAAATGTCCCCATGCTGCATTTGTAAATTGTACTAAGTGGCAAATGGGTAAGGTGGTTTTTCCCTTCTTTCATAGTCTTCTGATGAATGTGGAAATGCAAAGACTGTGGTACTTCTGTTTCATGAAGATCTGAGCTTCTTAAACATTATAAGCTTCAACACAGACATTATGGACACCGCCATTCATATCTGTGCATCTATTTCAGTTTTCCATGCACCTGCAAGACTTGGAATGCACTTTTGAGTCACTTGTCAAGATGTCATCAGCCATCCTCACAAAATGAATTGACCACATTTAAATGTCTCTTATGCAATTGCAAGCAACGTTCAACTTTGAAAGACTGTTTTCAACATATAGCACAGCATCTGCAAAAGAACGAAACGGTTGTTTGTGTGTTTCGGGGTGTTCATACAAAACAAATATTTATGGTTCGTTTCGAACTCACAGGAGCAGAAATCATAAGGATTGTTCAGTAAATGACTTAAAATCTGGAGTACTTGAGAAACAGGGGTCAAGCTTAGGTTTTTCTGTGGAAAGTCATTATTCTGAGAGTGTCACAATCGATGACATTGGTACTGAGCCCTCAGATGATTTAAGTACAGAAGGCTTGGGTGATTCTAGTTTTGATGTTCAGGATTGAAATGACTTAAATGTTGAGCTCAAAGTTGCGTCTCTCTTACTGAAGCTAGAACATATTTATCTTGTTTCTAGTGTGGCTGTCGATGAACTTTTGCAAGAGTTTGAGTATTTAATAAGCTCTGCTTCTGTACCTCTTGTTCATCAAACCATTGCTCAGCACTTACAGAATGTTAACTGTCAAGTAGATGAAACTGTTCTGCAAGAACTAGCATGTACTGTTTGTTTGTAAGTCATCCAGTAACAGCTTCTTTTGGTACTCATGGCCCACTTTCCACTGCCTGGAAGCGAAAGACCTACTACAAAAAACATTTTAATGTTATAGAACCTATAGAACTTATCCTTGACTCTCAGAACAGAAAATCCTTTCAATACATCTCTATACTTAATTCTTTACAGCAGATCCTCAGTTGTAAAACTTTTTTGGATAAATCGGTCAATTTGAAAGCTACCCATCAAATTCAGTCAGATAAAATTCTGTATAAATCCTTTTGTGATGGTATTAATTACAAAGAAAATGTTCAGCTGTCAAATGAGTGTGTTTTTTCACTTATTTTGTATATAGATGATTTTGAAATCTGTAACCCCCTCGGCACCTCAAGAAAAAAAAACATAAAATCTGTGCAATATATTGGGCATTGGCAGACTTACCTGCTAGTTGTCACTCATCGCTGTCTAACATATATTTAGCTGCGCTTATTCATGGTGAGGATGTTAAGTCCTATGGTTATGAGAGTGTATTAAAGCCCTTAGTAGATGTTCTTGTTACATTAGAACAACAAGGACTCTTTATTGCCAAGTTGGGGAAAACGGTGAAAGACTTTGTTCATTGTGTTTTAGCAGACAATCTTGGGGCCCACAGTATCGCAGGTTTTGTGGAAAATTTTTCAGGTAAATATGTTTGCAGATTTTGTACAGCAGAAAATGTAGACATACAAACAAAAGAAGGCAAGTCAGGAGCATTTTGTCTAAGACGCAAGGACATTCATACTTCTCATCTTAAAGCTATTGAAGAAAATTCATTGTTTAGTCATTTTGGTGTAAAAAGGAGGTGTGTTCTGTCAGAAAGTCTGTCATATTTCAGTCTGACGCAGAGTTTTCCCCCCAGATATAGTTCATGACCTCTTTGAAGGAATTATCCCTGTTGAGATTGCTCTGTGTCTAACTAAGCTAATTTCTAACAAATATTTTACATTAGCCTGTTGAGATTTCTTCCTCTCTTGATTGGAACCAGAGTTCCTTTAAACGAGCCAGTGTGGGAAGTTCTCTGTGAATTAAAAGACATAGTAGAACTTGTTGTTGCACCTTTTCACACTGAGGAATCTATTTCTTATCTTGACGTCAAGATATCGGAACACAGGACAGTACTTCAAGAAGTTTTCCCTCTTGGAAAAATCCTGCCTGAACATCATTATTTGGAGCATTATCCACAGTTGATATGCCAGTTTGGCCCCCTTGTTGCACTATGGACTATGAGATTTAAAGCAAAACATAGTTTCTTCAAACTGTTACAAAAATGTACTGTATTCATCAGCTCAGAGGCATCAGTTTCAGACTGCACAATCTTCATATGTGTAAATTTTCTAAGGCAACTTTGGAGGTTACTGATGTTTCAACACTTCCCCTTGAGGTTCTAAATGAGGATATTGTACTGGCAGTGAAACAGAAACACACACATATGGATACTGTGAACCTTGCAAAAAATGTGTCCTACAATGGCTTCAACTATAAGACCGGAATGGTGGTAGCCCATGGGTCGCTGTCTGGTCTTCCAGAGTTCTGTGAAATAGTTCAAATGATTGTTGCACAAGAGACACTAATTTTCATTGTCAAAAAATTGGATGCCTGGTACCTGGAGCATTATCGAGCTTATGACTTGGTCATATCTACTACTAGAGAGCTAAGGCTTGTTGAGGCACATGAACTGAATGATCACTACCCTCTGGTACCCTACATGGTCAGTGGACGACACCTCATCTCTCTGAAGAGATAAGGTATATGTATGGGTGTGGTATTGAAAATGTTGAAGAAATTTTTTAATGTTATGAACTGGCATTTACAACAGATTTCCTTAAGTGGTTCACTTGTTTATACACAGATTTTTTTAAGATATATAATATTAAATCGGAAGTTCACCTTATTTCACATTTGAGCAAAATGCATTGATCTTTGTACGCTAATTGATTTCTCAACCTGAATTTCCTGATTTAATCATTTTTAAAAACATGGCAGTAAAACAAAGAGCATTTGTTGTGACTACTGGAAATGCTATATTAAAAACACCTTGAGGATTTGTGTTTGGGGCCGAATTCACAAAAGTGTCTTAAGAGAAACTCTTCTTAAATGTGCTTTTCTTTTAACTTTATACACAAGAACTTCTTAAAAAAACTCAATTATTTGATTAAAAAATGTTTTTAGGTAAATTTTGCTCAAATGTGAAATAAGATGACCTTCCCTTTAATACAATTGCTTCCTTATGCCCATACAGGCATATCACTAATGAAAGAGAGAGATATTTGCTCTCCCTTTTCATTGTAAAAATGAGACTCGGCTAATGATAACGTAAGGCTTTAGTTTGTTTTCCAAATAACAAAGTTATTTAGTGCGACTTTTTTTGAGTTTTGAATAAATTAATTTATTAATATAAATTAAATATAAGTTACAGCCAATTTTGTACACCTTATGCTGTTTTTATTGTATTTTTTTGGTTGTTTTTTTTACTAGATCCTGGGAGGAGCTGATATGGCAGTGAAAAGGCCCGCCAAGTTGCGAGTTATTCTGTCTCCTGATGACACCAGGAAGCTAATTCTGCCTGATGGAATATCAAAGACAATGGGGGAGCTTATGGATGAAGTCAGGAAAGTGTGTGGCTTAAATGGAAATTTTAGACTGCAGTACCAAGACAGAGACTTTGGAGATGCGCTAGTGAACTTGACATCTACCACGGAACTTGAGGATTTGGCAACTGTCAAGGTCATCCCAATAACTGATGACTGTAGCCAAGAATTTAATCTTACTGTCTGTGATGATTTAATGCAACAATCATCTGATGATGCAGAGATCCTGTCCTCACCCTCCAGCTCTGCCTCTACACAGACTCGGATGTGGCCAAGAGAGTTTCTAATACCATTGTTTTCCTATGACACCGAACTACAGTTAGAAAAGGGAAATGCTGCGTATAGGTCAGACATGACCATGTAAACACTGAGTTCAAAAACCAAGTCAGATGTTCTGGAAAAGGTAGCTGAAGAGATGTTCAAGTACAAAGCCTAACCAACAGATGCTGACTTCAGTGGCATTGCCGAAACACTAATTAAGAAGCATCCAAGCCTCTCTGAACCTGGTACGTACAACGGTTGCTATGGGTGGAAGCAGCGACTGAAAACAAAAATGGGCAACTACCGAACTCAGTTAAAGGGCATCGGGTGTTCTGAATTACTTACAGATTCACTTAAGTCAAAAGCTGCAGAGGATGCATTGCCAGCAAAAAAAGTAAAGAGACCTAGGAGAGGAGAAGCCAACCACATACCTGACATTCCAGCTGGAGAGACCTCAGAAAATTTGGAAAATGAGAGGCTGTCACTTTTAAGTGAAGTCAAGAAGAGAAAGAATCATGCAGTGATAAGGGACAAAATGGCCAAGGAAATTGTAGAAAAGGAATCAAGAATGGAAGAATTCAAGAATAAATGGCCTGCGTTGTTCTCCATGGATGAGGTAAGTAACTTTTCTAAGCAATGGCAATAGGTCAGTAAATTATTGTATACATTATCAAAAGGAACATAAGAAATTGAGCCAGACCAATTTGAAATGTATGTCAGAACTGATGTCAAAAATAAGAGCGCACACCACACAGTTGTAAGGTAACATTACATTTGCATGTGTTTTTTCTTTTTTAAAGATCAACAATGAATTTCTGAGAATTACAGCTGTTCCCCTTCAACCCCGATTCCTGGCTTCCTTGGACAAGCACCACAGCAAGCTGACTGAGATCATCCGAAACAAGGGAGGGGTTGTCAGAGAGAAGACACAGAATATACTGAAGGTTCTTGATCAGGTAGGTACTTGATCAGTATATCAAAGTTTACCTTATATCACATAAATAGTAAAATTGTAAATAGAAGAAGTAGTGTTAATTTTGACAACACATTCGATTGTGGAGCTGGATCAGACATGCTACATTTAGCATTTTGCTTTGTATGTGTTTGGGTTCTTACCTAGAGCCTTGAGGTGAATCTGAAGAGAGAGTGTCTGCTGAAGTGCCTTATTGTGTACCTTGGGGAAGATGTGGACAGTCTTATCAAGGAGTATCTGGTAAGTAGTTTTGCTTTAATCACTTGAGCTTTAGAAAAGAAATGAATATTTGAACTTGAATGCTCATATGCGTGGCAACATATCGTACGTTCATGTACATTCGCCATTGCCTGTACTAATTGTGGAGTTCCCTGTTCCCCACTGGTTATTAATCGGCACAGTTAGAATTTAATATGTCTAACACAATGACTAAGGTCATGAATTCAGCGTGGGAGTAACTGATGCTAACTCTTGCTAGCTATTTATTAAATTTCAAACATCATCTAGCTGATAACTTTTCTCCGAATGTTTCACTGTAACTATTACTATGCAACAGATCAGAGGTGGGTAGAGTAGCCAAAAACTGAACTCAGGTAGAAGTACTGTTACTTTAAAATAATAATTAACCAAGTATAAACTCAAGTAGAAATAGTCATTTAAATTACTGCTTAAGTAAAAGTAAGGAAGTACCTAGTAAAAAGACTACCGAAGAAGCAAGTTACTTCATTGGATCTCATTTAATTGAAATAGAAGCGCAAAATCACAGCCTGATTTAGGCAGCACATAGAAACATCAAATCAAATAAGTCTGAAAAATAATTTCTTTTAAATAATTGTAATAAAATAAACAATGTAAAATGACTATTTGCAAACTTAAATAAGAACTAATTTGCATAATTAAAAATAATCTATTAAAACAATAGAAAATAAAAATAAATCTTTTAAGAAACAACATAAATAATGTAATGTTAGTATAAAATACTTTTACATTAAACTTGTTCAGACACTTAAACCATCACTTTACAACATACACTAAATAGGGAACAGGGAGACATGTAAGATTTAGCCAAATCTCAAATGCCGTTTAATGTGGAATTGTTAGTTTATTTTCTTATGAGGTGAAAGATTTTTCTAAGTATCTTACAACACAGGGTACAAAATGAAGTTACAGTTCAGTAAAACTTCCTTTAGAAGTTTGAAAAACACATTCTAATCAGTAATAAAAGTTTAAGGTGGAACCCAAGCCAACAACCTCTATTCACAGCTTAAACAAAACCAAATGTAATGGTTACATATAAATATCAGTGCTTATTAGTTTGTTAGCTTTTATTTGTGTTTTTGGTGTATTTAGTGCTTAGTTTAATTTTCCATTCCACCTTAAGTAGTGCAGAAGTTTTATTCGGATGCCCTTTGGTAGAACTTGTGCTCTGTTTAAGGTGGAACGGAAAACTGGAATAAGCAGCTGTTGTATGCATTCATCACATCACATTACCTCTGTCTTTTTATCATATTGTCTGGTGGCTGCTGGGTTGCAGTTAATCTTTGTGTTTAGTGTTAATCACATTCTGCATGCACGCATTCACTCGTGGCACCCCTCCCCCACAGACAGGTAAGTCTAACTGTACAGCATGAAGGGGGTGAAAGGGGGGGTAATGTACAGGGGGGGATGCTGCACAGTGCACGCCTTCACACAAAATATTTGGACTTATATTGTTGCAAGGTATGATGATGTGGGATTTTTGTAGTATTTAGAAAATAGTAATCCTCCTCAGTTTGGTCGCCTGGGCGCATATGCATAGGGCCGGCTCTGGATGCTAGCATCGTGCTTGTGTGATGAGGGGAGATGGGGGCCCATCCCACCTTCCCTGAGATAGGCCAGTTGTGCTCTCTCTCTCTTCAGCCGTGGATGGCTGAAGCATCACCAGGGATTGAACCCGTAATCTCCTGATGGTGGGGTCAATGCTTAGACTGCTGCTCCATCAAAATAACTTTGTAGTAAATGTCTTCTCTTTTATGAGGATTCTTAGAAGAATGAAGCTGAAACAGAGCTTGAGAGGTGTTTGGCAGTGTTTGTCATCAGAGAGGATGAGAATCCTCTCCAACCACCACATGAAATTGGGATTGTAATTGAAGGTGTGGAAGTCCTTAATGAGTTGCCGTCAGTCGCACATGCATGTGCCATGTTGTTTGGCCTCATCTATGCTGTAAACTTGAGCTATCCAGGTGAGCTCAAATACACTTTCGATGCACTGCAGAAGATATTCATGGAGATGGAACCAAAGAAAATGACACGCAGAGTGTGCAGTCTTAGTGCCAAGCGTTAAATATTCGATATATCAAAGAAAGACATTTGGATACAGCATGTGTTTTGTTCTGTTGTATTGCATGTATTCAAATACCTTCCAGGAAACATGGAACATGTCATTGTTAATAGAATTCTTTCTGTGGTAGAAATATTGTGGGACTGAAAATAACATTGAAAATGTGAATATGCTAAATTCACAATAACCAGCATTTCAGTAGTACTAGCCTTTGTTTATAGATTGCACTCTCAGCTGTTGAACTGCTTTTACGTGGTTCGTTTTTTTTTTTTTTAATCTTTTGATTTCACTTTGTGATATGACATACATACATTCTGTTCTGTTCACCAAAGGATAGCCAAGTTTAACAGGTATACACTATTTTTGCACTTCTTAATGGCTGTTGGAGTACATCTCAAGTTTTGAAGGACAGATGTAGAAACCAGTTTTACATGTAACACCGGCCAACCATGTCATTAACACCACCTCCTTGTATCTACACTCATTGTCCATTTTATTTTCTCCACATACCATATAGGAGCACTTGTAGTTCTACAATTACAGACTGTAGTCCATCTGTTTCTCTGCATACTTTGTTACCCTGTTCTTCAATGGTCAGGACCCTCACAGAGCAGGTACTATTTGGGTGGTGGATCATTCTCAACACTGCAGTGACACTGACGTGGTGGTGGTGTTTTAGTGTGTGTTACACTGGTACGAGTGGATCAGACACAGCAGTGCTGCGGGAGTTTTTAAACACCTCAGTGTCGCTACTGGACGGAGAATAGTCCACCAACCAAATGTCCAGCCAACAGCCTCCTGTGGGCAGCGTCCTATGACCACTGATGAAGGACTAGAGGATGACCACCATAAGCTGTACAGCAGCAGATGAGCTATTGTCTCTGAATTTACATATACAAGGTGGACCAACAAGGTAGGAGTGTCTAATAGCGTGGACAGTGAGTGGACACAGTGTTTAAAAACTCCAGCAGCACTGCTGTGTCTGATCCACTCATACCAGCGCAACACACACTAACACACCACCACCATGTCAGTGTCACTACAGTGCTGAGAATGACCCACCACCCAAATACCTGCTCTGTGAGGGTCCATGGGGGGCTGACCACTGAAGAACAGGGTAAAAGGGGACTAACAGAGTATGCAGAGAAACAGATGGACTACAGTCTGTAATCATAGAACTACAAAGTGCACCTATGTAGTAAGTGGAGCTGATAAAATGGACAATGAGCGTAGAAACAAGGAGGTGGTTTTAATGAAGTGGCCAGTCGGTATAAATGGTTAAGGTTACAGAAAGGTTGCAGAAGTTTAAAAGAAAAAACATTGAAATGGCCGTAATTTACTTCATCTTATATTTAGTATGTTTTGTTGATGTTTGTTGATATTTAGTATGTTTTGTTTGTGTTGATGAAACACATACTGGCTTAAATATTCATTTTTTATTATGGTATTAATATTTTATTTATTTATTAGGTTTTTTTTGGTGGTTTTTTTTTTGTACCTACAGAAAAGGCATGTTTTAAAAGACATCAAAATAAACATGGTCTTTTAAAGAGAATATTATTGTCTATTTGTTGTAAATCAAACATTGACTAGCAAACTTGTTTTAGTTTTATCTAAAGTGAAAATTCTACTTTCAAATCAAAGCAAATGTAACTTTTGTTTGTGGGAAAAAAGTCTCAAGAAAGAAAAAAATATTATTGGCCTGCCTTTAGTATGTTTTAGGCTTGTGACTAAATAAAATATATTGATTTAAGGTATAATTAGAAATTTTAGTTTATACTGAACAGAAAATTAACTTGAGAAAAATTAATAAAATTACCTGTAACAAATTAGTATTTTAATTACTTTATTCTAAAGTAAAAACTATACTTGGATGTAATAGTAAATATTAGGTTTTTCCAAAATAAAAAGATAAGTTGTAACAAAGTGAAAAAACAGTATGTTCTTTATAACAAATAATCTTTTTACTTTGTTTGAAAGTCATTTTTTGTCTTTGGGGAAAGAAGTATTTTGATTGATACTAAATCAAATGTAAGACTTCAACTAAATCATAATATAATTTGAGAAAAACTAATAAATTTAGGTGTAACAAATTAGAGTAATTTTTTTTTTAAGTTGGTCCAAAGTGTCATTTTTTTCAGTGTATGTTGGTGGTTAATTTGACTTGTTTCTAAGATTAAAGTTCTTTTTACTCAGTTTAGTTAGTTTTTAATCAGTAATCTAAAGTAAGAGGGATGTTTACCTTGTAGGTGCTTGTTGTTGTGGCCCACACCACTCCTTGTTAGAGGATAGTTTGTCTCTTTGCAAAACTGGGATTATAGTTGGGATTAATTAGTTGGTTAAAGCACATATTTTGTTACAGGGTTTGTGTATGTGAGTAAGCATCAGGAATGAAGCTGAGGAGTGTTTTTAACTGAGGTATGTTTTATAATGGGGCATTAACTTATGAGTTTGGTACTGTGTGGCACTATGTTTGGTGATACTGCTATAATGTCCAATGTTGCAATTAAACTGATGATTTTGCTTTTCTGATAGATGAACTAATTTGTGTACATCTATAACGTGGATTTAAGTGGACGGAATGCAGTAATATTATCTAATACAGTGTATAATATACTAATATTGTTTTTGTGAAGCAATTGTTTACGTTTTTATGCATATAGAAACAGCTGCAGCATTCGATTCTGATAAAATTGCACTTGATGCATGATTCTAGATGGTTGTGACAACATACTAGCAATGTAGATCACTTTTAGAGAGAGAGAGTGAGAGAGAGAGAGCACAGAAGGGAGAAAATGCATGGGTGCTTGAACTTTCTTGAACTTTAGAAGATGCTGGTGAATTAAGTCCAATGATGTGTTATAATCTGTTAAGTCAGTTTTTGAGTTACAATAAAATAAAATATTTAAGGCAGCCAGGTTAATAACCTTTTAAACATTTTAAGTTCCAAATTAGTTTTTTGCAGTGTACCAAAAATCACTCTTTCTAGAGCCAGCCCGACAATTTACCTGAAAAATGTTTACCCAATTTTGTATTGCTCTGTCAGGCTGATATACCGTAATGTTCATCAGGACACAACATTTCAGAAGGAATGCTTTGTTGTAACATGAATTTTGTATTTAAATATTGTTTCTTGTTTGGTTTTAGGCAAGAAGAGTTTAACTGAATGACTGACTGTTCAGCAGTTTAAAATGTACAAAAACTGTAGATAAAATACTCCTCTGTTAAGAGGACATTAGAGAGAAGATGTGTTGATGTGGAGAGATGGCAAATGTGCAGAGGACTTGGATAAAGGTTTTATTGAGGAAACGTCATCTTTATTTTCATTTTTTTTTTTACTTTCCATTACAGTGGTTTCTTATTTTGTTTGTTTTTTTTAATGATTTTGTTCATAAGACAAAACAATGCTGAATCACAGTGCGTTTTATTGATGTGAAAATCCTTGCATTAAATAAAAAAAGTAGCATTTTACAGGTTAATTAAAAAATATCTGGGGAATGATATCCCAAAACAATCCTATAGTGAACTGGACTGAGCCCTGGATCTTTACATGCCCAGCCAACACCCCTGGACAATGAGGTATCTAAAGCTGCATTTACACCTATAAAGCAGATTTAGCCAAGTGCTGCTGACCTGTGATCAGGCATGTGTGGGTTCTTCTTTGCCTTTTTTGTTTTGTTTCTTTTCTTTATTATTATTTATTTGGTTTTATTCATAATTGTTGTAATGTGTTGTTTTTTTCACTCTGAGTGTAAAAGTGTAAAGCCACTTCCAAGGTAAAGTGTGCAGCTCTAACCTGTGTATACACCCTAAGTAAAGGACAGCTAAATGTGAGAGTTACAAACACATTGTTTAATTGAGAATTTCTGTTTCAAATGTAACCAGTTTTGCAATGTTAAATTGGGTATATGAGCCGTCTTCCCTAAAATAGGTTTCCACTGTATGGCACTAGACTGGTTTATAGTGAGTCTATGTTTGGTGCACTTAGTAAGTGCTTTTTATCACAAACATCTGCAAAACTAGGAGTGTTCTTTTTTTCATAATCAATGTATTTTGACATCACTAATTCATTTTTGGCATCCCTACAGCCTTCATAAGAGTTGTCAGCAAAGGTGTAGCCAATGTGGGGCCAGTGCCACCCTAGCACGAAGTATGGCCACCCTTTTATCCACTCCAGCTATGGGAAGCGAGACAGTCAACCATCATCCACAAAGCAGAAAAAAGCTGTCCTAGCTGCCTTTTGTGAACTGTTATGCCTTATGGTGAAAATCTGCCATCAGGGTAGTTAGTTACTGATCAGTTCTACGAGTTTGATGATACTGCATTTAATTAGCACACTAATTAGCATTACATATACATTACATCAACACAGCGTTGACTTTCAGTTTACATTCATCTTTACTTGAGTTGATGTAATGTTAATGTGGAAATAATGGACAGATAAAGTTATGTACAGAGAAACACCAGCACATCACATACAGTAGCACTATTTTATTTATTTTTAGTGTGATACCCCAGTAAAATCTCTGGGTCTAACCTGGCCACCTCATTCCAAAAGTTCTAGCTACGTCACTGGTTGTTGGCCATGTTCTGCAGGAGGAAGGAGAAAGCATAATACTAATAATAATAATAATAATAATAATAATACAATAATAATAATCATAATAATTATTATTATGATTATTAACTTGTATAGTTCTCTTCTCAAAGCTCATTTCACATTAAATAATTAAACATGCAGTGGCTTATGGTTGGACTACTGTATAATGCCAACAAAAGCTGTTGATGTTTTGATGTATTGGTGTGTGCAAATCAGATTATTTTGCTGGTCATTGATTTTATCCCCTCTAAATCAGTCACCAGATAATGTCCCTGCCGACTATAACTTCTTGGCACAATCAACACAAACTTTGTGGCGCCATGATATACTCAATAAAACTAATAAAATGTAAACAATTATGTAGGTTTTCGTTCATTTTTTGAACAAGGTGGTCCGATGCGTCTCTGTACTTTTAGTAACTGGTGTGACTATCTTGAGCCATGATGACTTTAACCTGTACAGTTTGCTGTAACAGTCTCGCATATTGACATGAAATTCCTCCTGAAAGACCAGCTTTAATATTTATAATATAAATAATTATAACCAGGGTTATATTGGTGAGTTTTTTTGCTTGAACTCCACATTTCAGAGCCTTCCATGAGAAAAAGGAATAAGAATTAATGTGCATGTACTTTACAATAATTCTGTTATTTTTCATAGGGAAAAACCTTGGGGTTATAGCCATATACATAAGAATAACGCAATGAGTCATTTTTCCTAAGTGCATAAGCAAAGGGAAAATAGTGGAAAGCTAAAGGTGAAAATAATTAAAATATAAGGGAAAACTATTTCCTTTTGGTTGTTTCATAATATATTAAACCTGAAAGAATGGGCTCTGCTGCTTCTAAGCCTAGTCCTTCACCTGACTCAGATCCAGAAATGTGTAAATCTGAGTATAAAACAGACACTAGATAGTTTAAAATTTGGAAGCACTCAACAGGTGGTGTTTTCCAGCAAATGGTACTTGAAGTGTTAGTGTTAGCTAAATGTAGGTGTATGATTGAACAGAAAGCTGATAGCAGTTTAGGAAAAAAACTTGCCTGGGATGAATTTCAGAAGTGGGAGACAGAAGCAGAGTTGACACAGAAACGCTTGAATGAGGGAGGAGAAAAAGTTTCAAATGCTTTCTAAGAGATTGTTGCAGGACCTAGAGGCCACTGGTGTACTGAACCGTGCCCCTCCAGTGGCTGTGGACTGAGGGTTGCCTGCGGAACCTGCCCTTCACATCCCTTCCACGCCCAAGATGCAGCAGACGGTGGATGTGCAACCTTCTGCTCGAGAACCCCTGTATCCAGACCTGCAAACCTAACAACACCCTCCCTGCCTTACCGTCATCTAATACAGTTCCCTTCATTCAGCTATAATTTGTACAGTTTCTTTTTGTGAGTTCAAGAGTTCATTGAGTTCATCCCTTTTAGAGATGATATTTCAAAATGCATGCAGTCTATAGCCTGCTCCCCAATGTTACCTTTTTTAGGAGATCCCCAAATGCTCAAGTTAGCCAATATTTAATTTATTGATTATTAATCAGGGAATGTTTTTTTAAATCTTTCCCATCACACTTGAGGATAAAATCAACAAATGAGGCTTTACTGAAATCAGAAAAATTAGATACAAAATGTCTGTAAAACATACATTTTGTTTTACTTAATTATCCAACACAATAAAAGTGCCAAGTGAAGTGACTGTTGGATCGTTGGAAACTACCATCATAAGAACCACCACTTCATTCTGTCACCCTACATGAAGAGATCCAGCTCCCAAATGCTTATACTGCCTGCAGTAGTGGGCTATGAACCCCTGATGCCAATGTTGTATCAGGACCTTGCACCCCAGAGATGAAGGAGGAGTATAATTTTGCCAGGTGTCAAAACAGCATTACCAAAATTTTACTTCTCTTAATAAAATCCTCCCTGTTGAACTAAGAGACGTGCCATTTTTTATTCATCATAGCCAACATCTGTTTATTCGGTACAGTTTACGAGTGTTTACAACTTCATTCAGCTCTAGATTTGTCCTAGCTAGATATCAGCTTTGTAGAGATAATTAAGGTAAGTTTGTTCAATAGGACATTTCCAAAATCTCATTAAAAGAGAAATAAAAGTCGCATTGTTCAATAATGGCGAGAAAAAAGTAATACTGCAGTCACGTTTTCAGATGTGAACTTAGCCATTGCCAGTATTTTGTTCCAGACTTGAGAATAAAACTTTGTTTAAATTGTTTTCATAATTCTTCTCATTAAGACTGAAAGTCATTAAGTCCCCCGAGTGCTGTGCCACAAGCAATGTCTTTAGTTTGTTAAACACAAACTATCACTGTGTTTAGCTTTTGGTCCTGTTCTGGTGTTTAAAGATGAACTATTATTTACACACAGAAACAACAGAAATGGAAGAGTGTAATCTGTAGCGTTCATATGCCTGTGTGATGCACATGCACACAAAGGAGTAGTCGGATTCGGCAGGACAGCAGGCCTTAATTTATTTACCTAAGGAATCTAGCTTCATTATAATAAAGCATGTATTCTAATTAATTAGAAAATATGATAAGTTTTTCCTCATGTGGTAAACTGCATTTTTCTTACAGTGATATTATTATATATTGTATTTTTTTTATTATATTATATTCTTACAGTGGTCTATATTCCTGTTGGATTGTTGAAAGTTAGACATTTAAAATAAAATCAGGGCGTTACATTCCTCAGAGGAAAAAAAAAAAAAAAAAAAGAAAATGAACCAAACTGAGAGAGCAGCAAATAGGCAGATTAACTTTGTATCTGCATTTTTTTACATTTTGTACCATTTTAAAACTCTAGTTTTAGCCCTTCACACTGTCTTAAAATGTTATGATGAATGGACCAACATAAATGATCCAAAATTAATTGTAAAAAAATTTTCGTTAAAAGTTACAAATATTTTTCTTTCTCTTGTAAAATCACCAATTTATGAGGTTGTACCCCAAAAGCAATGATATGTAAGTCAGTTAAAAGCATGGTGGAGCTGGAAAGCTCATTCACATGTGATCATTTTTAAGACTATTTGGGATTTTTATATCAGTTGCACTTTAAAGCACGCTTAAATTCCTGCATACATTCATTTTCATAAATCATTTGCATGCAAAGCTGAGAACCTTTCGTAAGAATGAATTTAGTATAAGATTAAAGCATGTTTTATAAAGAATGGCCAAGAAAGATTTTTTAAAGGTGGATAGGTATGTGATGAAAGTAGAGTCAATGTTGACAAATCAGTGTTGACATCATGCATAAAACCACAGGAGAAGGGAATGCTTTGCAGGAAAACACTTTAAAAATCCAACTTTAAAAATCGGCTAGGAAGTCATATTCCAACTGGTCAACCGTGATGTGCCCTTTCCAACAAGCCCTGGATTGCATTGCTAGCCTTTAGGGAACTGGAGATACGGACCACAGAGTCTCGCAAATTTGGCCTTGCTGAGACGCTGTCCCATGGCGGAGGTCTGGAGACCCAGAAAAATTGAGCACTGTAACACAGCGAAAATGAGAGTAACTGACTTCAAACTTCACAGGATTATAGGGCATTATGCCCCCTCTCCCATGACACATTTGATTGTAGTCTTGGGGAAATCTGATATCTGATATTTGAAGTACTGTATATTGGCGGAGAAATGTTATTAAGGTGAAACCCCCTTGAGTGACAGGTCAGTTTGATTTATGACCCTCTGTGATGGACAGGTCAGTTTTGATTAACATGTCAGTTTTGATTGACAAGTCAGCAGGGTTTTTACGACACCCACACACCCCCAAGATTTATGACACCTGAGTGCGTGTGTGTGTGTGTGTGGCTTGCATATAGTATTTAAGCAGTCACCCCACCGGTGGTTTTGTATGTTTTTTGTTGCAAAATGTCTACTGCTAGTGCAAATCAGACTTTTCTTAGAGATTCTACAGTTACACCAACTGTTAGTTCTAATGGCAGTGAAACCAATTTGGTTTTTGCGCCAAGGAAGAAACGATATGGCAATGCATTTGGTTGCAGGCCTCGCGAGCACTTCAAGGGTGTTAAGATTAACCTATTTGATTCTCTGGCTTATGACGTATGTGGGGAGGGTCAAACTGAATCACCGCCTTCCCGCAGTGTTTGTTAAAAGGGAACCCCAGCCATTCAAAGGGCATACAACGTCAAGACAGGCCTATCACTTAAGCTGACATGTTTGAGGATTTTCTTCCAGCAGACCATCCTGACAACCATGAGCCTCTGTGGTATAGAAATGATCAAGTGCCGGACTTCGATTATGCACCACTCAACACGGGTCGTGGCGTTGTGAACTACAGCTATGACGAATCGGTCACCATCAACACAGTGTCAGACAACAGTTGGCTGGATCGATACGGTGATGATCTGAAGCAGTTGTCTGTGAGTCACAGTGTGAGCCATACATTGTGGAAAAGCTACAGAAAATAAGAGAGAAATGTAGATGTGTGTGTGACATTTCTAGATTTCCTTGATTCGTTGTGAGTTGTGAATAAAACAGTAAATCAAACAAAAATTGTGTCATTATTTTCAATGATGGCATCTATCAACATGTCAGATCTTATGAAATCAGTTTATTACACACCTTCTAATTCTGGTTCATTAGGTGGTAAAAATCGTTTAAAACAGGCTGTTTTAGAGGATACAGGAGTGCATCTGTCTGATCAACAGGTTTCAGATTGGTTAGCTGGTGAAGATGCATACCTGCTTCACAAACCCATACGGCATAATTACAAAAGAAACAGGGTTATAATATGCAGAATTGACTCGCAATTCTAAGCCGATCTTGATACGAATGCGTATTCTAAGGAAAACGATGGTTATAAATATATCTTGACATGTATTGACGTATTTAGTAAATATGCATGGGCCCATTTGTTAAAAGATAAGTTGGGTTTGGAAGTCACTAACGCATTTGCATCCATACTAGCCGAGGGTAGAGTGCCTCAAAAGTTGCAGACTAACAGGGGTAAAGAGTTGTTAGCGAACATTTTCAAGACCTGGTATCAAAAAACAAAATTACGCATTTTGCTACAGGTAGTGAACTAAAGGCTAGCGTCATAGAAAGCTTTAACAGAACGCTAAAAAGTCGTATGTGGCAATATCTAACAGCTATGAATTCCAAAAGGTACATTGATGTTTTACAAGACATAGTGTGTAGGTACAACAAGAGTTATCATAGGAGTATAAAAATGAAGCCTGTCGATGTGACCAAAGAAAATGAATCTATTGTGTTTAAAACGTATGGTGTGAAAAACAAACTTGACAAGGAAACTATATTTAAGTGTAAGACTGGTGATCTGGTGCGAATTTCTAAGGTCAGAGGACCATTTAAAGGGTTATGAGGAGAACTATACACATGAATTTTTCACCATATCAGACCGCATCCATCGACAACCACCTGTTTATAGATTGAAAGATTATGATGGTGATATGATACAAGGTTGTTTCTATGAACAGGAACTGCAAAAAATAAATATGTCTGGAGATAATACATTGTTGAAAAAAATTTAGACAAAAATAAATATTGGTTTTAGTGAAATGGTTGGGTTGGCCGTCCAAATTCAGCAGCTTGGTTCTTGAAAACGGTTTAGTGGACATACAAAAACCTTTAAAGATGTATCGCTTTGTGAATGTGTTCATTACCACAAACGACAAACCTGGGTGACGACGGTTTTTCTATTACATTGCCATGCAATTCATCTATGTCCCTATACCCTGATAATCAAATTTCTAATTATAGAACAAAACTGGCAAAACCGATCGATTTGAAAGGTGGCTGGGAAGTGGGGTTGATAGAGTTTTAGTACCCACGAACATAGAAAACATTTGATGAGGCTGATGCTACATTTACAGCAATTGATAAAAATGAGACAAACAACGCAAATAACACGACCTACAGGATATTATTACAACATACCCATGCTGATTGATGAGATAAAGTTTCATCTAGTGCCACATTCAGTACTTCTTGGTTATGACCAAATAAGACCTGGTATAGGATTAATATGTGATGGAAAACTAGCCATTATTTCAGGACTAAAACCAGGGGTGATGCTAAAGTCTGCGGTTAAAACAGGTGAGGGGGGAGCCTTTCAGAAGAAGTATGCACCACACCCCGTTGACATCTATGGGGGTTTCTACACATTTTATGTTTACACCGACATCATCGATTACCAAACAGTAAGAGACAGCTTTGTACCCCTGTTACGGTGTGAACATATATCAGGGAACAACAATGATGTTGTCACTGTTAGATACAACAAGCCACACTATGTATCAACAACTAAGAGACACATTAACGACACTGCTATAGAAGTGAAAACTGATCAGAACCAGCACGTCAATTTTTGTGTAGTTTTGCAATCACGGGAAAGTGATTGCAAAACTACACTTTAGGAACAACAGCGGCTTGGCGAAGAAGGCTAAATTTACAGATGCTAGTAATGTGGTAGAACTGTTGACCCCGATTCATAGCGACATATTTTTCAGGAGAAAGTGATGCTTAATGGCGTTGATATAAAAGTACGCATGACACGTAGTAAGGACGAATTCTGTCTAATGCGAAATGATGCGTTAGCTTACAAAGTAAACATTCTCTCAGTATCTTTATTTGTCAAAAAAGTGTCGGTATCACCAGCTGTAAGGCTAGGTCATGATCAGGCACTGCTGTCAACAACGGCTAAATACCCGATTGATAGAGTGTGTCTAAAAAATGTTCAATACCTGCTGGAACACGTGTTTCTAACCAAGAAAATTTGTTCTTGGGGACCATGATAATAGCGATGGTTGACAACGATGCTTTCACAGGTGCATAAAATAAAAATCCTTTTGCATTCAAACATTATGATTTAGAGTTTCTTGCTGTCTATGTAGATGGACAACAATATCCGGCTAAACCACATCAACCCGAATTCCATTCTGGCTCTGCTGTATGTAATTTTATCAGTTAGTTCTCGCATCTGGAAGGCATCTGAAAAACCAGGCATTGCCTATTGATTGCCTATTGACAGATTTCCTACAGGGCTACACTCTGTATGCGTTTAATCTTACACCTGATGAAGAATGCGGACAACATGTGTCTTTGGTTAAATCGGGTAATATAAGACTGGAGGCTCGTTTCAGACACCCCCTTCCACACACCATAAATTTGATTGTGTACACTGTTTTCGACAGTATCATTGAAGTGTCTAACCGAAGAGAAGTTTTAGTGGATTTTTACTAATGAAAACCTTAGAGCTAACCGCTGTCATGGATAAAGTGGCTGTCAACACACATTTTCTTGGCGTGTTAGCATGCGACCAATTACCAGCAAATTTCATAAGGAAATTACCAACAATGGTCATTATTAATACACACACATCTGATGTACCCGGTGAACACTGGCTAGCAGTCTACATAAGTGAAGATCGTGTTGGTTGTTTTTTTGACAGTTTTGGAAACGGTCCAGACTATGACGTTTCCAAAAATGATTAGCGACTTTCTTAAAACATCATGCATAACACAGCGGTACTCAACCAGGAAAATACAAGATTTTACATCAACCACTTGTGGTCAACATTGTGTGTTTTTTCTACACCACGTCTAAAGGGTCGAGTTATGAAGACGTAATGTCTAAATATAGTTTTGATTTAATAAAAAATGACAATATGGTTTCAACATTTGTGAAAAATTTGTATCCATGTATTTCTAAGAACAAATTGTTTAAATGTGTCCAGCATGTTCAAACAGGTCAGATGGCAAAACCCTACATTAGAAGTTTAACCATTTACTTTCATCCAGAATGGGCGAGATAAACATGGGGGTTTCAACACTCTTAACAGGTGTTTGCAAAATGTCTTTTGTCGGTGTACCGCTATCAACAGACTTTTTGTTTTTACAAAATAATTTTCTCTCTAACATGCTTGTTCAGTGTGGTAGAAAGAGGTATATTTAAAACAGCAAAGGCCTCTAGAAACTCTGCCCACCCCAGAGGTCTACGATCATCGCTAACCCTGTGTGGCATTGTGATACTCTTCACCAGAATATGCAACCCTGGGACAGCGCAGCCGTTTAAGGCAAATTCTCCTGATTCATTCCAGGAAGACACGTCATCTGACTTAGACATTTTATCTAAAATGTACGTAGCATTCCTCCTGCTTCGTGAGGGTACATTTCTAAGAATATCATCGATTACATCGTCTTTGTCATCAGTCTGATCAATAACATTTGTTTTCTTATCATCATTATCTGTGGGGGGTAAGGACAATGTTAATGTGTTGGTCTCCATATCACCCTGTTTAGCAATGGTTAAATATCTTTGCAAAACAGCAGCGTAAAGCTTGGCCTTCTCATGGATGTCAAGATCAATCCTGCCCAAAATATTTTGAATAGACATGTCCAAGTCATATTCTACAATTTGTCTGATCGCCCCCCGTGTGTTCTTACTCTTTAACTTATCTAACTGGTGTTGTGGTACCAAAAACATCTTTTCAGCGTACTCCATCACTTCAGTTTATTTATTTTGTTATCAAACCTGTTATAAATGGTAATGCAATACTTAACAATGGTAGAAGAAAGCCCCCTTTCTGATTAATTACTTTCTTTTTTCGTGAAACCCCAATCTTTTTGTCGGCAAAAAAATTAATTTCAGACTTCTTCTTCTTTAACATATGATATTGTGTTGGTGTGAGAGGTATGGTACCATTAAGTATGTTAAGAGCTACTTCACACAGAGTTCAAATAAGTTCATTAGACGCCGTTTGTAAAATAAGACGTCTCTGCGCTGGTTTAGCTTTAAATAAAAGTTTAAGAAGTGGTAGGTTTCTATATAGCCTGTCAGACACACTGATCTATCTGCCTTTTTTCTGAATGTAAACAACAGGACAGTTTGAAAGCAGATCTGCTCTGAGACGAAAGTCTTCAGGAGTCTTTGCTTTACAATCAATCATGAGGTGACCAAATGGTTTACTTACAGCATTTTAAAAAACACTCAATGAAAAACTTTGTATTACCAGGGTACATCTGTCTACCTAATACACCGACCTGATTGCTGTCTCTAGGTTTTTCAAACAATATGAGATCATTTGTGTTCAAACTAATTGTCCTACTAGACTTTCCTTGAAAAAACTAATCTTGTATTAGGTAAATGGCGCTTAAATTTCGATGGTGTACATAATGAGTAAATACCTTTTCTACCTCAGTGTTATTGCTAGCATCTTTCATAACATCATCAATAATTAGCAAATAATTTCTGTTAGGTGGTAGAAGTGTGTCGTCATTTAGTGATGTTGTATCCCTTGAACAAAATTAATATTTTCTATTTTTAACATTTCGTCATAAAGGGGTTGCCAATAGTCATAAATCTATACTATGTTTTCTATTTTCTTTGAAACCAACTCATCAGCACGTTTAATCAACTGTTTTACAAAAAATGTTTTTCCAGAATTTGACGGTCCACTTATTACAGAAGAAAAAGGATGTTGTAATCTAAAATCAAACCCCTCAACCTCTCGTACCCCGCGATAGTCATGGACGTCTTTAGTACCCATAAGGAAGTGTTGAAAAATCAGACAACAGGACCCGCTTGTAGTTCACGACTTTAAAGCGTTTCGCCACTGACTTGTTTTTCAGTGTGAGGTTCTTTTTATTTCTCACTATGCCGTCTGCACGAGCCAGTATGTGTTGACTACTGTCACAATTTACCACATAATGATCGACAAGACCAATCAGTGTGTCGAGTCTAATAACTTTTGAATTGTCAGAATTTAGTGTGATACCTTTCGCTTTCATACATGTTTTACCGGCTGCTGTGTGATAACCGTATGTCTTAGGCCCTCCTGAGCAGAACTCTGTAATGTAATTGTCACCACCAATCTCGTCTATCAAATCACCTAAGTAGGGCCCCAGAGGGGGTTCCCAATCGCCTTCACGAGAAACAAAAATAACACTGTCAGTGTCACTGTACAACAGTCTGTCACCTAATCTATCCATTAGATTGTACAGTTCTAAACGGGCGTGCGCTGTTGTAAAAGCACCAAGAAATACATTAATGTCACGTGTTGGGCAACTGTCTCCGGTGGAATAGCACCACTAAATCAGCGCTGTGGTATCAGATACAAATGAAAAGGGTTTAACATCATATCCATCACCAAAGATGTGTTGTGAAAACTGTTCACGGTCAATCAACAGCTCAGACACAGGCAAGTTTTCCCTTGAAAAATGACCCCACAAGCTGTTTAACAACAATTTGTTAATAGACCAGCGTGCTGGGTTAAGACATATCTTTTAAGGATTCAGTTCAATCTTTTTCTTTTCAAAATTCCTCTGTGACAGCGTGTGTTGGATAACCGCTGGCCTCCTGCTTGTACTGTAAAAAGGTCTTTACATACTCGCAGAACGTCTCTGAACTGTCTGGAAAATGCCAAACCTCATGGATTTTTGACACCACATGCCCTTTCTCAATAGCCTTCATCAGTTCAATACTGACCCAAGCCCCTGTAATGGATCTATCTTCATCACTATGCATACACGTTTGGAACTGGTGGACAGAATGGGAACATTAACTTGCCATGACAGCGGTACAGTAAAACAGGGTGTAGGAGTTTTCTTGGTGGATGTATGGTTGCCTTGACTAGACCGTAGTACTCCTCAAGAGGTCGAAAATTTTTGAAAAATATTTGAGGGTGGCCTAAGGGGTATTTCTTCCTAGCCTGACAGAATAGGTACAAACTAGTGAAGTCCAACTATCTGATTTTCTCACCCTCCTTTGCCTTGTAATACAATTTATATGCGTTGGTTCTACCACCAAATAGTGCATCTCTTGGTTTTAGCTTTTCAGGAACTGTGTAACACCCAAATCGCACCTCTTAGCATTTGCCCACTCACATTCCCACATTACTTCCACATCTAGACCATATGTTCAAACAAGTATCTCTACCCTGGTGTCAAACTGAGAATCGCAATTCACCATACAACACCTTTGACGTCGGATGGTGCTGGTTCAGACTGTAACGACATTCATGGCCATGTGCATGCAACCGTTAAATTCTAAGGCTTTTCGTACACCATCTTTTTCATAATACTAATCCACATAATACACACCAAACTTCATTTCTCCATGAGTTAGGGCGTGGAGCACATCAACATCTCTTGTACGCTTAACATACTCAAGCCATTCAATACAAGCATCAGAGAACGCCTTGTGCTGGTTAATGTATGCGTCGTTGTGTGTCAGGGCTAGTGTGTCTTTGGGTAGAAAATGTGTCTTGTACACAGCCATGCAACATGATGCTAATGTTGTATAATTAAACGGGTCTAGCTTTGTACACTGAATGAATTCATCGCGATACTTCATACATGCTTCATGTAGTAAGACGGCATCGTTCCTGCCATAAACATACAATTTACACTTTTCCTGTTTACCATCTATTTAATGTTATCACTACACCATGGGGTCTGAGAGTAACGCAATTTCAATACTCTGTATGTCCTGTACATATTGTAGTATTGACAATAAAGCTGACTTGACTTGACTTGAACTCCTTTTTGAAGTTGAACACACCACCACAGACCATGCTGTACCACTCGTCAAACGGTTTTCTGTGTTTGTCATTCATTGTGTCATAGCTGTAAAAAACTCTTGTCAGGGTATGGACCCACATATTTCTCATTTTGCTTCAAATTAAATTTGTGCGGAAAATGCCCTTTCTCTGAGCATGTTAGATTTAAGGCTGACGCCATATTAGCCAAACGCATTGGAATGAACGAGAATGAGTCTATGTAACATTGTTTGTACGTTTCGTCATACATGGAGATCAGTCTACACCCCATCATAGTGATTCTGACAGCAATGCCCACTTTAGAAAAAGATTCCAGTAGTAAGAAATTGTCAAAACCGGCTGCATTGTGCGCTAACCATGTGTAACCCAGATACTGCAGGCATCTAAACGCTTTGATGAGTTGTTCTACACAGTCAGACCCTTCTGCTGTGAACAATCTACCATCAAACGTAATTGCACAGACAAAATTAGCTTCATGCTTGCCGTTTTCAAATCAAGTCTTAAAGTCATAAAAGAATGTAAGAATTGCTGGGTTCTTTTAATTTGATCGGCTGTATGTAACATTCATGCGTCGTATCTGATATTAATTCTTCACTGCAATGATCCCTGGCACTTGTGTATCCCTTATAATAAAACCCATGAATGCGTTTTTACCAAGTAATAATGGCCATCGTGGAGATAGAGAAACACGGTCTTGGCATGTGGTTTGTCTTTCGTTTGGTACTTCTCTAAACTACCCAAACTGCTTTTGTGTAACACAACTATTTTAACACCATACTTATATTCAACACGACCAATGTCACTAAGCCCGACTCTATGATCACATATGTAGCCAGCATTTGTCTGTATCTGTTCAGCTATAGTTTCTAATGTGTTATGTGGAACGTATGGGTTCAGAAAATGAGCAAGGCAGATTGCAAAACACAGGTTATTTGAGATGTTTGTTGGGCAGAAAAGATTCAGTCTGTTCCTGTTGATTACCTGGTTGTGTGCAAGGTTGCGCACCTTACGCTGAACACCACCATTTTTACCCATAGCTATTGAGACAGTCAACAACAAACTGTTGTCTGTTTTAATGTGCTTGTTACTCTGCATAACCCTTTCAATAGTGTCTGAAAATCTGTCAACGCTGTAACCATCTCTTGAAGACAACACAGCATTTACATCAGATGTTAAACTACCACCTCTTAGGGTAATGTTGATAACACTACCATCACCGGCCAACACCCTGGAGGACGAGACAATGTCTGATAGTATATTATATACAGTCTGTATATGAGGTCATGTCTGTAGATGGGGCATCACATAAATTCAATGTCCTGTGTAGCATAACACTGTTAAACCTACTTCTCGGCACCACGGTATAACCATCTACAACAACACCATTTCTCATCAACACTGCTACGTCACCGTCAGATAAACCAAACTTAGGAGCTGTTGGATCAAGTGTTGGGAATCTATGTGCCTGTATGTTCTGTGTTTCTGTGTTGTGTGTTATTTTGTCCTGGTTTTTCTAAGAAAGTTAGAGCTGATTCATACATGTCATTTAAGCATTGCAGTCGTTCGCTAATAGATGACTGCTCCCAAGCATCGCTTACAGACGTATGTTCCCACGCATCATTTGCGTTGCTAACACACGGATTGTTGTCTGACCCCCGACAACTTTTAAATCCCTTTTTTTTTTCTTTAGGTACAACAAAAAAATGTTTTTACTAATTATTTAGAACACTAATTTAAGTTGTACTGATGAGGCGGTTCATTTAATATATAAACAAAAAGAATATATGTTAAAACAAAAGTATAACAAAATGTCATAAAATAACTACTTTGTGGATGGTCCTGCAGCAGGCAAGTTTGGTGAAAGTTTTAACTGTAAAACCCTGTTCAGTTTAAACATCACATCTGTTAAAGATTTAAAATGTGTATCATGTTCTTCATGTATAGCCTGTATCATCTGCGTATACTTTGATATTTGTTCATATAGTGTACGATTTTCTTGTACTATTTTCTCATTATGTGCGGTTAGGCTGAATAGCAATATTACATCTACGCCAGATAGCAGCTTGTCTGTGCAGTTCAATGGTGATTTTAGTGATCTCGAGACTGTTGCCTCACCAATGTTCTAAGCTCATCGATATCATTAGAATGGTAAGTGTTGTTTACCCGACGTTCGTGATTCGGTCTTAAGCCATCCCCATCAAAGTCTCTCAGTTCTTTCAATATTGTGTTTAGTCCAGCATTAATTGGTCCAGTATCCACTGTTTCATCCTCCTTTTCTGTAAAACTGTTCTCATTCCACGTGTTCAACAACTCCTCAGTCCAGACAACATCATCTGCCTCTGGCGCCGCTCCAGATCCCCCCACATCACCATACGCCGAACGGTCACTGTTGTACAAATGTGTAAACGGTTTAAGAAAAACATTTACACACAACCACTAATGATAATACAATATTGTGAATAGAAGTCACTTAATTTTCTTACCTACAGATTTAGAGCTATCATCAAACCTAAGGCGTTTTCCATGTGCAATTGCCTTGTCATTTGCACTCGAGATTCTAATCGGATGTTTTCCGTGTGAAACAGGCTTATCGTCAACACTTGGTCTGCATCGGCCCTGCGGTGGTTCCCCAGGACTGCTTGTCAAACAGGGCCTAAACGTTGGCAACCTAAAATATTTGTTTCAATCTCAGATGCACCTAGACCGAGAAAAACCTGTTAAGCACAAAAAGTTAAACGCTATTGAATTACTTACAACAGAAATTCGGGTAAAGTCTGTAGAACACACACTTACCAAGAATGCTGGCCATGTTGCTTTCAACTTGAAGGCTGAATAGGTGAATGCATAGGGCTTCCAAACCAACTAAATACACCATTTTCTCAAGACCCGCCCCTGCTATAGCCTATTCCAATCCCTTGTGTTTGATTGGTCCATGCAAATAGGCATAATAACAGCATCACTATCACTATCACTATCTGTTTACAGCCGTTTAGTCTGTTGACACAGGAAACTTTCTAACATCAAACAACTTAGCGAAAGCCCCCAGACGTCTTTAACATATGGCAGAAGAAACATAGTCACACCATTAATTGCTCACACAGCATGGGGTGGGGGAAGTGACTCCACCAAAGACAGGACACTGACACCTCAACAATCCTGTCATAAATCTTGGGGAGTTGTGTGGGTGTCGTAAAAACCCTGCTGACTTGTCTATCAAAACTGACATGTTAATCAAAACTGTCCTATCAATCAAAACTGGCCTGTCAATCACAGGGGATCATAAATCATGGGTCAAAAATCACTCGGGGGGCTCATAAATCACTCTTTTGACAGAACGTGTATGATATATACTACTCATATAATTAAATAAAGACAAGAAAAAGTCATTTTTTCCACTGTGTTTTATCAAACACACTGACAGATTTTAGGTGAGTTATTGTCCACTTTATGTTTATCATTTGTACTCCCATATGAAAACTGGGTATTCTAGAACTACAGAGAAGGTGGGGACATAAGAAGCTATAAAAAGCTGAGTAAAATGAAACACTTGGTACTCTGAGACCCAAACTGTAGAATTATCCAGTTCCTTGAGTTCAACAACTATGCAAACACAATTCAATTAAAACTACACTGCTCTCCTGGCACTTATTTGTTAAAAATCAGCTGCTTACCTCACCAAAAGATCAGTCTGGTTTAGGACATCTTTTGAGACCCCTCCTCATCAATATTTATTAAATGGAGGCCGTTCTAAAAACACTTAACTGATCGTTATTTGTGTTCTAACTGCAAAAAGGTCTATATTATGTCATTATGCTTCACACTGGTGCGCTGTGCTTGGAGTTTTTGATTTTGATGTAATTTGTAGACGCTCCCTAAACTAAGGCGGTTTCAGCATCACACAAATCAGCGCGTCCTGCGTGTTTAAAAGGCACTCATTTCACATGAAACCTAAATCAGGACTGGCTGACTGTACAAACAATGATCATTTACACATATTGACATTAGGAACCCCCCATTCGAAATCAGCTGAAGAAAGAAACACACGCGAAAGTGAAACCTGACCGCTCGCGCAGGTCCTTTATTCTCTGAACTGTTAATGTTAACTTGCTACTTTTAGTGAGCTAACGTTAGGAAAAGGTTTTTTACCTGGACAGTCTGTAAAAAACGAGAAAAGAATTTACTTCCAGTTTGCTGCTCTATACCGATGCGTTATGTAAACACAGAGAAAGCGTCTCATTCAGGTGTCTTTTCGGAAAACGCTGTAGATCTTAACAAACATCTCTTCTGGCAGCAGGACCCCCTCCCTGTTTCCCAAAATGAAAAACTCTTCAAACGTGATGATTCATGATTTGTGACATATTTATCATTCAACCGGCGAATTCAAGGCGAAAGGTGGCGAGTTTGCGTGTGTGTGGTTTATTGTAATCCAGCTGCTAATCATCTCTGTTTTATACTGTACCTATAATCTTATTACTGTCTTTTTTACTAAAACTGTAACGAATTACAGTCGCGTTTTGTATCCTAATTACGTAATGCCGTTACGTGTATTCCGTTACTACACAACATTTCCCGTCAGGCAAGATCTAGAACAGCTTACAGCTACATGAGGCTCAGTTACTGCAACAACACCGTCATGTATGGTATAACATACAAAAGTGTTCAGACTGTATCAATGGAGGGACGATTCCACAGTTTATGCACTAGAGAAGAAATAACAATTAACATTAATTTTTGGATTGGAAACATTGCTGAGTATCAGTAATTTTCTGTTACAAAACATCTGTAATATCTTTAAGAGAGCAGCAGGCCTACAGAGAATCCTTTGTGAGTGACAGAGACATTGTAGGGTGACACCTGGGGCCTCATTTATAAACGTGAAACTTCACCTTTAAGTAATGGTTTATAAGAAGGGATTTCCATGGGGCTAACAGGAACAAAACCATGAGTGGAGATGTCCACGGAAGACCTGGCGGGTGGGAGGGCTCTGGAATTAAAAGTAACAACCACATATTATGCACAAAAGAATCAGCAGGAGAGCCAGATTTGCAGCAAGTCACCACACATGCAAACGTTAATCTGCAAATTTAACTTCCCACAACATCCATATAATGCAGCGATACATTAAAACCATACTGTGGTGATCGATGTATTCTTTTATGCTACTGTTTGTACATGGTTTTACAGCAGTGGGTGGTAAAAGCAAACAAAGTGAAACTGAATTTTGTGCTCCCTTCCTCCATTTTAGTTTCGTTTAGTTTCACTTTGATTGTTTTTGTTCTCTGTGTGATAGATGGAAGTGGCAGTTTCCGCCTTAACAGTAAACTTCACTCCCCTTCACAAAGTAGAAAACACTACAGTGCATGTATTCCACCTTAAATAAATGAAACAGTAAAGCTATTGTTGTCATATCAAGCACTATAAAGTACCTGAGAGGGGATCCGTGCCAATTCAAAGTGTGCCCCCCAGACAACTATAGCCAACAGCTTATATATTGGACTTGTTGTTGAAACAGAAGACAGAACATATGGTTCTTTTTAAAATGTTCTCATCTATTTGGAACTAAAAGAGAGAGAGACCTGCTCCCTCTGGGGCCTCTGGACCAGGGGGCCCCCTTAATTTAAACATTCCAGACCTGCAAAACAGATACTTGGAACTTCAGACATAAACTTATACTGGAAGTTAAGAGTGTTTTTACCTTCTTTTACAAAACCACTCTTTTTAAATACACCTCACTATTACTATAGCCTCTGGCAAAACTGTGATGATTTAACCCTGTACAATTATTCTGTGCAAGTTCTAAGCACTAAGAAGCTGTAAAAATAAAATTCTAAAATAATGAATGGAGCCGTAATATGTAACTGTAAAATGCTGGGTTATAATAAAATGAATATAATACGCTTTGGTGAATAGCAGCCACTTTATCCGACACATTTAGAAGTAGCAGCAAATTCACAGCTTGATTCAGCTAATGAAAGGCTTGATAATTAACAAATAATCTGGATCAGATGTGATGGAGGAGAAAATAGTCACTGCTACTTTACCTGCCACAATAAGAGGCAGATACCAACCATAAATAGGTGGGGCTCATCACTCTATCTGCACTAAACTCACCTATACTAAGCTTAACTGTTGGGCACTTCCTGATATATCTGGCTCTAAACATCCAAAGGGATTACCTCCCTAGTGGCTCAAAACTACAGAGCACTGCTCCTTGTGATTAGATTCCCACTCCTCCTGAACTTTATTATTTTTGCTACATATATGCTCATTCCAAATATGATGACTGCAACATGTTCTGAAAATACGGGGACAAGATCATGCCATTCTTCAGTTGTGCAAGTCTTCAGCTGTGCGACCGTATGGATCTTCATTGTTGTATTTTGCACTGTATAATGCATCACATGTTTTCAATAGGAGACAGGCAGGCCAGTCTAGCATCCACACTCTCCAATTACACAGCCCTGCTGTGATAACGTGCAGAATGTTTCTTGGCATTTTCAGGTTAAAATAAGCATATATGTCCCTGAAAAAGATGGCAGGTAAAGAGAGGCATAATGTTACCCCAAAATATGTATATATCTTTCAGAATTAATTGTGCTTTCACAGATGTGCAAGTTACCCATGCCACGGACACTAATACATACCCATACCACCCACAACAGACCCTGGCTTTTGAACTTTACTCTGGTAACAATCTGGATGGTGAAATGAGAGTAAAATAACTTAAATTATTGCAAAAACTTGTAGATAAACATTGTTCTCACAGTTGCTGCATTTACTTATGTGTTTTGCTAAAGTGGTGAGCTTGAGACATCCTTGTTCATATTGGGTCAGGCCTTTTTTGGATACTCCTTTTATACTCATGGATTACATGATTACATTATCTCTTCTAAAATGTTTTCCGAACATTTAGCAATGCTACTAGTCTTCAATTGCACCTGTTCCAGCTTTTTTGGAACATGTGGCAGGCATCAAGTTCAGAATAAGTGTATATTTACAAAATACAGAGTTGATTAAAACACAGTACATGTCCTGTGTACATGTACTGCTTTCGTTTCAATACAGATCAAAGTGGATTTTTAAATACATTCTTTGTGTTTTTATTTGAACTGAGTTTGTATGCAGTTGTACTCCAGCAGGCTGAGGACCAAGTTTGGCCCTACATTTCATATTGTAATAAGACATTTTTATCATGAATGTGGAAAATGTGAAATTCTGTAGTTTTAAAGTACAGAATATCACCTTTTTCACACACATACCAATAACATCTTATTACATTACAGCACAAAAATACTTTACTGACCTGGGTCCTATTTCCCAACAGCATCTTAGCTTTATGATCACCTTAACTGTTAGAGAGAGTGTTCAGTGTGATGCTCGTTCTACCATTTAAGAATCACCTTTTTTGCTAAGATAATTTTGGGAAATTCAGCCTGTTTTGGTAGGGCAGTGACTTTGAGTGAGCTTGAAGTCATAGAGTATTGTTGGCACATCTGTTTTTTTAATATTTACCTGCCCTGTCCCAACATGTTTGGGAGGGCAGTGTACTTCTTGCAATATCTTGTGATGGTCAAGTATCCTTGTTTTGTTCATCAAATCCACTGATTTCACTCTCCAGAGTGTGATTTGTCCATCATTAAAAGACCTGAGCTGTATGAAGATGACTGTGTCTTTGGTCAGTGTGCTGCTCCTGATGACCGTTTCTTTCTCTATAAGGAAGGTAGGTGACATATACTTACACAGTGACTAAAGCACATCTCTATCACTCCTTTAAGAAAAATGGTAAAAGTTACAGCAGCCGCTACATTATTAGTTTGCTAATTCGTAAGGACTAGACCATTCTCACACTTCCACATTCTCTAATGTGGGAGCTTAAATTGTAGTTTTAAAAACCACCAGTGTGTTGTTAACAATGTCTGAGACTACTGCCTGGATAAATGCTGCGATCCTAGATGCACCAGTAATTCAACCAAACAGTCTTACCTGATTTTCCACTCAATAAAGTTTAAATATGTTCAACTTTAGCTGAAAAGCTCCACTCCTCATGTGTTACTTTTAACAAGGTAACCAATCAAAACAGAGCGTGGGTAAAACTGAACCAGAGAGCCAACAGGGGCTGCACAATAGGACAGATTTACTCAAATTTGTATTAAAAATGCTCAGCTTAAGGATAAATATTCATTCACTACCATTCTGGAAATTGTCCTCACAGAGGTTTGCTTAAAAACCTTGAGAAACAGACGCTTCACCACTGTAGTTTGGTGACTAATTTACCTTAAGGTCGAATGCTGTGTCTCTGTGCTGGTTGTGGGGTTCAGGGCACTCGCTGCTTATGTTCACATGGGTGGAAGGAATTAAACCTGGTGAACTTTTTCTCTTCCAAAATGAAGCACTAAGTGTTGGTTTCTTTAGTCAGCTGCTTTAACACTGAATGTGTCAAATTCACTGATGCACTGAGGAACATGAGGAGTGTAGGTTTGGATTGCAACTGCTAAAATGATAAACGGTTCTGAACTTTATAAAAATGTGAACAAAGACTATTGTGTGCTTATTTTAGAGCAGAGTTTGTATTTTCATAATCTACAGTAACTGAATTGTTTAAATGAACACCATATTTTCATACAGTGAGCCGACAACAACTGCCTGTTTTGCAGGCGCATAACTCAAACACGCGCAGAATGAGATAAAAGGTGGGAAAATCTGTGCAGAGCTATAGGCCAGTTCTGAGACAGTTCCAAAACAGTCAATATTGCTTTTTAACTTAAAAAATAATCGAATATAATAATGATAATGTTTTATCAACCGTTATATCTGCCTCTCCATGTGTGTTCTAGTGTTAAATCTTAGTGATTGTGGGTGTGACACAATCAGTCATCGCACCACATAAATCTGATTGGTTCAGCTCATTTGCCTAAAGTTTGTACAGAAAGAGAAAGCAGTGTCAGTTAGATGCATATATTATCATCTATCATCTCACTGTATGACAGCTTCTGTTTGATGTAAATTAGCAACAAAAAAGGGCGAATCATACTGCATGACGTCATCAGTCACATCACATATACTCTGCTTAAAAGTTCAGCACCCCCAACTTAAAAAACCTTCCCGCCTGCCTAAATGCTTTTTAACACGCATTATTTCCAAAAGGATGCGCGGTACAGATGTCTGACACAACACACTGCGTTTACTGAGCAGTGGTAAACAGACTGCACTGTGGCAGAGGGGCAGAGTCTTACAAAGTTCAAATGTTTTCAATTTTTGCTCATCAAACTAGCCTTTCATCCATGTTGGGGGAGATACAAGACCCTAACTGCTGCACTATTGGCAGCACGGAGAATAACAGAAGATTTTTGAGAGAGGCTGAAAACTGCTGTCCCTCCATTACCGCTCTGTTAAACGGTGCAGATGGAAGTTAGATAATGCTACTGTTTACGGACGTGACGACGCAAAAACGCAAAAAAAATAAATAAAAAAAAATGAATGTAATTCATAAACTTACAGAATGTTACAATTGATTAACCAACTAGAAGGAACAGCCCAAACCTGCATACATAAAATATTGAACATTTTTCATAACAATAGTTGCCAGTTTTAATGTTTAATTTTAATTTTTCTTATAAAAATGTTTTCTGTTGTGCATGTAGCACATATAATGTTATAAGCCTATCGTTTATATAAAAATAAAACACTGACTGGGCTTATTAGGAGCACAGGTAAGTTTAAAATGTACAATAGATTTCTCATATTTTTTCTTCTTTATTTCACTGTTTTTTAAAAGACATCATGAAAAACTTGTCTAATTATTTTAAGAGAGAAACTGAACCTTCATTTCTTTATAAGATATAATGACTAAAAACAGAGATGCCCACTTAAGAAATACAATACTGTGCAAAAGTCAGAAACCACTCTTTCATTAATTTAATTTCCAGTCAAAATGGCCTTTCATCATGAACAGTTACTGAACAGTTAATCATTTAATTAATCATTTTTTAGAATCAGAAAAAAGTAGAAACCATATAACAAAACCTTACCTTTATTACAGCCTCCAGACTTGGTTTCAGTTTTTCAAAGAAATCTGTAAGTAAAATTTTCCACACCTATGAAGTTCAGTCTCAGAAGTTGGTCGGATTTTCTGTTTCTCACAATCCAAACAATCCCAATATCACATTTAGACTCATCAGTCATAAGACTTTATCTCAGATGTCCAGTTTTGGTGTTCTAGTGCAGATTTCTTGACAGCTGCACATCCTTTCAGACTCATAGTGTTGAGTTGTTTTCTCACAGTAGAAGAATGGAGATAAACACCTGTGGATCTTTTCATATCTGAAGCAAAAGTGGAACTTCATCTGATGGTGACAGTTTTGGTGGCTACCAGGTCTTGCCAATTTTTACTATATGTTTTAATCATATTTTGGAAACGACGTTTTTTTTTACATATTTTACTTTGACTTTCCCAGTTTTATCCAAGATGATTATCTTGTATATAATGTCCTCAGAAATATCTCCTGAATAATGAATAAATTTAACTTAATGTCTGTTTTGACTGGAAATTAAATAAATGAAAGGTGGTCTCGGACTTTTTTGCACTGCTTTATGTTAATTTAGTCTAAGGTGGGCTTATTCAAGGCTTCTCCCCTAACCGACTAAATGAGTGCAATTGTTTGTCGGTCTATTTTCCTACAGAGCAGTGGTCATGTTCTGCCCCTGGACATGGCTGAAAACTCCATGGATGACTCTTATGAAGGCTGCAGGGACGCCATGAATGAATTAGTGATCTCAAAATACATTGAAGATGAAAAAAACAACACTCCTGGTTTTGCAGCCGCCTGGAAAAATGCAGTTACTAAATGCGCCAAACATGGTATAACGCGGTCTGCTGTCATATACATGTATACAGCGGAAACTCAGTGCAGGAAAGATTGCTCATATAAAAAATTTAACAATGCTACTCGTAACGGATCAGCAGCCTATCAGTCAGGTGACTTTCAGTTTTACACACTGCATTTCTTTCTGACTGATGCTATTCAACAACTCAAAAAAGAACAAACAGGGTGTGTGACCACATATCGCAGAACTAGGGTTAAATTTGAAACAGACGTTCTCAATAAAAAAAAAATTGATTTGGGTCTTTCACTTCCAGCTCTTTGAACAAGAATTTATTTCTGTTTGGTGAAGAGTCCTGTTTTCAAATTTACACTTGTTTTGGAGCTGCAATGGAAAATTTCTCAGCATACAAAATTAAGAAAGAGGTTTAATTCCTCCATATGAGACCTTTCTCGTGACTGACGTTAAAAAAAGAGAAAAAGTGAAAGATCTGTGGTGTAATGTGGTCTATGAACTCAAAAGTGCTGGTAAGAGGAGTAATTTTCAGTGCATAAAAGTTAAGAGTGGATCATCAGCAGTAGTGCCATCTTTATTTGTTCTGCTGTTTACTGTTGTGTTGGTTACTTAAGAGACATCAGTAAAGCAGTTATGCAGATGTAGCACACAGCCCTCAGAGAGAAAAGTTTACAGTATGTAAATCTCCTGTTCATACAGAGGTTCTGATTATCTATTACTATTTGATTTTAAGGAAGAATCTGTTCATAAGGATTATAAGGAAGCTCTGTTTTTTTTCAATCATTTTCACCAAAACTGATTCCTGAACCTTTTTATCAATTATCAAGTTGAAAATTCTTTTTCCAAAAGTTTACTCAGTCAACTCACAATACACAGAAATTTCAAATCTGCTAAATGCTTTTTGCATAACAGGTAAGTTTCATTATAAAGCAGTTAACCACATGCTGTCATCATTAAATGCTGTGTTATCATTAAATATACAAAATTCAAGTCAGGACAAATTAGCGTCAGACCATAACAGTAAAGAAGTGACATCGGGGTGGTTAACACAGGTAGTGCTGCGTTACTAAAACAGGATTTTGTACCGAGAGTATTAGATATTATTAAATTAATAATTAAAATGTTCAAAAACTCTGAAGCCATTTGAATGAACACTTCTGTCAAACCATGCATTTCTGTGATGTTTGTTTATTAGGCTAAATGCTACCTTGTCACCAGCATAACACAGTTGGCAGCTCTGCCCATCAGACTCTTTGGAGATGAGCACGGCTGTCAAGTTTCAGGTGACAATCAGCTTTAACTCCAAGTGCCATCCAGTCAGTTTCTTACTATTCAGATTGCTAGCTAGCTAAAACAACTGGCTATGTTAAGTGTTAGCACTTAGCTATCATTTTATGTTTGATTTTGGTTTTTATTAGGGTTTGTGTAGTTATGTGTAGTTACGTGTAGTTATAGATATTATATGGATTAAGGAGTTATAAAATCAGTTTCAATTCATGTTCTAATAGAAACTTGTAGGAAATATGCAAAAATTATAGTACTTCAACATAACATGAAATATTCTGTATAACTTGCAGTTTGGCAGCTGCTAGCCAACAGGCTAACAAGTTCCTCCAATAATATTCAGAGTTAAACATTAAGTTTAAGTAATGATTCTGGAAATTGCAACATACAGACTCAGAACTTGTTATTTGAATGGCGCCAACTTCACATCATTTTTTCACACCCTGTTTCTTTTTGGACATATTTTGGCTCAGTTTCAGCTTCTGGTGGCTTAAACGGATAAACAGTCAAATCAGTCCCTTTTTTCAATAAAAATATAGTGCTAAGTAAATTTGTTTACCCTCGCCAGCCTTCTGACTTGTGAATGGACAATAAGTTTAAAATCTAATTAGTCAACCAGGAAATCTGTTTGCACTAAGGAATATTAACTAGTGTTTCATTGGATAACCTGCCATACATGAAAAAAGTTGCATTTTTAAAAGTTTTTGTTTCATTTTCATCGATTCTTATGGCATATTTCATTGTATTTTGCTGTGTGGCTCCTCGTCTATTCTCTAAATACTGCACCGCTTCAGTGTCACATCTGGGAGGCTCTGCTGCTCTGTGTGTAATCTCTGACCTGAGAACGAGAGCCAAAACGAAAAACAAGACATTCCGCGTCGCTCTCGCCAAAACGTCTATCATCAGATTAATGATGTAAATTACATTCTTTTTGTCCTACCATGTTTAACTGAAGTTGGCACCCATAACTGAAGGTGTTGTAAGCATTAAACAGTGTAGATGAAGTCTTATTCAAGATGGATTAGGTTTACCAGAAGAGGTCTGGTAATGTAATTTGTGCATGATTTGACTTGCCAATTTGTATGCGATGAAGGATCTGTGCAATTTTCCTAAATTACCCCAAATATCCCTGATGTTTATGTCAACATTATGCAACAGACAAGATGCTTCCAAATGATAACAACATGTTGTGCGTCTAAATAGAAAATATGGTAACAAAAAAAAAAAAAGAATGCGACACTGGATGAAAGAGGGGACTTTACATTTCATTTCAGTATCTGACTACAGTGAGCTATGATTTAACATTGTAACTCCCATAAGGTTGCTAGTTGAAATTAGCATTGCAGGGCTCCCAAGTGGCGCAACCATCTAAGTGTTCACAGTGGGTGGAATTGGAGACGATTAAATTGGGGAGAAAATTAGGGGAAAAAAAGAAATTGCAACAAAGGCTGCTGATACAGTGTTATCTGCATTAAACAATGCCGTATAATTACATTTACAGTGTTCACATGCTTATGTGACAAAAAGTTAAAAACTGTGTGAAATGGCTGTCTCTATACCAGCTGATCCACTTTAAAGTGTGTGAAGGAGTCATTACAAAGAATCTTGCTTAAATTATTGTGGTAACTTACTGCATTGCTTTTTCCTTTTTCTTCTTTTTATAATGTGTGAAACAGGACTTTGCACACTTTGGAGCTATTTTAATTTCTCACTGTCTGTATTATATCAACCTGTCCAGGGTGTGTCCTGCCTTCCGCACAATGACAGCTGGGATAGGCTCCAGCACCCCACCGCAAAGGATAAGCGGTTTAGATGATGTGTGTGTGTCTATGTGTGTGTGTGTGTGTGTGTGTGTGTGTGTGTGTGTGTGTGTATTATATCAAATTAAATGTAATTAATGAAGTGTTCTGAGTGTTCAAATAAATTGTTTTACACTGTGCAACTGATGTAATTTTTATTTTATTCATAGGCTCCTAAATTGTGAGAATACCAAGACGAAAATATCACAAGACCATTCTGATTTATTTTTTAGCTGCTTGTACTAATGTAGCTGCTCTGATTTGGCATTCTATGCCTGATCATGTTGTGATAGAAAAGTGATGTCTAACAATTACACATTGTAACCATAAACACTGAAGCCATTTAAAATATCACAGAATGACATATTGCCCATAGGGGGTCTGACTGCAAGCCCATTGTTAACTGGAAAACTAACAGGTCGGCACATCGTCCACTGAACTCGCATAATATCATCTAGAGCTGTTGTGCTCTCTTTTATTTACCATAATCTCAATGTCCAGGACCAACATTGTTCATGCAAATATTGTAAATGACATTCTTAATAGCACTGATAATGTTTCTTTAACTGTTTGAAAGAAAAAACATTTAAGAATGTGATGCTTTCTTGAACAACTAACGCTGCCGGACTCTTAGGGAACTGAATCAACCAAGAAGGTAAGCTAACTGGCAAACAAGGAGGGCAGTATTTAAATGGGCCAGAGAACATAAAAGAAGGAGAGACACAAGCAGATTTATTCACAGACATTTTCACACTACACTGTCATAAAAAATGGTACTATACTTTTTTGTTAAACAAGGTAAAAACAATGTAAATGTACCAAAACAAAGGTACAACAATAGTCTTAAGGTCCATTTATCTTACATAAGGTTCAAAGTTAAACTACATTCACATTACCAAGGGATGCACATTTGTACCTTTTCATAACCCAGCAAAATGAAAAAGTCAAGACAGGGTGTATGTAGTCACTGTAACTTAAACAATATGTAGTCACTGTAACTTAAACAATATGAAAAAAATATACTTGCAATCAAATATGGTACAGTTAAGTTAAGTACTACCCTTGCGGATACCACCACAGTGGTTTGAGAGATACCCTCTTTTTGAGAGTGTTCCCCTAGTTCTCCAGACTCCAGCTTTCCTGGAGGTACGTAATAACCAGGCTTCTTGATCCAGCCACTGCAGCCAAAGTCTGACCTGCAAGGTGTCCATACTGACATTCTGGTGCACCTTAGTTGTGTTACCACCACACCGCCTCCATTGTGACACGAGCTGTCTCTTCAGTGGCGGAAACTCCAAAGTAGTCAACAAGGTGCTCTGAATCTATGCAGGGCGCTCCAAGGTTATGATGTAGCAGTTGAGATTGTCAAACCACAGGCTGTGTTATGTTGTACAGAGTATACAGATGGGCAGCTGGTTCATCATCCAGAGCCTCTTTCACAGGCATGGCCTTCGGCTCATCAGGCTTCAGGAATGTACATAGTTACATGGTGAGGAATTATCAGTGAAGAACATAAGCAGAGCTTATGGGGTGGTAAAGGACCATAATGTGTTATTACTAGTTTGCTTTTCAGTTAAAGTATGAAGGCAAAAACTGGTTTACAGGTGAACTTACACTTTGAACAAATTGTCCTTGTCCTTGCTGTTTTGAGATGATTTTGATGGTCACTTACAAACCCTGAAGACAGATCCAGAGGCTCCTTTACCTATTTTTTCTACAATAACATAGCCAGAGGCAAAGGTGTCTGAGGAAAAAGAACATTAAAAACATGCATCAGCTCTTTTGAAATCATTTATCACAAGAACAGGTGTGGCGTTTGTTTTCTGATATTACTGGCTACTCTGTACATTGATTATATCATATTAATTTTAAATGAAGTGAAATTAAGTGTAGGTGATGGTCATGTTCTGGGAAACGGGCTGACCTGGCTTGGTGGCTTTCCTCTGTCTCCAGGTCTTTGGTTCACTGCCCCTTTTGGTGGCTTCTGCGCAGCATGCTCTCAGTTACATTTTGAGAGTGTGCAAGTAAGCAAGGTGTAAGGGAACATATTCAGACCACACCGAGCATTAAGAACTGGAAAAACTCAAACTTAATCCATCATGTACTTGGGTACATTTTGATACCACAGCTTCAAACACAATTCAAAATTACCATTGTTGCCAATGTTTTGGTTCAATCTTTTTGCACTTGTGATTGTATTTACTGCTACTTGATGCCACTAAATGAGCTGCTTCCTCCACTGATGGGGCACGAGTTACCCACCCAAAAGTATAGCCAATCTTTTTACAAACATTCAGATTTTGTCAATAATAAAACACAGATAACACACTGCTGTAGTGTTTCAATCACTAACAAGCTTAGTACTTATGCTCATTAGCCTATGTAAGGGGACCCACCTATGTGGGGCCAGTGAGCACTTTTTAGGGACATTATATTATTATTGTGAAGAGCCTCCCTTTGCTCTGCATAAAATAGGTTATGGCATTAAAGTGATGATTGATTGGTGTTAATGGGCCCAAAGTGTGTCAAGAAAACATTTCCCACAACATTACACCACCTCCACGAGCCTGGACTGCTGACACAAGGCAGGTTGGGTCCATGGCTTCATGCTATTGGTATCAAATTCTGACTCTACCAGCAGAAACTGAGATTTGATAGGCCAGGCTAAGTTTTGCCAGTCTTCAAGTGTCCAGTTTATGAGCCACTGCAGCCTTAGCTTTGTGTTCTTGGCTAACAGAAGTGGAACCCAAAGAGGTCTTCTGCTGTTGTAGCCCAACTGGCTCAAAGTTCAATGCGTTCTACATTCTGAGATGCATTTCTGCTCACCACACATGTACAGAATAGTTATCTGAGTTACCATAGCCTGTCTGTCAGCACAAACCACTCTGGCCATTCTCCAATGACCTCTCTCATCAGGAACGTGTTTCCATCTGCAGAACTGCTGCTCACTGGATTTTTTTTCATTACCATTCTGAGTAAACTCTGAAAACTGTTGTGCATGAAAATCCCAGGAGATTACAGAAGCAGTTACAGAAATACTTAAACCAGGCTTTCTGGCACCAACAGTCATGCATATTAAAAATCACTGAGATCAAATTCTTTTCCCAGTCTGATGGTTGTTGTGAACATTACCTGAAGCTGCATGAATTTTTGCACTGCACTGCTGCCACACTACAGGCTGATTAGATGTTTGCAGAATTGGGTAGGTGTAGGTGCTTGTTAAGTGTATTTCTAAAGGTTTAATCAAACAATGAAAAAACTATAATGCAGTTTGAAAACATAAAAAAAAAACACTCTCCGGTATTTTTGGTGAAACTGAAGTAATCAGACTAATAGTCCTGTCTGTTTTTCTCTTTACTTATTGTTAATTGCTCTTTTCTTAGTTACATTAAAGATAAAAGGGTTTGATTGTGAACTGATTTCTTTTGCTTGTTTTGCATTGGGCAGAGCCAGCATACCAGCACCTGCTTAAGTGTCTGGAGAGAGAAACTCAAAAATAATGTCTCCTAAAAACACAAATATCACAGGTGACTGTTACATAATTAAAATCTATTTTTTCTTATATTATGTTCTGCTAACCTAAGTTAAAATCAGATATTCAGATATTCTGAATTTCTTTTTCTTTTTTGTTGTCATTTGTCTACTCATTTTTTATTTTCTTCAGCAATTGTTTTATTATTTCTGTAATTACTTGAGCAATATTTGAAATAAATTTGCATTTTTCTATTGCATCAAACTCTGGTTATTATTATGAGTTGACTGAGTTTTCTCTTGTTCACTAAATCAATAGTCATAACTGAGAAACCAAAATACTTTTACAGGGCAACAGGTAGACAGTAAACTGTCTGTTTATTAAACTTGATTCCAATGACACAGGTTTGTTTGCTGGGCATAGAAAGTAAAGCTACATGGTTTAAAGAGAAAAGGAAACACAACAGTAGATATAGATTCATTATGAACATTCAGAATTATCAAAGTTCACTGAGTAACACAATTTGTGCTGGTTATTAGTTAATTTAAGTGCTGTACTGTATTTTGAGAGTCTGTTGACTAACATTTAGCTAAATATACACTATATGGTCAAAAGTATGTGGACACCTGGCCATCACACCTATATGAGTCTGTTGGACATCTCATTCCAAAACCATGGGCATTAATATGGAGTGGCCCTCCTTTGTGGCTGTAACAGACTCTACTGTTCTGGGAAGGGTTTTCACAAGATTTGGAGGGTGTCTGTGGGAATCTGTGTTCATTCAATCAGAGGAGATTTTATGAGGTCAGGCACTGATGGTGGATGAGAAGATGTGGCTCACAATCAACATTCCATTTTATCCCAAAGGTGTACAACTGAGCCGAGGTCAGGGCTCTGTGCAGGCCACTGTAGTTCCTCCACACTAAACTCATCAAACCATGTCTTTATAGAACTCCCTTTGTGTACAGGGGCAGAGTCATGCTGCAACAGGAAAGGGTCTTCCCCAAACTGTTGCCACAAAGTTGTAAGCATATAATTGTCTAATATGTCTTTGTATGCTGTCATTTTAAGATTATATTTCACTGGATCTAAGGAGCCATAGCCTAAACCCTGAAAAACAGCCCAGACCATTATCCCTCCTCCACCAAACTTTACTGTTGGCATTATGCATTCCCGTAGATAGTGTTGTGCTGGCATCTGTCAAATCAAGATTCATCCATCAGACTGTCAGATAGTGAAGCTTGATTCATCACCCCAGAGAACACATTTTCACTGCTCCAGAGTCCAGTGGAGGCATGCTTAACACCACTCTAGTCATGCGGTTGTTACATGCACAGAATGTGGCTTGGGGTTGTCATGTGAAATAAGGATGGGTGTCCCTGAAAAACATCTGTATAAAAGGCATAATGTTGTTCAAAAATGTGTTCAGTGTTAATGGTCCTTTCATAGATGTTCAGGTTACATGCTATCCCCCTCCATACCACTACAGGACCTGGCTTTGCAACTTTATGCTGGTAACAATTTGGATGGTCCTATTCTTCTTTGCCCTGGAGAACACTACATCCATTATTTCCATTCTGAGAGGTTGACGCAGACCACAATTCACATTTCCACTGTGCATCAGTCTATTTTAGATTAGCTTGAGCTCAAAGAAGTTGGTAGTATGTATAGACATTGTTGCCAGCTTTTTTTTTTTTTGAATTTTTACCCAATTTTCTCCCCAATTTAGTTGTTTCCAATTCCACCCACTAGTTAGGACTCCCCCAATCACACGACACTACTAGCGCTAGGAGGGTGAAGGCTAACACAGGCTTCCTCCGAGACCTGTGGAACCAGCCACCGCATCTTTTCGAACTGCCGCTCACGCAACGTCATTGGACAGCTGAAAGCGCTCAGAGGAAAGCGCCAACCATCTGCTAACAGACGCCTGCGCTGACTAGCATCCCCCGGGTGATGGGGGGGGGCATCCTACCCACCCAGAGAGAGCAAGACCAATTATGCTCTCTTGGACTCCTGGCTACAGATGGCTGTAGCATCACCAGGGATCGAACTTGCGATCTCCTGATGGGCCAACACTTAGACAGTTGTGCCACTCGCGAGCCTTGTTGCTGGCTTTTAATGCAGTGCTGTCTGCAGGGTTGAAGGTCACAAGCTTTCAGGTGTGATTTTTGGCCTTGCATTTTATGTACAGAGATTTTTCCAGATTCCCTGAATCTTTTGATAATATTATGCACTGTAGAGGGTGAGATATCAAAAATCCTCAACCACTCATTGAGGAGTGTTTTCTTAAATGGTTGGACTAAATGCTGATACATTTTTGCGAGCCTTGGCCCATCTTTGCTTATGAAGGACTGGCCTTTCCTGGATGCTCCTTTTACACTCATGCATGATAATATTACCTATTATAATTTTTTTCTGAACCTTTAACAATATTTTTAGCCTTGAATTGCTCCTGTACCAACTTTTTTGGAAAGTGTTGCAGGGACTAATTTTAGAATAAGTGTATATTTACCAAAAACAATAAAGTTGCTAAGATAAAATATTAAATACCTTGTCTTTGTACTGTTTTTGTTTAACTACAGGTCAAAGTGGATTTGCAAATCACTGCTTCCAGTTTTTATTTGCATTTCACATATTGTCCCAACTTTTTTGGAATTGGATTTGTAGGATCAGCTACCATTTATCCGAGTAATTTTGGTTTTGATGATGAAAAAGCAAGGAAAAGAATAAAACAGTACTAAAAAATCCATTCTATATATCTCATAGACTCACTGACCTAACATGTGTGTAACTGAGAAAGTCCACAAGGTCATTGGGCTGTCTCTAATTTTGCCATTAGTGAATTCAACTACAACCCCATGGGGTTGTACTTTAAAGCTGCACCATGTAAGTTTTGGAGATTTGGAGACATCTTGGGTGGAAATGTGTAAATGCAACATGCAGAGGAACATTTTGTATATGTCAGTTCTACTTTCGGACCCCTTCTCTGCGTGGATGAACCTGATGATTGTGAGGAGACTGTAAGAATATTCAAAGAGAACTGGTGGTGAAGGACGTGTCTTTCAAGGACGTAAATGAATTATCTACTACTGTCATGATATCTTCATTAGTGTGATGTTGATTTTGCATTTTAGACCTAAAAATCCTAATAAACCCAGACCTTCTTTTTGAGTTTGTGTGTGCAACATTAATACGTAAAGATGTGTGAAGCTGTCCGAAAACCTCTTAAGAAATCTGACCCGACACTTCTGACTTATAACTAAATAAATTATTTCAGGCTTTATATGGTGACTCACCACTTTGTTATTTCTGTTTTGAGACATGATTTTCTAATAACTCCAGCATAAAACAACATAATGGTACAGTATTTACTAGGGTGGCACAGACACAGGACGACATTGGCACTTAAATGCAGTATTGATATTGTCGATGGGGATGCCAATACTTATCACCAATACCACAAAGCAAGTTCTGATGCGCATGCTGAGTGACGCGAGCATGAGCAGACAAGCAAGCAAGCAAAGTTTATTTATATAGCGCTTTTTACAACAGGTGTTGTCACAAAGCAGCTTGACAGAAAAATCAGCATTACAGAAAGAAATCCGGGTCTGAGCCCCCATGAACAAACCAGTGGCGACAGTGGCAAGGAAAAACTCCCAAAGAGCAGGAGGAAGAAACCTTGAAAAGAACCAAGACTCAGAAGGGGAACCCATCCTCCTCTGGTTGACACCGGATAGTAAAACATTGTTAAGATAAGGTATAGTAGTACACAGCGGGAAAACAGGTGGAGCAATGGTTAAATTGATTAGTTTAGTTTAAGCAGCAGCAGCAGCAGCATCATTGGGAGGGTCAGTTTGTGAGGGTGAGGTTTGCACAGCGTTGTTCAGTATGAAGCTCAGTGATGGTCAGGCTGGTCCAGAGGGCTGGTGAGCAGCGGGCACCCGATCATGGCAGGCGAGGCAACAGCATCAGATGCACAGGATGGGCAGCTAAAACTAATTACCAAAGGCTTGACTATACAAGTAAGTTTTAGCCTAGACTTAAAGACCGAGGCTGTGTCTGAGTCCCGAACATTAACAGGAAGACTATTCCAAAGCTGCAGGGCTTCGTATGAGAAGGCTCTCCCCCCTGACGTAACTTTATTAATTCTAGGTACTAATAGTAAGCCAGCACCTTGTGATCTAAGTAGGCGTGGTGGTTCATAGTGGGAGAGAAGTTCACTCATGTACTGAGGGGTGAGCCCGTTTAGAGCTTTATAGGTCAGTAAGAGAATTTTATAGTTAATGCGAAATTTAACTGGTAACCAGTGTAGGGTTGATAGAACTGGGCTGATATGGTCGAACTTTCTGGTTCTTGTGAGGACTCTGGCTGCAGTGTTCTGGAATAGCGAAGCTTGTTAAAGCTTTGGCTGGGACATCCAGACAGCAGGGCATTACAGTAATCTAGCCTTGAAGTAATAAATGCATGAACTAACTTTTCTGCATCCTGTAGAGAAAATGCATTTCTTAATTTAGCAATATTGCGGAGATGTAGAAGGCTGTTCTAGTAATATTAGTTATATGTGCGTTGAGATACAGATCAGGGTCTATAATGACACCAAGATTTTTTACAGATGAGCTTGATGCAGCTGAGAAATTGTTAAGTTTAAGTGTAAAATCAGACAGTTTGTTTCACGACGCTGCTGTGTATCAGATTTACGGCAGGAAACAAATCCATTCACATGTAAAATAACTGACGGTGTAGCAGTCTGCAGTCCAAAATCTCTCCACATTTCTTCAACTTTGGGTCTTGAGTCTTTTCCAAGTCATAAGCCTGAAGCCTGAATCAGAGTCAGAGTCATTGGTGGTCGAGTCAAAATCGAATTTCTCGATTTTCTTGAGTTGAGCCTCAAGTCATCAAATTTGTGACTTGAGTCAAACTCAATGACTCGAGTCCACACCTCTGGTGTGACACCAGTATTTTGTGGGAAGGCAGTGGTAGTGAGTGACACAGAGGTCACATTCTCTTGGTCGTTCTTCAACATGACTCAGACAAGAAAACACACAATTCAAATAAGGGAAACGTGTGTTGACCTTCATAAGTCAGTGAATGGCTATAAAAATCTCTACTTACCTGAAAATTCCCACATCTACAGTTAGAGCAATAATTAAAAAGTTCCAATCAACTGGAAATGTGACAAACTTACCTGGACGAAGACCCAAGTTTATTTTGCCCTCACACACAGTGAGGAGGACGGTAAGAGAGGCAAAGTTCACTGTTGGAGAGCTATAGAAAAAAGAGTCAAGAGTTTTTCCCTTGTGTTCAATAGAGTGATGTACGTTTATCATCATATCAGGTAAAACCATGTGAATGAGTTCAAGTGAATCTCCACTTTGGGTATCAATAAAAGCAAACCTGAGACTAAAGCCACATTGTTCTTCTGTGAACCAGTGTGGAGATCAAGAGTGTAAGTAGGTCGTATGCAGTATATACAGTGCAGTGAGTAATCAGCTAATAGTTTTGTTAGCAGCTAATTGGCAAGTCTGTTATCTAAATTTGCTCTGTTTCATGCCATATTTTTAACATCTTAGAAGATGTTACAGTAGAAGACTAAGTGCTTTTTTATTGGCAAAGGAAGGTTGAACAATTTATCAAATGCGATAACTGTGGCACATGTATTTTTGTTAAAAATAATTATAACCCCATTTCCAAAAATTTGGGATGCTGTGTAAAATGTAAATGAAAACAAAATGCAATTATGTACAAATCATTTAAATTTAAAATAATACATTTATTTAAAAATAGTACAAAGATAACAAATCAAATGTTGAAACTGAGAAAATTTATTGATTTTTTGAAAAATATATGCCCATTTTGAATTTGATGGCAACAACACATTCCAAAAAAGTTCGGACAGGGCAACAAAAGAGTAGTAAAATTGTGTAATGCTAAAAAAACACCTGAAGTTTAATTGGCAACAGGTAAGTAACATCACTGGGTAAAAATAAGAGAGAGGAAAACGAGTATACCAGGGAGGCTTCTTTCAGAAGTTAAGATGAGGAGGGGTTCACCACTCTGTGAAAGACTGTGTGGGCAAATAGTACAGCAATTCAAGAATAATGTTTCTTTAATTTTTTTAATTAATGTAAAATAGCAAAAGAACTTTGGGATTTCATCATCTATGGTACATGATATCATTAAAAGATTCAGAGAATCTGTAGAAAACTCTGTATGCAAGGGACAAGGCCAAAAACCAGTATTGGCTAGCCAAGATCTTTGGGCCCTCAGGTGACACTGCATTAAAAACAGACATGATTCTGCAGTGGAAATTACTGCATGGGCTCAGGAACGCTTCTGAAAAACACTGTCTATGAAAACAGCTCGTCTCTGCATCCTTAAATGCAAGTTAAAACTATACTATGCAAAGAAGAAATCATATATAGAAATGCTGCCTCCTTCTCTGGGCGTCATATATATATATATATATATATATATATGTATGCTGGTGCATGTATAAGAATATATAAGTGGTTAACATAACTGGTGCAGATAAAGAGTGTGTGACCATAAACACCCTGAAAATGTGCAACATGCCCTGTGTTACTGTTACATCCTGACAAGGCTGCTGCACAACCACAACACCACAAACAGAGTGAAAAAAAGGTGCAGTGGTAAATTCATCACCATCACCAAACTAACTGAAATGTAAAAGCTTCAGAGATCTTCAGACTCTCTCTCACCTGTCAAGAGTTTTTTCCTTGTGTTCAATAGTCTTGTAATAGTTTTGTAAGATTAGCATCCGATCAAATAAAACCATGTGAATGAGTTCAAGTGAATCTCCACTTTGGGTAATAAAAGCAAACCTGTGACTAAAGCCACACTGTTCTTCTGTGAATCAGTGTGGAGATCAAGCGTGTAAGTAGGTCGTATGCAGTACATACAATGCATGCACAGACTAAAATACAGCCTATTAATAACCCTAAGCACTACGTTGAATATTGATAAAGGATTTATTTTGTTATTTTATTATTTTATTCTTAATTGTTTTAAAGCAGCAAGGAACTAGAAACATGTACAAAATATACCCTCATAATATTTTTCACTCATATGATACAACAGACAAAAGCTGCTTTACTGGCTGTGCCACGCTGTTTGGCAAATGAGATTGAAGATGATAAAGGGCATATTGGCTAAATGTTAGCTAATACAAGCTGATTGTGATCTTCAAGTGTATAATGTGGTATATGTTTGTGACACACAGCCCTCCAGCATGGACTCTCAGATTTCTCAGAATCCTTTGGGTGATCATGTGACTCCATCACGCTCAACTTGTCATCGATCTGCCTCACCTGAATACTGAATATTTGCACCTGTTTTGTCTGTCATATGACTGGTTTAGTTAGCCTTATAAACCCTTTAGAGTAGGGACTGCCACTGTTTTCAGAGCTACTGAATGTTCATTGTGCATTCTGGTTTGTTTTTCTCATGTACTGAACTTTTGCCTGTTTATTCAATTCTGCCTTTTGCTTTCTCCCCTTAGTTTGGTTATGACTGTGTTTTTCTGGTATTAGACTGTGTTGGAACTGATCTTGGCCTTTTTTTTGACCACGACTTTGGAAATCCCTGACTCAAGTAAAGCCTCTATTGTTTTTACAATCCACATACATCTGAATTATTCTGATTCAGTAAATTGTAAATTTTGAATAAAACAGGCCATCAAAAGCTATTTAGCTGTAATGTCAGATGTAGGCTGACTGTTTTATTAGCAGTGAGTAATCAGATAATAGTTTTATTAGCAGCTAATTGGCAAAAGTCTGATATCTAAATTTGTTCTGTTTCATGCCATATTTTTCTTTAGTTTACACATTTCTCAATTAATGAATGTAGTTTGCTGTTGTCAGATCAAAATCTGGTATCTCCAAAATGGTAACTTCATAGTGGGAGGAAAAAACATACTTTACTTTCACTGACTTACATTAAAAGAGTTTTTTCCCCCAAGTAATTTTGAGACATTTCTTTTAGTATATTTATCATGAAATTTACTCACAATGTAAAGGGCAACAGGCATTTTGAAACTATGCCAAAAACTGAAAAACGACAAAAATGGAGATACGAGGTTTTGTTCAAACAGCAGCGATTTTTATCTCACACCACAACAAGTGCTATTTCTGCAAAACTGATAACTATGCTATAGTGTTGAGAGTGATGTAGTGGTGTCTTTCTTTATCTACCACACCATCTCTCACAACTAGTGCTGTTTCTGCCCTGGGGAAAAAAAAAGACATCACTACATCACTCTCAACTCCACAGCGTAGTTATCAGTTTTGCAGTTTTCGATCTATAGATACAAAACATACCACAAAAATTTTAAAGTGGACATCCAGTACCTTTTTACTGTCCAATTCATATGAATTTTATAAAATGTTATTTTCATTGATTTTGAGAAAGAACTGTGTGATGATGTGTTCACTCCTCTTTTGATGCTCTTTTGCACTATCTGGAACTTTGCTGCTAATACATTGTTCACACTTTGTTTACTCAAGTACTGTGTATATCCTACCTCAGGAACTGCTGTGCTCACATATGTTATCTGACTGCGTTTACTCACAGATCACAGCATGTTAAATTATCTTTGTACCTTATTCCACAACCCTACTGTAACCCAGCAGCAAGGTTCAGACGCGTGTGGATACACATACAGGCTTTATTAACACTAGGCAAAGTTGTAGTCGAGGTACAGGCAAGGGTCAAAACCTAAAGGCGATAGAGGATTACAAAGGTGATCACCACCACAGGCAAACAAGTCCAGAGGGTGAGACAAAAGGCAGAGTCAAAAAGGCAGGCAAAAAGGTCGAACTCACAAATCCAACAGACAAGCAACAGTACAAAAGGAGCAGGTAAAAACGTAGTCAAAGAAAACGAGATCGGGGTCAAAACAGAGTATATCAAACCAGAGAAAACGCTCAGTAAGTTCTTAGAAAGAAACAATACCTCGCAAGGATCCTAAGCTAAAGCCTGGGCTAATATACTAAACTAAGTTAGTCATATGATTACACACAGGTGAAACCATTCAGAACTCCGGTGACTGTGAGCGCTGATAGGTGCGAGGTAGATCGTCATGGGTCACATGATCTCCACTTGGCTGCTGGGTAATGGAGTCCACGAGGGCTTCCGACTCCATGGGGAAGTCTGCCGACACGTGATCTCCCAGGTTATCCTGGGAAATGTAGTCCGTTATACTAGACGAGTCTCTAGCAGGCGTGACACCTACCTCATGCTCAGAAATGAGTGCTGTGTCGGCGCTGCACTGTCCTGTCTGTTTACTGTGTCTAATGTCTGTTTTATTTCTCGTATTTATTGTATTGTTGCTAGTCTAATTTTTTTTCTTTGCACACTTACGTCTGCACATTGCAATTTGTACTGTTTATTTTGTTTCAGGTTGCACCGTGTTCCTTGGAGGAACGTAATTTAACTCCACTGTGTACTTGTACATAGATGGAATGACAATAAAAGCCTCTTGACTTGACTTGAAAAGGTGGGGGGATTCATTCAAAGGTGAAAGGAGGGAATGTAGGATGTGTCTATGTTTCTCCGGCACAAATTGGCCGATGTTTAGCCAGAAATGTTTATATGGGACTGCGTAACAGACTAGAAGTAGTCTGCTGTGTCCTAGACGTACTAGTTGCATTGCAACCTGCTTATTTTATGTTTTATCCAGTATTTTCTTTCATATGTTTGTGTGCAAAATATCATGTGTGTGCAAGTCGAACTGTGGAGTTCAGCCTGATCTTTTCAAGGGGAACCCTGTCTCTACACCATCACCCCAACATTCCCACAAATGGTGGCAGCAAAGAAGTCTTGAAGATCAACGCTCTCCAGAGAAGAGGTGCAGACAACAGCACTTATGAGCGCGATGTGGCCAACACCAAGAATGCCGATGCCCAAAGATTCAGACGATATTGAACAGTATTTGACCATGTTTGAGCATATGGCCCAAGCGGCTGAATGGCCAGTGGAGAACTGGGCTGTACATCTCGTGCCGCTCTTGGACGGCAAAGCACAGGGTGCCTATATAGCCATGGATGGAGATGAAATGGGAGACTACAGCAAAGGCAATCTTGAAGAAGTACAAAATAAACAAGGAGACTTACAGGCAAAGACTGAGAGACTGCGCGGTTCGAGATGATGAGACCCCGAGAGAACTCTTCACCATAAAGAAATCGCTTTATGAGAAGTGGATGACGCCAAACGTTAAAACTAAAGAAGAGATTGGAGAGACAGTCATCTTGGAGCAGTACCTGAGCATGGTGAGTCCTGAGCTAAGACGCTGGATTGTGGAGCGTAGCCCATCGTCAGCCAAAGAAGCAGTAGAAATGTCTACCACACAGGGCAGCTGGCGTTATGCTAATAAAAATGCAAGGGATCAGAGTAGTGGGAAAAGTCGCCCTGAGAAAGTCTTTAAATGTTTTAATTGCAACCAAATTGGACACAAAATGAATGCATGCCTGTCAATGCAAAACAGTTCAGCTCAGCTGTGTTATTTATCCAGGAAAGAGAACAGATTTAAACCTGCTGAAGACACTAAAGAGAATGTTAATGCTGTGAAAAAAGGCAACAAAATGTTTAAAGCTCTTATACACATTGGGACAAGTCAGACACTAGGGTCAGTAAAATGTGTGCCAAAAACCCATTTAAAACATAAAGCTAAGCTCAGAATGAAATGTATCCATGGAGAAGAGCAAATCTACCCAACAGCAAACGTGAACATTGAAATTAATGGTGAAACTTACCTGTTAAATGTTGGTGTTCTAGGAAAAAACACCTTATGCTGTGATTCTAGATTTACTGGTGTCTAAGCACAAAACAGCTGAAATTTTCACAATCACTAGAATTTAGTCGTAGAACACTAGATGTTACTGCAAGACCTGCCCTTTAATGAAGCCCCTAAAAGCAGGAAGTCTCATAGGCAACGAAGGCAAGAAAAAGTAAAAGGCACGGCCATGGCAGAACCTCTAAGTATGCCAAAAAGTAGCATGGGAGTGTTACCTGGTAACATAAGGGAGCTACAGGAGCAGAATGAGTCTCTTAAACCTCTGTTTTTAAAATGTAGTCAAGGGAACAGTCAGGACAGTTACCCTCATCTAACACTCTGAATTCAGTTAATAAAGGCCTTGCTAATTAGCTGTTTAGCTGAATCAAGTATGTTTAATGAGGCAATGTGTCTTGAAGTCTGCAGTGTGTTGGCCTGTGAGGACTGGAGCCTGACATGTGGTTTACACCATAGATGGTAGGTGCAAAAAAATGCAAATATTTTGGTCACCTTTGAGTCCCAAGTAAAACAAACGCAGAACTGTTAAACCCATTGCTAAAATCAGCATGGCTTTATAAGGAGTTGATTTGAAGTGTTTTGAGGTTTGTAGTATTGCTTTTGTTAATCTAAACTAATATTTTGCTAAACTATTTTTTTTTAATTGAATGAAAACAGTTGAATTGACAGTTGAACTGACAAATCATTTTTTGCAGTGTGCAGTGTAAAAGTGTCAAAATGGTCAGCATGGCTGTAATGTGATATCTCATGTTTTTCTTTCTCCTGTAAAGTTACCATTTTATAAGGTTTGTGTATATTTAGCTATGTATACACGGTGATGTACATATATAAATCAATAAATGCATAAATCATTAAAGAGCAGATATATCTGTTTACCCTCAACATCATTCTGACTTATGATTAATGATATTCCCAAACAAAACCCCCATCTGCTGGTAAATACTGATATTGACACAGCACAGCAGCTGTTCCCAACTCAGCCACTACAACAAGGTGGTTGTGTGAGTTACACGTGTCTATCTGTTCCAGTACAATTATAACTAAATCATTTTATGAGTATATTTTTGGTAACAGATAAGGTGGAACACAGCAATATGTCCACATCTGATTCTCACTATGTAAGTTAGAAAATAGCCCTTGATGCTGAATTAGTCTCCCTCTGTAGCCAACAGTCAGCTAACACGGACCATAATAACAACCAACTGATTAAAACAGAAAAATCTGCCACGTTTGATTAAAGATTCTTCGTGGATCACGTATAAAGTAATCATCCCAAAATGATACATTTCTCTGTTTTGCTTCATCTTCTAAAGAAAGGCTGCCACGTTTTCAGATAAAGGCCTTTCCACTGAGTGTGCTTTTGACCCAGGCCTGACGGGATGATTGACAGGTTGGAAAGACCATTAAAATGAAAATGCAATCTAGTTGAATGCATTTTCAAAGGCATTTTTTCACAGAATGAGGGCAGTAGGTGAGAATTCCTAACTGCCAACAGTAAAGGCACTGCTTCCCATTTTCATTTGAGTTTTGCCTTCTTTCTAGCTTTGTGCTCTCTTTGATAATGTAATTTAAATGCATTATTAGAGAGTGAAAATGCATATAAGACAAATTAAATTTTAATTATCATTTTTGATGCAATTATTGCATAATCACATAAATGTGCTATTCTACAAATGCATTTTAATTTAGATAAAGCTGCTCATGAAGCATCTAAATCTTTATGTAAATGAAAGATGTCAACACTTGTTTACCAAATGTCAAATTAAAATTGCAGTACTAAATTTGAATTTTCATTTTGAGCTCAGTATTTCACATATGGACGGGAAATTTAAATGCAAACATATAAATACATTGTTACTTTGTTACATTTTTATTTTAATTTTGATACTGATATGCTTCCATAATTTATCAACTCGTCCACTATATGTAATTTGTATTTTCATGGGGCCCTTTGCCTGGTGCACAGACCACACATGTTCGAAGGGATTAGCTCCCTCACAGCTGAAAACTATTGAGCACTGCCACCTCTCTGTGGCTCTGATTAGAACTGCACCTGTTCTGCCTATTCAGCCCAGAGTATGTAAGTGTAGCATCAAGGACAAGTGAATAAGTGTGTCAAAGAGTATTATTAACAATTCAGGGAAAGCTCTAGGGCATAGTTTATACAACTCTAGTGGACTGAGGACCAAGTTTGGTCTGCTCACCACTCAACTTACATTTTTACATTTTTATGTAATTGGAAATTCCTTGCAAAAATACAGAATATCACTATTTCCCTCACACATGATGAAAATGTCACAAAAATATAACAGATCAGCCATAATAGGCTCACACTCATAGTTCAAAACTGCATACTAAACATACTACATTGTTAAATGCATCACTATTGATGGTGTAATATTTTGACATACTATTTAGTTTTGGACACTGCCATAGAGAACTGTTGGCGCATTGTTTTTTAATCTTTACTTGCCTTGTCCCAAAACTTTTGGAACAGTGGGACACTTTGTGGGGCAGTGTGCTTCTTGCAATAACTTGTGATGATCAAGTGTCAATGTTTTGTTTATCAAGCCCACTGATTTCATCCTTCAGAGTGTGGCTTGTCCGTCAGAAAAGACTTGAGCTGTATGAAGATGACCATGTCTGTGGCTACTGTGCTGTTTCTGATGACCGTTTCTTTCTCTATAAGGAAGGTAGGTGCCATATATATTTACATAGTAACTAAATTACATCTGTATCACTAATTGGCCATTTGGTACATTTTCATTTTTTAAAAATGAAGTATGTAAAAAAGTACTGGGTATCTCATCCAGTAAACAAACACCTTATTTGTCTGTTACTCTAAATATCTTAAGATACTTGTGTGAATGTGCAGAGACTGCCGTGAACACACGTCAAATTCGCCATTAAATTTTTGGTTTCAACTGTGGTCCTGGAAAGAAACACCTTTTTGAATTCTGTGGGACAGACAAGTGAACTGTATATAAAAATAAAAAGAATGTTTTTGTATGTATTTTTGTATGTATATATACATATATATGTGTATATATATATATACACATACATACAACTTGTCTAATTACATTAATAGAGAAATTGAAAATATAGAATATAATGTTGCATTTTTCAGTATTCAGTATGTCCAACTGAGCTATTCTTAGAGTGTAGAAGTGTATAATAAAACTTTGGGCGTGCCGGTGAACCCTGGCCATTTCTGTCGGTTGTCCAATACTGGTGTTCTAATGCAAATTTCTTGACAGCTACACATCCTTTCAGACGCATCGTGTTGAACTATGTTCTCACACTGAAAAGATGGACAGAAACAACTGTGGATTTAGTCAGATCTTGTTAAACTTTCAAAATGTACCATTCACTACCCAGTATATCTGACTCATAGATGGAAACGAAGCTAAAAAAAAACCATATTTAATTCATTGTTTCTGTAGTGTCACAAGAACCAACTCACAGCAGTTTGGCCGCACCCACTGAGTGAAATACCCCCAGGTAATCAGGGGTCCCATGTTGGCTATCTACTCCAGTGCTAACTCACTCTCCCTGAGGCAGACCAGTGCTGCATCTCTAGTTAGTTAAGAATACCAAAGACAGAAGCTTTCCGGTTTGTGGGTGAAGCAGCTGAACAATGACATTACCCTGAATTTGTATTTGCGCCTCTATTTTATTTATTTATTTTTTTTAACGGACAGCATAAGGTGATAATAAGTTTATTTTCTGAGACCCCCCACAACTTTGATTTTGAAACATTTAGGGGCTCCAAGAGGTTAATCATGGGGTCCCTGGGGGTCCGAGAACCAGGACTTAACCTCTTTGACCCCTTAAATGTCTAAAGATAAAACATTGAGGGGTAGTTGAGTGTATTTCACACCTTGACCGCACTCATTCATATTGAAGCTCTAAGGAGTGTTTTAGCTCTGAGTGCTTATCACAGTACAGGACAGCTGATCAGAAGAGAGGTAAAAATGAAGAACATTTTTAGCTAACAAAAGCAGAAACGTTTTAAGTGGACCACAAGGGAAAAATAATAAAATAATATACATAAAATATATAGCACAAAATATGTAGGCCCTTTAAGTACTGTTTACCTGATGGTGACAGTTTTGGTGGTCTACCAGGTCTTGCACAGTTGTTATGAGTCCCATTCTCTATTTAAAAAAAAACATTAACTTGAGTTTTGGACACTCTTTGAACTTTTTCACATATTTTACTTTAAATTTATATCTAATCTCTTCAAAAAATGTCTCCTGAAAAATGAATGAACAATGTTCGTTTTGACTGGAAATTAAATAAATGAAAGGTGGTCTCTGATGTTTGCACAGTACTTTCTGTTAATTTAGACTAAGGTGGGCTTACTGAAGGCTTCTCCTCTAACAGACTAAATGTGTGCAATTGTGGTCCGACTATTTTACCTACAGAGCAGTGGTCAGGTTTGGCCCCTGGACATGGCTGAAAACTCTGTGGATGACTCTCATGAAGGCTGCAGGGACGCCATGAATGAATTAGTGATCTCAAAATACATTGAAGATGAAAAAAAGAACACTCCTGGTTTTGCGGCTGGTTGGAAAAAAGCACTTAAGAACTGCACAAAAAATGGACTTGGTATAAACCAGTCTGCTATATACATGTATACAGCAGATCCTAAATATGTGAAGGATTGCTCATATATAAAATTTAACAATGCTACTCGTAACGGATCAGCAGACTATCAGTCAGGTGACTTTCAGTTTTACACGCTGCATTTCTTTCTGACTGATGCTATTTAACAACTCAAAAAACTTAAAAAAAACAAAGAAGGTGTGTGACCACATATCGCAGAACTAAAGATAAATTTGAAACAGATTCGATTTGGGTCTTTCACTTCCAGCTCTTTCAACAAGAATTTATTTCAGTTTGGTAGAGAGTCCTGTTTTCAAATTAAAACATGTTTTGGAGCCACAGTAGAAAAATTTTCAGCGATAAAAGATGAGAAAGAGGTGCTAATTCCTCCATATGAGACCTTTCTTGTCACCGCCATTAAAAAAAAAGACAAGAAAAAAGATCTGTGGTGTAATGTGGTCTATGAACTTAAAAGTGCTGGTAAGAAGAGCAACCTTAATTGCAAAAAAATACCCAGTGGATCAGCATTAGTGCCATCCTGTAGTGGATTTGGCTGTTTTGTTCATAAGATGATCAGAATTCTTAAGACAAAATTAATCCCTTTTTGATTTGTGAAACAAAGAGGAATCACAGGAGCCAGGATGTCTGGAGACTATCTAACTAATCAAGTTTATGGCCCCCAGAATTCTTTAAAAACTCTCTCTCAATCTCCACACAACTCATCTTCCTACACCCTCCTCAAACCTTTACAGCCCTTGTGTGAGAGGAAGACATCTGGCTCAAGAATCAAGATAAAATATACCCCAACCAGATAACGTGGCCTGCAACCTAATGGACCCCTCTCACCAAATTTCCTTTTGGTAAGCACTCTGAGTGCACTCCTACCTTAGGTCGTAAATTTCTTTAGGCTCTTCAGAGACTGAATCTTAAAACCCAGCTTCATTCTCCTGTTCTTTGGCAAATTGTGTGCCATGCCAATCTTTAATCAAACGCTAAATTGAGTGACTCTCCTCCTAATTGATCTGTGGAAGAATCCCCCTGTGTCTCTGTTAAAATAGCAGTGTGTAACTCAAACTCATATTTCTCCATGCTGAATAGTCAGATGTGAATTCATTTCCTACACTCTGATGGCTATTTGATGATTTTAAACTGTAACCCAGTTTCTTTCATTGAAATTATTTTGACAGTTTACAGCTCCTTTTCATTTAATCAGTTTTAGAAATCTCATTAGGATAGAAAGTTAGATGTATTGCTGTGAGTCATGTTTGAACCTCATATTTGCTTTATTCTTTTGTAATTATGTTCATTTCTTTTCCTACTTGAAGTAGAACTTTGTAAGTAACTTGTGTGACTTTTCTTATGAAAAATGTTATACTTTGCACACAATGGAGGTTCTTCCATAAATATCCCCAGGAAATATTAATGGACTCAGTATTTCTTTTACTCTATACTTTCAATTAAGCATTGTTTAGAAATGCTATAGGGTGATTAATTTTGGAATCTTTTTGTCTGCTTTTCTTAAGAAATCTCATTTCCTTTTCTTAGTAATGATGTTTCTTTTAGACAGAAGGATTTTTAGAGGTTAAAGTAGCTTTATGTAACTAAGGTGTGAAATTAGAGTACTTCAGATAGAATAATCTGTAATTTCAATAGTTTAATATTTACTATTGAAATAGTGACAATATTTATACATGAAAGTGCCTATAATGCTCTTTTACTTCATGCTATGCAACCACACTCAGAAATCTATGTATGTGAAGTTATTTTATGACAAATTTGAGCAGAAATAAAGCGCGAAACCCATTTTCCCCACCTTAGCTCTGCTCACAAGAAGTGTGGTCATATAACCAGGATCTGTCCTGGTGAGAGAGATGGAGAGATGTAACCACCAAGAAAGAACAAAATCTGCAGATTTTAGTTTTAGTTGAACAGCCTAACTGAGCTGCATTTGTTTTCAACTTGCGTCGATTCATTCAAGGTTTGATTGGCCAATGAAAGGTCATTGCGAAATCTACAGCATAGTTTAAGAATCACAGACAGAAGTAAAGCAGTGCTGAATGTAAGCCATTACAGAAGTTTGTCTCTGCAGCCCGGTGTGAAACTGGGGCCTAACGTCACCAATCAGTGCTGAAGAATTGAAGAGTTGATGTAAAATAAGGTCAGTCGTTACACCAGAATTTATATTCCATTCTGTGTACTGCTCAAACACCATAAAATAGCTATTTCAGCTATGTTCATCTGGTGAATCGCATGTCTCTAGTTTCTGTCTGCATACCTATCAATCTAGCATTCAGTGCCCATATACCTTGTTATTAATAAATGACTCTGTATTAAAGTTATTACTTGTTTGGTTTTGTGTGTAATTATTACAGTCCGATCAATCAGTAACTGGCTACAGGAACCCTAACCTGAGATGAACCCAAAAGTAAGTTGTGTTTATGGTGTAAGTGGGAAATAGGTGAATTAAGGGGCGTCCCCCACAACATCCTTAATTTGTAAATGTTCTGCTGTTTACTGTTCTGATGGTTACTTAAGAAACGTCAGTAAAGAGGCCATGCAGATGTAGCACACATCCCTCAAAGAAGAGTTCTTACAGTATGTAAGTCTCCTGTTCAGTGATCAGTTCTGATCTATTTCTGTTTGGTTTTAAAGAACGCTGCTCTGTTGTACTAACACAAATACTGATACTGTAAAATCACTTTCCTGAATGTTTTTATCAAGGAAAAGTTATGCAGTCATCTCCGGACACACAAATTTCATATCTCCTAAACATGTAACAGGAAACACAAGTTACATGTTATTAAACAGTATATTCTCCAGTCCAGTTAATGTGGGACAAATCAGTCTCACTTCACAACAGTGGTGAGCTTCCAGTGGTTCACACACTCTCCAGAATATGTGGTGAAATGAAAACCAAAAATAAACAAAAAACCAGAAGAAGAGGTCAGATGAGGGGAGAAGGTCAAGGCAAGAAGAAGAAGATGACGAGCAAGACGATGTATCAACCTCTTTTATAATCACAACATAACAATGAAAGAAGCTGGACAAAGGGTTCAGTCAAATCTGATCTGCTTTGATAATCAGAATGATCGGAGAGAAAAGCAGGTCATTTACATCACTGTAGAAAGGGCGTTCTTTCTTATGCTGAATGTGCTGAGGGACAATAAATCCAAATGTTCTTTATGTTCTTTATGAATATATTTCTATGTAAATATATTATTTCCATAGAATGTTTGCTTTGATTTGTTTAATCACCCACCATAACTATTTTATGATGTCTTTTTAAGTGATTGTAGAAGTGTCTATTTAATAATCAGTAGTGTTTATGGATTTGATATATTTTTTTTTTATGTTTTGAAAGATATTATTTCATTTAAGATGTTTTTGCCAGAAAAAAGATGCATTTTAGTGAATTTAGTCAGAGTTTGGAGATTTATGTTTAAGGTTTTAAAAAAAGCAAGACAGGATTTGAGAAAGGGTGTTTAATGATTGTAAAAAATACTGTATATTAGTGAGATACAGATTACTGGTCTTATACCAGTTAAAGTTGTGCTGAAGTGATCACAGAGCTGAGCTCCACCCGCTCCTAAAAACTGTGCATCCAGAATATGTTAATCTTTTTTTTGTCTTAATAGTCTGGAAAAAATAGCAATAGCAATCTGATCTGGATTTCTTTTAATCAATCATTATTTATTATTAATTTCTTTATAAAGGATAGAAGACTTTGTTCTATAGGCTCTCTGTGCTCTATATGCTGCAGATTGATTTAGGGCGTATAAATGAGACTGCAGTGTGTGCGTCACTTCTGTGATAACTTCTGTTATTGTTAGATTGTTCATGTTTTTGTCAGTTAACTAATTTATGTTGCTTGCTTTTCTTAAGGCCTTATATTTATTTACTTTCTTTTGCTAGCAGCCATTTTTATTACTTTTGTGGTTCCTGGAATCAGTTTCAGAATAAACATTTGTGTGACCGCTCTCCAGTGTGTGAAAAACCCCCTGATAGTTTGGGGGTCCTATGTTGGCAGGCTACTCCAGCATTGGCTGGCTACTTACTCACTCACCACAGCTGCACTGATGATAGCTTTAATGGTAACAAAATGTTTGGTTTAACACCTCTGCTTTTGAAGTGTTTTAGTTTGGTAATGTGCTCTTCTTCACATAAATGAAGATCTTATACATCTTCTCTTTCGTCTTTCACAATATATCAAATATTGAAACTGAGAAATTTTATTATTTTTTAAAAAAGTATATGCCCATTTTGAATTTGATGCCAGCAACAAAGTTGGGACAGGGTGATGTTTACCTCTGTGTTGCATCTGCTCTTCTTTTAACAACACTCTGTAAACGTTTGGGAACTGAGGAGACTGACTGCTGTATTTTAAAGGTGAAATCTTTTATTGTTCTTGCTTGATATAGGATTTCAACGGCTCAATGGTTTGGGGTCTCCTTTGTCGCATCTTTCATTTCACAATGCTCCCTCTTTACGCAACCCAAACGGGGCCCACAAAGATTTGTCTATTGGCTTCATTTGGGCCCAACCTGTGTTAGCCCATGAAAACCATTAATGGGGCAAAGCTTGGCTGTGAGGGGCCTGTGTGGGCAATCATCCACTTCATACAGTTACCAACATGCCAACATGCAAATCGCTGTATTCGGAAGAAAACCTCATATCTCCAAAATGATAACTTTACAGGAGAAGGAGAAAACATACTTGACTTTTAATTTAAGTCAATGAAACCAGACTTTTTCCCATATATATATATATATATATATATATATATAAACAATACAAGACAAAATCACAGTTTCACATGCATGTGTGCGACAATAGTATTTAAATGAAATGTAAACAATATTATTATTATTATTATTATTATTATTATTATTATTATATTATTATTAAGACAATAAATAAATCTTTTTTCATGAAGTGAGAGAGCAATCAGAACATGGAGAAGGAGGAATACAGAACAGAGACCCAGCTAGCAAAATATACTAGGCCTGTTTTGGATGACTGCGCAGATGTGACCGCCAAGGTCATCCCAAATCGACCCAGCATAGCATAGTCTGCACACAACACAGACAAAATGGGCAGAATAGCAAGTACACAGGTAAATAAACAGTTACCATACACCAATAAACAGGTGATACCAAAGAAAAATACAAACTAAACTGGTGTGTGCAGTATAACATTGTGCTTGATTAGAGGTGAACAGGTCAATAAAACAAATAAGGTCAAATAAGGTTTTCAAAATGAGTTTTTAAAAATCCTATTAAACAGTACATGATGTGCATTTTTATATTTGAATATATATTTGCATTTATATCTGTGTGCATTTTAGACCTTAAATATAATTAGTGTTACCAGAGCTTTTAATTTCCTATTTCAGTCTGGGTTAGGGTTGGTTGTGCCACCTGACTTTTCAGCCTAATACACTTCAGACTAATACACTTAATCCACTTACACCCATATAAACCGTGGTCCTTGAACTTGTGTTTATACTTATTATTATAATACTTATGCCACGCTTCCCTTCGGCTCCCAAGCCGAACAGAACTCCAACTCCCATGATGCCTCTGACTCCCACATGACTCCTAACCAGAGTCATGTGACTTACCCATGTTCCCAATCACCCGAATACTGATTGTTTGCACCTGTGTCCCAACTTATTTAGACTCACATGTTGTTCAGTTCTCTGCTGAGTTTTGTCTAGCCATCTAGCATTACGAAGCGTTCATTGTCTGTTTGATTTCTTGTGTTTTGACCTTTGCTTGTTTGTTACTCTGAGTTTTTGCCTCTCCCTTTTGTATTCTGTTTTGCCGGTTTTGGATTTTGCTTCTTTATTCGACCACGTCTCTTGGTATGCCCCTCTACTACTTCTGTTTTTTGCTGTTGCTGACCTGGACTGTTTTTGACTACCCCTTCGTGCCTAAGCCCTTTATTAAAAACGCTCATCTTAATCTGCGAGTGTCTGATTTCAGTCCAGTCTTGACAACTTACACATTTTCATGGTGTTCCTGAGGTCATACCACCTGACATGGTAAACTAAACCATTCTAACCATGACTCAAAAATAATTTTTTATTCATTTGTAAGCGCTACTGACCATGGCATCATGTCATGAAGGTCACTTAGGGTCTTCTTTCTGATACAATACCCTGGCCCCTCTTTTGTAAAAGCGTGTCGTCTGACATCTGAGGAAGTAAAAACTTATTGATAAAAGATTTTTTTCTGTGAGTTGAGGAAGTTTAAAACTGTTTTATTTGGAATTTTATGTAATTAACTTTTTTGATAGGTAAGTTGATAGATCAACATATATGCTTGGATGGTTGCACCACCTGACATTTTTAGACTTTGGAGGCAAAAACAAACTAAAATTAATATTTTATATATTTTATAGGGATGCACTCAAAATTGTATGACATAAGAGGTATTGTTGAATAATTTGGCATGTATTTATTAAATTATTTTTGGGAAAATAATTGAGTTGGACAGAAAAAAGTGCACATTATGTCACCTTACACTCATTGGCCATATTATTATTTACAGCTTCATTGTATTTACGCTCATTTTCCATTTTATCAGCTTCAATCACCATATAGGAGCACTTTGTAGTTCTACAATTACAGACTGTAGTCCATCAGTTTCTCTGCATACTTTGTTAGACCCCTGTTACCCTGTTCTTCAAAGTTCAGGACAAACAAAAAACAGTACAGAGGTGTCCAGTTTAGTGAAGAAGGACAGAGGAGAACTGAACCAGCACACACGAGGAACAGGCCGCGTCCAAACGGTCATCTGTGCTCATTTAATACGAACTAAAGAAAACGGCCTTATTATCAGCGGCCACACACGAAACCTGCTGAGATCCGCTCTCACAGTTTCACTGCAGCCTGAGGCAGCGTTAACCGAGCGAGCTGATCCGAGCTGAACAGGTACCGTGTTCACGAGTTTCTTTTTTGTTTTATAATGATTCTGACTATTACATTGGAAATCTGCTGCGTGTATTTTATTACAGTGTCTGTCAGCTACTTTAGTTAACAGGTGTCGCCCACAGCCCACAGGTTACCGTTTATATGGCCTAGTTTAGCTGCTGTTTTGGAGATAAACGGTCGTGAAGACAAGAAATCTAGTCTAATACAGGATCTTTATCAACTCTGAGCAGTGATTCTGTAGCGCTGTCATTGACAGGCCTGATCTGATCCCTCTCCCCTGCCCGCCCTCTCTCGCTCTCTCTGTCTCTTCCTCTCTTTCTATCTCTCTCTCTGTGCCTTGGTGTTTGTCTTTAACTGTGAGAGGCTGTGTAACTGTTTAACTGTGAAAAATGCATGATGATGTTGCTGCTGATTTTAATGGTGTAAATGTTCTGAACAGATATCAGTAATAATATACAGTTTGAAGGCTGTGAGAGGTTCACACCTATCAACGCAAGCTAGACTCCAGGGAGCTGATGGGCAGCAGGACTCTCACTAAAATTACATAATTACTTAAGCAATTTACTCATAATTTTGACTCTTTTTTCTCCTAAATGTACTTATTGAAACAGTAACATCCTCTGCACAGTCTTTCAGGGATTCTGAAATACTTTACTGGAAACAGATAAACTAGGACATCTTATATAATCATTTAACCGTGAAATGCATGCAGTTTAAAGTAAAGCTCATTGCTTACTCAGCTCACAGAAAGCTGTGTAAATATTCAGTAGCAGAGTGAACTGTGATCAGTCTCAGCTCTCTGAACTTTAGCTTTAGTGTTTTTCTGTACAGATTATTTCCAGTGATGTAGCTGAGTCAGCTCAGAAATATGTTCAGGTTGTGACAGCGGAAATACGAAAAAGTAACTCAGTACTTAAGTAGTTTTTCAGCGAACTACTTATTTACACTTACTTGAGTAATTTTATTTACTAATACTTTTACTTGTACTTGAGTAAATTGTCACCACAGTAACAGTACTTGTACTTGAGTAAGGATTTTCAGTACTCCTTACACCTCTGCATGTTTTGAACTAAAGAACGTTGCGAAGGTGAAAGAACGTTCCATAGAACTCTAATGAAGCTGATCGGTCTAAACTCGTTCAGTCGTTCACCGACACCCAAACGATCAACCTGCTTTCACTCGAGCTCTCAGTCACAGCGAATCAACGGACACTCCTGCTTTAAGATGAAGCTTCCTCTGGTTCTCCTCGGCGCTCAGCTGCGGCCAGCGGTTCTTTGTGCCGCTGGTATTTCAGCAGCAGCTGTAACCTCTTGTTTTTTTCTTTACAGGTGGCGGCGGATTCTGGACGGACAGCGGACGACGAGGGCCGAAGATGCTGCGACCCAGACGGACGACTGCGACGGTGAGTTAGCGAGCGGATATTTCTGCTAGCATAGAGCGCTAAGAGAGACACTTGATGTAGAAAAACGACTGTAGAGAGCGAAACTTAGTGCTGCTGATCCTGACAGCGTTTTCTGAACTGCAGCAGTTCAGTGTAAAACAGGTCTGAGGGGGTTTTTGGGAGAAACACTTTTAAAAAATGCACTTTTTATTGAAGAGCACACTCATGTCCCTCTCTCACACTCAGCGGCCCTAACCGAGCCCGCATTTAAAGCTTAGTAGAGAAGCTGTCTATTGCAGTGTAACTTACTGCTGTCTCACTCACTTATTTACACATTTGTTTTTTGTTAGTAGCGTTAGCTGACTTTAGCCTAAAGCTAGGCTAAGTCTGGGGTTGCTATGGCAACAGGTTTCCGTCAAGAGGCCATATTACAGAAACGTATTATCTGACAAGACTAAAATCCGATTATTTTACAGATTTATATTACAGAAGCTAATCTTATCTTAATCTTATCTTAATTTAGGAATTTTATCCTATTTTACAGTATTTTATCTCAAGTTAATAAATCCTAAACTACTCGATGGAGGTCGATAATCAGTTGTTATGTCTGTTACCTAGCAACTGACCATACTTGCACAGCTGAGACGTAAACACGTCTTTACAATAATGTTACAAATGTAGGTCAGTTTGCCAGAAAGCCGCAGTTATGGATGTAAAAAAGGTGAAAACTAAAGTGTGATAAGCTGTAAGTTGTGAATTAGTGAGAGCTCCGTGCTGTTTATCAGAACAGTGTCAGTTCTACTTCCCTTTAATCAGCAGCGCCAACGTTATTCCTCCTAATAAACAGATACACGATCAGCTCTGTCTCCTCATTATTCACCACCATCACTGTAATATCTTATTAGAGGATTCTTCATCAACATGAACACACGAAGGCAATAAGAGGAGACGGTGGAGATCGAGTCTGCAGTGTCTGGGATTTTTAAACACAGAATTAAAAAAGGAAACATCTCAAAAGTGATAAATATAATGTCGTTTTGCTAGAACTGAACTATCCTACCTGTCACAGTTGTTTAAAAACAACAGAAACAAAGTTATTATAACACTGGGGTTGTCTTAATATTAGGACAATATTTAGGAAGTTTTGTCTACTTAGGATGTTTCTGTAATAGTGTTTTCTTATCTGGAGTTAGGATAAGATTATGAAGTGAGGAACTGTTGTTCTGTAATGGCTTTTGTCCTAAATTCAGTTCTAACTGAAGTTGTCATGGTAACTAAACAGGTAAGATTTCAGAGATAAGATGTTTCTGTAATTCGGTCCCAGAGTAACAATCGGTCAGCTCGTAGTGACCCTTCAGCTGCCTTTCATTCAGGAGAATTTGTGAACAGTGCTGCAGATTAATCTTAACGTTGTACGAGCCTTTCAGGATCCTGAATATGCCAGTTACTATTTAAACTATTTTCCTCAGGAACGGAGGAACACAAGCGGGCCATCTTTTCTTCAGGCTGTGCCCCCATGTGACAGGTGGTCTTTCTTACTTGTCAGTTTAAAATGGCTAAAGATCATAAAGATAGTCATTCATACTTGAGTACACCAATATCCCTGTATTAACCATTTTTGTTTTTACTGTAGGAGGTTTCTGTGCTCAGCTGGCGGCAGGCAGTCTTAATTCCACCTCGTTCTTGTGGAGCGCTGGTGAGAACTGAGGTAAAATTCAGCTCTTCACACAATATTTCAATGCAAAGTAAGAAGGTTTTAGTGCTAATGTCTGCTTAATATCTCAGTCCCCCCTAAACACTTTACATTCTCTTTTTCTCTGTCCTTGTAGCAGCACTGCCGAGCTTTGCACAGAGCAAACAGGATGTTTGCTTACACCTTCTCACAGCCACTTTTTGACAGCACGAAGGTTCGTTTCAGCTGATTATTTTGCGACAATACAGTTTTCATCACAGAGAAACACTTTATTGACTGTTGTAGTTTAATTTGTGACAATGGTGAAGTTGATGTTTTCACATGATTCCTGCAGCTGGTGGAGTTGAAGCTCCAACATAAGACCATCTGTGAGGGGCTGGAGTCTGAGCGCTGCTGGGTGCTCAGCAACGAATTTTATCATTTGTTCCCGGAGGTGAGACTCAGTTATTGGAGCAGGTTCATGTTTTCACTGTGATTATATTTTCTGCTGTCTCTGTTTTACTGCCTTTTTCGTTTAACCTCATAGTGTTTACTGATTTTACAGCTTCCTCCTCAGCACTTCGCTACTGTCAGTGCTGTGGCCTGCATCAAGGTAAAGCTATAATCTCACTTGGACTATAAGACTTCTGCTACCAGATTACCCTATTTAGATATTTTCATGAACATCTCATCTGCTCATTCAGCGCATTGGAACATCGATCAGCAAGGCGTCCATCTACCTTCGCACTGAATCAGTGGAGACATCACTGCAGAATGTTACACTGGTTAGTTATGTACTTTTGCAGTTCCAGTTAATAGATTGCAACACAGTAGTTCTGTAAAATTGTGTCCAAATATAAGTTCATGCATTTTCAGCATTTCTCTATGTGTGTTTTGCAGCAAACCAAAGTGTCAAAGACACTGAAGGTGGTGTCCATTGATTCAGAGGGCTGTTTCAGGACTCATCAGTCCAGCAATACAAGAATTCTTGAGACGCCAGCACCGTTTATGGTTTCCAGCAAACCAAAAGGACCCCCACCAGGCTTTTAATCACAAACAGTCTACACTCTGATTTCATACATTTTTTATTTCATTATTATAGTAACTGCAGTTTTGTAACACAAATTATATTGTTTTTTCTAAAATTCTGTGATAGTGTGTGTGTGTGTGTGTGTGTGTGTATGTATGTGTGTTTTTCAGATGCAGTTTTCTGTGTAACCAGGAGAGCTCCTGAATGTTTACCTCTGAGAGCATGACAGTGGATCATCACATCTACTCATCTCTAGACTGGAAATGTGGTATGAAATAATATTAATTTTAAAGGGGAATAACAGTAATTGTTTGGAATTTCTGCATAATTGAATCACTGAAGTGTAAACAAAGTCATTCAGAGTGGTTTGATGTGAAATGGTTCATTGTAGAGAAACATGAAGGTTTAGATTTCTTCATAGCAATGCTGATAGTCACCAGGGTTCATGATGTCTACAATGCAAATATAAGCCTTTTATTTACTATCCAAAATAGTGAACCTACATCTGTTTTATAAGTAATCTTTGTGATAGTAAAAGTTATATCTGAAAAAAATAAGATTTCATTAGGGCCTTATCACCCTGCATGTACCCCTCCACCACAAATGCATTCACAAAAATGTTTTAGTCCATAATGTTATCTCAAAACTACTGTAAAATATTGTCTCAGGTATCAGGCAGTGTATTCATAACTATTTCATGTAATAATGTTCTGTGAGGGAGCTTAAAGAGGCATTAACCTCTTTAGACGTCTGGTTCCACTGTGAACAAAGTTTCTTTAAAACAGTGCATTTCACATCAAACCTGTCAGAATGATTTTGGTTAAATTTTAACTCTTACATTATAGAGAAATTTGGAAACATTGGTGGAATTCCCCTTTGAAGGACAGCTTCAGCTTTTAGAGGCATTTCATATACAAATGTGGAAAATCTAAAAAGTAACATTTAGAACATTTACAAAGTAACAATAGAAAAAAGACAATAAAAAGGGACAATAAAGTATATTCAGTTCAATTCAAATATTGAGCAAAAAACACATCAGTACATTTGAGTTATTTTGTTGACACGTAATTTAATTTTGAGCTAATCTAAATTCTCTTTCTCAGAAGTAGAACCTGTATTTGTGTTTTAAGGTTAAAAGACAGAGACTCAGAGAACTCCATTCAGCGCAAATAACTGGGGGTAAAAGGCGAAAACACCTCCATATTCAACATTTATGACTCTGTCTGGAGCACTTTAGATCCCTCTATTTTAATTACCCCATCTGTTCTTTCCTCTTTATCTTTTAATATTCACAGATTTCAGAGAATATCACATCTGTTGGATTTTATTTAACCATGTTTAGAATATCTAAGCCCTATTCCAATAGGATTAGTTTTACATGAGGAGGTGGGATAATGTAACTTTCATTAGCATTTCTTAGTGATTTTAGTCCCATGTCTGTCATTTTTACTGACTTTGCGCTCACTCAGTGTCAGTAAAGATTCCAGTGTCTTTTATTTTCTGTAAACTGCACCATAACCTGAAGTTATATTAATCCTGCGCAAATCAAAATGTTGATAAAAACACTGTCCTGTGTAACCAATATCAATACCAATATCCTGTGGATATCGAGGTTTTTAAATATGGAGACACTCGAAGAAGCGCTTACTTGTGTTCTCTGATGAAGCTGAAGTTGACTTTTTATTCGTCAGCTTCTTGTTTGAATTTTCTAACTTCAGCCTCCCAGGCTGATATGCAGTGTTACTGTCCTGTCTCATGAGCACAACTCAGAACATGTAAAAATTACTGAAGAAAGCTAATGGCAATGCCAAAAACACACTGCATTAACTTAGCACAGCAAGGTAAATCATTATGGTAAACAACATAATGGATAAATTAAATGTTTTTAAACGTTGCAGGTGTTCTGAGATAAACTGGCATTGCCCAAACTAAAGCCACCTGAATAGGGCTTTTCCTTTTTTTCTTTCTCACTGTGCTTCGTGCAGGTTTCCAGTGCATCATTCGACCTGGAATAGAGGCTCCACACAGCAGTGATTCCTGAATGTCGTCAAGACAAAAGGACGGTTTAGTTACTGGACCAGATCAGAGCCTTGACAAGAAGTGCAGCAAGAGACGTCACCGTCAACCATCACTGGACTTTATCTCCAGCATTTATTTTCATCAGCAGCAGCATCACCACTGCCTCATCATTATTATTTCAGCCACGGACTCAAAACCATTGGAGACATCAGGACTCATGAAGAGGAGATCAGTGCCATCGTCACTGTTCAAGTCATCATCAGTGTTGTCATCAGTATTATTGCTATCATCGCTGTGTTTTAGACTGTGAGGAAGACTGAACAGATCAACCTTTCCTGATGCAATCATCAATCGTGAACCACTGGACATTATAATCATCAGATTTTTGTTTTCATCAGCAGGAGCAGCATCACCGCCGCCATCGTACTCAAGATCTCAGTTATCATCATCATCTTAGCCATGGACTGAGTCAGAAGGTGTTACCTAATTTCATCATCAGACAACAAGATACGAACCAGCTCAGAAGTTTTTGTGTTAAAGCAGTGAATCTGCTTTGTGTAATATACCTGGACTCTTTACTGAGATCCTGCTAGAAGGCTTCCCAGCCTGGGTTCTTGACTGTTGGCTGTAGTTACAGTTCTGCTATTTGTCTATAACTAACAGTTTGGCATCCATGCTCGGACTTATCATCATTCAGCTGGGATTTTGACTTAATAAGTAAGATCATAATTAATTATTGGCAATCAAAAGTAGTGCAATATTTCAGCAGCATATTAATAACCTTTATTTTATTGATGTGGATTGTTGTGTAAATTGTATTTGCACAGTATTTATAACAACCTTATGAATATTTTTCAGTCTCAATTTATCTCAATGTTGCAAACAAATAGTTTTGTTCTAATTTTTACCTTCTGGGTCAAATAAGACTTTTAAAATTATTATTTGAAAATTTCTCATTAAACAGGATGTTAGGTGCATTTTTATATCTGCTAGAATCTATTCAATATTTTTATATTTGTTTCACAGCTGCTGTAAAGGTGTAAATTCATTTAAAACAAGATCATCAATTTTTCCACCAAGGTGATGTCAGGTGGTGCAACCAGACATAAATAGTAATAATCAATTTATATTTGATCAATTTACCACGACTTAAAACATGTAATGAGTAGTTTTTTGTTGTTGGACACCAATTTAAACCTTTCTTTTTGAACTAATATTTATACATACATTTTATTTCAAATATATGAACATGATTATAATAATAACACATTTTCATGTTTTTCCTGGTGTCAAACCACCTGATGGCCAAACAGTGACTCAAAAATGACAGTTTTTCATTTTTACTCAAGAAAGGGCTACTAACCTTATTATTACTATTTGACTGTATTGCACCATGAGGGTCACTTGGGGTTTTGTTTGGGTCGCCACTCTTTTTAAAAGCACGTTAGAAAGAAAATCCTTTGCTGTTGATTTTGCTTCATAACATGACAACGCCTCATTTTTGTAGGTTTATCATAATTGGATATGCAACTTTTAACTGTCTTAAGCCTTAAGTGTGCTAAAGCTACATACCTGCGTAGTCACATTTTACAACACGCCCCTGCATTACATCCTCCCAGAGTTTAAAGCAGAAGTAGTACCGGAAAGGAGGACATTATGCAGATGATAATGTAGTTCCAGTTTTAAATTAAATGTGTAAATATTAGTATTAGTATATCCATGCAGTTCTACTAAACTATTTTTTATTTTATTTATTGAGCTTAGGTAGCTGATCAATGTAATTTCAAGCAAGTATATTAAGAATTTGCCATATATTGGTTGAAATGGTTTAGGTGACTATTTACCTCCAGTGTTTGTTAGCACTGTTAGCCTAACAGTCCCAATACTACACTAAAGAGGCAGAACTTGGACACCAAACATGTCTTTGCTGAAAGACTCCATTTGGGGTAAGCAGAAAATCATGTAAGTCATTATTAGTATGCTGTGCCTTTGGGACATTATAACTTTCAAAAAAATGACTTAAGACTTTTAATTCCTTTAAATATTCATCATCGCTGAAAGGCTATAGACTACACAGAACACATCTGTGTGAAGCTTAAACACTTTTATTTTGCAATGCCAAGTCACCATCTTACCATACAATCACAAGTTGTTTCCACCCTGTCATGGATAAAGACAACCCATATAAATGATGTTTATAAAGTACTGTAGAAACTATAGAGTCATTTTCAGAGAGACACTGTCCTCTTTTCAACAGTAATTCTGAAAATGATGAATTTTGTTATAAAATTTGTTCCTTTCTCCAGTGTATCCACATCCAACATCCTTTTCTCCCCAATCAATAGTAACAGTAACATCTTTGAAAACACACTGCAATATAGTTACTTAAATTACTCACTGTTATATATAATATATTGATTATGATGGTTTGTTTGCCTGTGAAGAATTACTGATTTATTCTAATAAAACATGAAGATGACAAGGTGGACCAGAATATGACAGGCTAAACAAGAACATTTCATATTTACAAAAATGCCAGTAGTTTCATTACCAGTGTGTCCATAATAAATGAAAAAAAATGAAATTTTAAAAAGCTGTGTTATTGAACCATTCAACTTAACCCTGAGCATCTCAGCACCTCCACATCAAAGAAAAATGGTATAAAATGTACAAAATGTATTTTACAGTGAAGGAACATTCTTATATATTCATAATAATGTGTTCGTTCAGAGTAAAACTTGAAAAATTAAATGTTTCACAACATTCGTACGAAATTTAAACGACTATGCTGGGGACACCGAAAGCGCATTACATTACTGAATCTAAAAAAAAAAAAAACAGCTTAGACTAGTAGGACTTCCATGCTGGTCTAAGCTGGTTTATGCTGGTCTAGTGCTGGTCTGGTGGTCTGGTCCGGTCTTTAAAAAAAAGACTTCTGTTTATTTCACGTTTTCTTCTTTCCAATTGTCATGATTTTAACACTATACAGTTTGGTCAGTAGGGGGAGCTGTGCACTCATTGCTCGACCTCAAACTCCAGCTACAAACACAGCCATTAGCAGAACCGGTTTATGAGGAGCCTGGCCACCTCCTGTTTTCCCCGTTATATCAAAAACATGACTGCAAAACGCCAGAGGGCGCCCGGGAGCGAGTCCTCAATGAGTGGGAGTAAATGGAGCTCAATGGCTAAAAACGAAAAGTTAAAATACTTTCCAATCACTAGGGGGTTACTTTATAAATGGCTTCCATTACTGATTACCTGATTAAAAATGTAATTATAACCTAATCTAAAAGATTACTATCAGATTAATTTACTAAATCATGTAATCGTATTACTTTTGGATTACTTTCCTTTCATATAATTAAATAAAGACAAGAAAAACCAACAAGACCTTTTTCATCAAGAAAAAGTCATTTTTTCCACTGTGTTTTATCAAACACACTGACAGATTTTAGGTGACTTATTGTCCACTTTATGTTTATCATGTGTACTCCCATATGAAAACTGGGTATTCTAGAACTACAGAGAAGGTGGGGAAATAAGAAGCTATAAAAAGCTGAGGAAAATGAAACACTTGGTACTCTGAGACCGAAACTGTAGAATTATCCAGTTCATTGAGTTCAACAACTATGCAAATGCAATTCGATTAAAACTACACTGCTCTCCTGGCACTTATTTGTTAAAAATCAGCTGCCAACCTGATCACCTCACCAAAAGATCAGTCTGGTAAAGGACATCTTTTGAGACCCATCCTCATCAGTATTTATTAAATGGAGGCCGATCTAAAAACACTTAACTGATCATCATTTGTGTTCTAACTGCAAAAAGGTCTATATTATGTCATTATGCTTCACACTGGTGCGCTGTGCTTGGAGTTTTTGAAGTAATTTGTAGACGCCCCCTAAACTAAGGCGGTTTCAGCATCCACAAAAATCAGCGCCTCCTGCGTGTTTAAAAGGCACTCATTTCACATGAAACCTAAATTAGGACTGGCTGACTGTACAAACAATGATGATTCTCTGAACTGTTAATATTAACTTGCTATTTTCTATTTATTATTTTTTCTTTTTTTAATTTTTACCCGATTTTCTCCCCAATTTAGTCGTCTCCAATTCCACCCACTAGTTAGGACAGTCTGTAAAAAATGATCCTATGCAAAAAAATAGAAGGATCTATGAAGGCGTGGCAACGACTTAACTATCTCGTTCCCACGCCTTACTAAGTCGTGGGAACGACTTAACTATCCCGTTCCCACTCCTTACTAAGTCATGGGCATGACTTAACTATCCCGTTCCCTCGCCTTATTAAGTTGTGGCCACGCATTAGGATCTCGTTCCCTCGCCTTACTAAGTCGTGGCCACGGATTATTTTTATTTACGCAGGATGTCACCAGACGAGCTCCGTACTGTCCCAAACAGCAAGCGTGTTCGGGCCGGATTACCTTGGCCGTCACAAGGTCCTCCTAGCAGTCGCATCTGCATTGCGGACTTGTGCCACATTTTGGCCAAGTAACCGTTAACAGCACTAGACACACTGCCGGTCAGCGGACTCAGAGCGCGTTGGGGCCGGATCTTTAAAACAGACGCGCCTCATTTAAAATTTGCCCCTCCCCTTTTTCCCCCTCAGTCCTCTGCAGTTGTCAGTTGACTTTGACTGTAAAACTTGCTGCTGCATTTGAGGTAAGGTGTATTTTGTATTTTAAATATTCGCACATTTATTAGAATTACGATCAGGTATCTTGGATTTTATTGTTTAACTTTTAATATGTTATTCAGTTTGACAAGGAAATAAGCTGAATGGTGGAGTTGCTAGAGGGGACGACGTCAGTGCTAGCTGTTATGTTAGCTGGGGTAGTGAGTCAAAATGTCTAATTCCAACCTAAATTAACATTCGAGATTTCTCTTTAATTATGTTTAATAATGACATACTCTTAATCTTACATGATATCCCCTCGCCTGGCTGTGTAACTAACATAGCTATCCTAGCTGAGTTGTACTGTGAGAGGCAACTGTTAGCTAGCATTCATTGGAAAATGTGAAAATGTCTTAAGAGCAGCTTTAATATCCATTATCTAGAATCTAAAGTTACCCTATATTGTGGTGTGTGGAGCTAGCCAGCTAACGTTAGCTAACTAGCTAAGCTGTATTAGCCAGTGTAAGCAGTATCGTTAGTTTAACCATCTTATTTTTTATTTGCTTTTTTGTAGTGTCGGATTTTACTATTTTTTACCTAAAGAAATGGTAGGTTAACGTTACTTTTAATTATTTTTTTTCTTGAAACTGCTGAAATAATATAAACCAGTAACAGAATCCACTTATTTGGTTAAAAGTGTGTAAAATAACCCTCAGAAACAGAACGGGTTTCCCTTTGATTAATCTTTTATTAGACGAAGCTTCAGCTCTCACACTGCTGCTCCCGCGGCCTCTTCAGACTCAGGGTCAGTCTCAAAATATTCAAAATTGCGAAAAGAAAGTGTTTCTGCTATCATTACTAGCATTATTATTATTGTCTCTGTATGTACATCTGCTGATATGTTCAGAAGCATCAGCAGAGCTTTTTACAGAGATACTAAAGCTAACCTACTACTACTAGTAATAATAATAGCTTCACTTGTTTCGTCTTGTAATTTTGAGACGGTCTCTGACTCGGAAGCAGACGCGGACAAGCACAGTGATAGCGTGAGTTGAACCTTTTGGCAAAAATAAAATAATAGAAAAAAGACCAAGAACAGCGCAGTTCAGTACAAACTGTGTTTGTTGTGTTTCTCATCTTTAATTTGGCCACGAAAGTGTAATTAATCCAATAACACAGAACGTAATGGCGAATGTCACACGAACTTTACCCTCCGATGTGGTGTGTGTAGCCTGATTGTGTGAACGCTGAGATATGTCAATGGTGGTCTGAGGTGGTCCTAGAACGGTCACAGTAACGCAGCCGTTCTTTTAAAAAATACATGCAGCTGCCTGCGGCACCGAGCGCGTTTAACTACCGTAGCTCGGTCATGTTCACGTGTCGACCGCAGCGGTGATGTAAGAATTTTAAGTGATTTGAATTCCAGAACATGGATTAGAGCCCAACCAATATGAAAACTGTGACTGATACTAGTAATGATTGTTAAGAGGCTAGAAATTATATTAACACTTAACACTATTTGCTGGTATTTTTTTTTATATTGTAGTATTTTATATTGTATTGTTTTATACTCCAATTCATTTTAGTTGAACTGTGCTTCACTGATACAATTGTCACTTCTCAATGGTCACACTTCTTAATTTGACATTGTAAAAAATTATCGCTTCTTTAATGGCAGGATTTTTTGCTGATAAGTCTACACCTCAGTACTGGCATTGTATTTTTTCTTGTTTAAATTCATTTTTCAAAAAAATGCTGTGTTGAAAACATAATGACATTCAATACATTTTTTTGAGGTATTTGGTTTTATGTTTCCCTTTTTGAATTTACCGTTTTTGGAAAACATTCATTATTAATGATTTGTGAATAATTATGTGGGATATGGAGCTGTTGTTGACTCTGGAATGGATCCGGTGCAGATGCATCAAGTCAGGGCTGGATCCATTCCAGAGACAGCTGCTTATATCAACTTGAGCTTGGACCTCTTCTGAACTGGGTCCGTGCCACATTTGGGCCAGATATGAAGATAATATTCAGACCTGCATCAATTCAGGGCCAGATGTAACACTGTTTTTAATCTGTTTTGGCGCAGATCCATAAAACAGATCAGTTCCGGTATTGGGCCGTTGTGCAAAAAGACACCGGCGTATAAGGCCCTTTTATAAATATAATTTAAGTTATACCTTTGGTCTTTGTTCTATTTAAATAACTGATATAATCATCTTTGGTTCTGTTTGGATCCACAGTTATTCAAGGTTCATCTATGCTGTAGGAAAACAACTTTACACCATGTTATCACTGACTTCATTTCCAGACAGACCCTAAAACAGCTTTCCTCAGTTATCGATGAAGTGACTGTTGAAGATAGAATGGATTATCTTAGATGGACTGAGGGCAAAATTAAAAGCAAACTATGAAGCCGGCGCTCAAGGAAATAAGAGGAACTAGCGTAATGAAAAGTCTGTGTGAGTTGTGCAAAAAGATGTCAAGGGGCGGGGAGTTATTTGAGAGGGTGGTTCTTGACTCTCTCATAGATGCACAGCAGAGCTGTTCCTCAAGGCTTGCATGCACTCACTCCGCTTATTATACTGAGCCTCAGATGTGCTGAAGAGCTTAGAGGACTGGGAACATTGCTGAGTAAGTATCAGTAATTTTCTGTAATATCTTTAAGAGAGCAGCAGGCCTACAGAGAATCCTTTGTGAATGACAGAGACATTGTAGGGTGACACCTGGGGCCTCATTTATAAACGTGAAACTTAACCTTTAAGTAGTGGTTTATAAGAAGGGATTTCCATGGGGCTAACAGAAACAAAATCATGAGTGGGGATGTCCACGGAAGACCTGGCGGGTGGGAGGGCTCTGGAATATTTGAAAAAAAAGAGTAAGGAACCACATATTATGCAAGAAAGAATCAGCAGGAGAGCCACATTTGCAGCAAGTCACCACACATGCAAACGTTAATCTGCAAATTTAACTTCCCACAACATCCATATAATGCAGTGATACATTAAAACCATACTGTGGTGATCGATGTATCCTTTTATGCTACTGTTTGTACATGGTTTTACAGCAGTGGGTGGTAAAAGCAAAAAAAGTGAAACTAAATTTTGTGCTCCCTGCCTCCGTTTTAGTTTCGCTTTGATTGTTTTTGTTAGCTGCATCTCCATGTGATGGACGGAAGTGGCAGTTTCCGCCTTAACGGTAAACTTCACTCCCCTTCACAATGTAGAAAACACTACAGTGCATGTATTCCACCTTAAATAAATGAAACAGTAAAGCTTTCACTATAGCCTCTGGTAAAACTGTGATGATTCAACCCTGTACAATTATTCTGTGCATGTTCTAAGCACTAGAAAGCTGTAAAAAATAAAATTCTAGAATAATGAACAGAGCTGTAATATGTAACTGTAAAATGCTGGGTTATAATAAAATCAAAATAATACCCTTTGGTGAATAGCAGCCACTTTATCTGACACATTTAGAAGTAGCAGCAAATTCACAGCTTGATCCAGCTAATGAAGGGCTTGATAATTACCGAATAATCTGGATCAGATGTATTGGAGGTGAAAATAGTCATTGCTACTTCACCTGCCACAATAAGAGGCACATTCCAACCACAAATAGGTGGGGCTCATCACTCTATTAGCACTAAGCTCACCTATACTAAGTTTAACTGTTGGGCACTTCCTGATATATCTGGCTCTCAACATCCAAAGGGAATACCTCCCTCATGGCTCAAAACTACAGAGCACTGCTCCTTGTGATTAGATTCCCACCCCTCCTGCCTGGTCAGTCCAGATTGCGCGAGTGTGATATCAAGGGACTCAATTAGTGAGTCAAGGTGTGTTACTGGCAATTTAAAGAAAGCTCTGTGGCATAAACACACACAATTCCATAAAAGTTGGTTTTGTGTGAAAAGTGGGTGATATTTTAAAATGTGAAATTCTGTAGTTTTAAAGTACAGAATATCACCTTTTTCACACACATACCAAAAACATCTTATTACATTACAGCACAAAAATACTTTACTGACCTGGGTCCTATTTCCCAACAGCATCTTAGCTTTATGATCACCTTAACTGTTAGAGAGAGTGTTCAGTGTGATGCTTGCTCTACCATTTAAGAATCACAATTTTTGCTAAGATAAATTTGGGAAATTCAGCCTGTTTTGGTAGGGCAGTGACTTTGAGTGAGCCCAAAGTCATAGAGTATTGTTGGCACATCTGTTTTTTAATATTTACCTGCCCTGTCCCAACATTTTTTGGAGGGCAGTGTACTTCTTGCAATATCTTGTGATGGTCAAGTATCCTTGTTTTGTTCATCAAATCCACTGATTTCATTCTCCAGAGTGTTTTGTTCACTCTGTCACTCCTTTAAGAAAAATGATAAAAGTTAAAGAGGCTGCTACATTATTAGTTTGCTAATTCATAAGGACTAGACCATTCTCACACTTCCACATTCGCTAATGTGGAAGCTTAAATTGTAGTGTTAAAAAGCCACCAGTGTGTTGTTAACAATGTCTGAGACTACTGCCTGGATAAATGCTGCGATCCTAGATGCACCAGTAATTCAACCAAACAGTCTTACCTGATTTTCCACTCAATAAAGTTTAAAAAAGTTCAACTTTAGCTGAAAAGCTCCACTCCTCATGTGTTACTTTTAACAAGGTAACCAATCAAAACAGAGGGCTGTTAAAACTGAACCGGAGAGCCAACAGGGGCTGCACAATAGGACAGATTTACTCACATTTGTATTAAAAATGCTCATCTTAAAGATAAATATTCATCTATCATCTCACTGTATGACAGCTTCTGTTTGATGTAAATTAGCAACAAAAAAGGGCGATTCATACTGCATGACGTCATCAGTCACATCACATATACTCTGCTTAAAAGTTCAGCACCCCCAACTTAAAAAACCTTCCCGCCTGCCTAAATGCTTTTTAAAATGCATTATTTCCAACAGGATGCGCGGTACAGATGTCTGACACAACACACTGCGTTTACTGAGCAGTGGTAAACAGACTGCACTGTGGCAGAGGGGCAGAGTCTTACAAAGTTCAAATGTTTTCAATTTTAGCCTTTCATCCATGTTGGGGGAGATACAAGACCCTAACTGCTGCACTATTGGCAGCACGGAGAACAACAGAAGATTTTTGAGAGAGGCTGAAAACTGCTGTCCCTCCATTACCGCTCTGTTAAACAGTGCAGGTGGAAGTTAGATAATGCTACTGTTTACGGACGTGACGACGCAAAAACGCAAAAAAAATAAATAAATAAAAATAAGTAAATACATAAAAAATAAAATGAATGTAATTCATAAACTTACAGAATGTTACAATTGATTAACCAACTAGAAGGAACAGCCCAAACCTGCATACATAAAATATTGAACATTTTTCAAAACAATAGTTGCCAGTTTTAATGTTTAATTTTAATTTTTCTTATAAAAATGTTTTCTGTTGTGCATGTAGCACATATAATGTTATTAGCCTATCGTTTATATAAAAATAAAACACTGACTGGGCTTATTAGGAACACAGGTGAGTTTAAAATGTACAATAGATTTCTCATATTTTCTCTTCTTTATTTCACTGTTTTTTAAAAGATGTCATGAAAAACTTGTCTAATTATTTTAAGAGAGAAACTGAACCTTCGTTTCTTCATAAGATATAATGACTAAAAACACAGAAGCCTATTTAAAAAAATACAACACTGAGCAAATGTCAGAAACCACTCTTTCATTAGTTTAATTTCCAGTCAAAATGGCCTTTCATCATGAACAGTTACTGAACAGTTAATCATTTAATTCATCATTTTTTAGAATCAGAAAAAAGCAGAAACCATACAACAGAAAACCTTACCTTTATTACAGCCTCCAGACCTGGTTTCAGTTTTTCAAAGAAATCTGTAAGTAAAATTTTCCACACCTATAAAGTTCAGTCTCAGAAGTTGGTCAGATTTTCTGTTTCTCACAATCCAAACAATCCCAATATCACATTTAGACTGATCAGTCATAAGACTTTGTCTCAGATGTCCAGTTTTGGTGTTCTAGTGCAGATTTTTTCACAGCTGCACATCCTTTCAGACTCATAGTGTTGAGTTGTCTTCTCACAGTAGAAGGATGGACATAAACACCTGTGGATCTTTTCATATCTGAAGCAAAAGTGGAGCTTAATTTTCTCCTCTCTCTCAAGGATGAAAGCTTTAAGTACTTTTCATCTGATGGTGACAGTTTTGGTGGCTACCGGGTCTTGCAATTTTTTCTATATGTTTTAATCATGTTTTGGAAACTACAGTTTTTTTTACATATTTTCCTTTGACTTTCCCAGTTTTATCCAAGATGATTATCTTGTATATAATGTCCTCAGAAATACTTCCTGAATAATGAATACATTGAAGTTAATGTCCATTTTGACTGGAAATTAAATAAATGAAAGGTGGTCTCTGATTTTTTGCACTGCTTTATGTTAATTTAGTGGTGGGCTTATTCAAGGCTTTTCCCCTAACCGACTAAATGAGTGCAATTGTTTGTCGGTCTATTTTCCTACAGAGCAGTGGTCATGTTCTGCCCCTGGACAGGGCTGAAAACTCCATGGATGACTCTTATGAAGGCTGCAGGGATGCCATTAATGAATTAGTGATCTCAAAATACATTGAAGATGAAAAAAAGAACACTCCTGGTTTTGCAGCTGCCTGGAAAAATGCACTTAATAAATGCACCAAACATTGACTCAGTATAAACCAGTCTTCTGCCATATACATGTATACAGTGGAACCTCAGTGCAGGGAAGATTGCTCATATATAAAATTTAACAATGCTACTCGTAACGGATCAGCAGCCTATCAGTCAGGTGACTTTCAGTTTTACAAATTGTGTTAATTCCTCCATATGAGACCTTTCTTGTGACTGACGTTAAAAAAAAAGACAAAGAGAAAGATCTGTGGTGTAAGGTGGTCTATGAACTCAAAAGTGCTGGTAAGAAGAATAATTTTCAGTGCATAAAAGTTAAGAGTAGATCATCAGCATTAGTGCCATCTTTATTTGTTCTGCTGTTTACTGTTCTGTTGGTTACTTAAGAAACATCACTAAAGTAGTCATGCAGATGTAGCACACAGCCCTCAGAGAGAAAAGTTTACAGTATATAAATCTCCTGTTCATACAGAGGTTCTGATTATTTATTAATATTTGATTATAAGGAAGACTCTGTTCATAAGGATTATAAGGAAGCTCTGTTTTTTTCAATCGTTTTCACCAAAACTGATTCCTGAACCTTTTTATCAATTATCAAGTGGAAAATTATTTTTCCAAAAGTTTACTCAGTCAACTCACGATACACACAAATTTCAAATCTGCTAAATGCTTTTTGCATAACAGGTAACACAAGTTTCATTATAAAGCAGTTAACCACATGCTGTCATCATTAAATGCTGTGTTATCATTAAATATACAAAATTCAAGTCAGGACAAATTAGCGTCAGACCATAACAGTAAAGAAGTGACATCAGGGTGGTTAAGACAGGTAGTGCTGCGTTACTAAAACAGGATTTTGTACCGAGAGTATTAGATATTATTAAATTAATAATTAAAATGTTCAAAAACTCTGAAGCCATTTGAATGAACACTTTTGTCAAACCATGCATTTCTGTGATGTTTGTTTATTAGGCTAAATGCTACCTTGTCACCAGCACAACACAGTTGGCATCTCTGCCCATCAGACTCTTTGGAGATGAGCACGGCTGTCAAGTTTGAGATGACAATCAGCTTTAACTCCAAGTGCCATCCAGTCAGTTTCTTACTATTCAGATTGCTAGCTAGCTAAAACAGCCAGCCAGCCAACTGGCTATGTTAAGTGTTAGCACTTAGCTATCATTTTACGTTTGATTTAGATTTTTATTAGGGTTTTGTAGTTGTGTGGTTATGTGTAGTTATAGATATTATATGGATTAAGGAGTTGTAAAATCAGTTTCAGTTCATGTTCTAATAGAAACTTGTAGGAAATATGCAAAAATGATAGTACTTGAACATAACATTAAATATTCTGTAGAATTTGCAGTTTGGCAGCTGCTAGCCAACTGAGTTAAGCATTAAGTTAAAGATATGATTCTGGAAATTGCAACATACAGACTCAAAACTTGTTATTTGAATGGCGCCAACTACAGTCACTGCATAATTTCTTTCACACCCTGTTTCTATTTGGACACATTTTGGCTCAGTTTCAGCTTCTGGTGGCTTAAACGGATAAACAGTCAAATCAGTCACTTGTGATTGGACAATAGGTTTCAAATCTAATTGGTCAACCAGGAAATCTTTTGGCAGTAAGGAATATTAACTAGTATTTCATTGGATAACCTGCCATAAATGAATGAATTTACATTTTTAAAAGTTTTTGTTTCATTTTCATTGATTCTTATTCTTATTGATTCATATGTCACTGTATTTTGCTGTGTGGCTCCTCGTCTATTCTCTAAATACTGCTCTGCTTCAGTGTCACATCTGGGAGGCTCTGCTGCTCTGTGTGCTGTCTGTGTGTAATCTCTGACCTGAGAACGAGAGCCGAAATGAAAAACTAGACATTCCGCGCCGCTCTCGCCAAAACGTCTATCATCAGATTAATGATGTAAATAACATTCTTTTTGTCCTACCATGTTTAACTGAAGTTGGCACCCATAACTGAAGGTGTTGTAAGCATTAAACAGTGTAGATGAAGTCTTATTCAAGATGGATTAGGTTTACCAGAGAAAGTCTGGTAATGTATTTTGTGCATGATTTGACTTGCCAATTTGTACGCGATAAAGGATCTGTGCAATTTTCCTAAATTACCACAAATATCCCTGACGTTTATGTCAACATTATGCAACAGACAGGATGTTTCCAAATGATGACAACATGTTGTGCGGCTAAATAGAAAATATGGTGCCATGCGACACTGGATGAAAGAGGGAACTTTACATTTTATTTCGGTAGCTTACTACAGTTAGCTATGATTTAACATTGCAACACCCATAAGGTAACTAATTGAAATTAGCATTGCGGGGCTCCCAAGTGGCGCAACCATCTAAGTGTTCACCCTATCATCAGGAGATCACAAGTTTGATCCCGGGTAATGCTACAATCATCCGTGGCGGGGAGTCCAAGCTGGTGGCCTCGCTCTCTGGTTGGTAGGATGGCGTTAGCAGCAGTTCAAAACGATGTGGTGGCTGGCTCCACAGGTCTCAGAGGAAGCCTGTGCCAGCCTTCAACCCCCCTAGCGCTGGTAGTGTCGTGTGACTGGGGGAGTCCTAACTAGCGGGTGGAATTGGAGACGATTAAATTGGGGAGAAAATTGGGGGAAAAAAAGAATTGCAACAAAGGCTGCTGATACAGTGTTATCTGCATTAAACAATGCCGTATAATTACATTTACAGTGTTCACATGCTTATGTGACAAAAAGTTAAAAACTGTGTGAAATGGCTGTCTCTATACCAGCTGATCCACTTTAAAGTGTGTGAAGGAGTCATTACAAAGAATCTTGCTTAAATTATTGTGGTAACTTACTGCATTGCTTTTTCCTTTTTCTTCTTTTTATAATGTGTGAAACAGGACTTTGCACACTTTGGAGCTATTTTAATTTTTCACTGTCTGTATTATATCAAATTAAATGTAATGAATGAATGAATTCTGAGTGCTCAAATAAATTGTTTCACACTGTCTGACTGAGGTCACTGTCATTTTAATTCATAGGCTCCTAAATTGTGAGAATACCAAGATGAAAATATCACAAGACTATTATGATTTTGTACTAATGTAGCTACTCTGATTTGGCATTCTATGCCTGATCATGTTGTGACAGAAAAGTGATGTCTAATAATTACACACTGTAACCATAAACACTGAAGCCATTTAAAATATCACAGAATGACATATTGCCCATAGGGGGCCCATTGTTAACTGGAAAACTAACAGGTTTGCCCATCATCCACCGAACTCGCACAATATCATCTAGAGCTGTAGTTCTCTCTTTTATTTACCAAAATTTCAATGTCCAGGACCAACATTGTTCATGCAAAGATTGTAAATGACATTCTTAATAGCACTGATAATGTTTCTTTAACTGTTTGAAAGGAAAGAACATTTAAGAATGTGATGCTTTCTTGAACAACTAACACTGCCAGGCTCTTAGGGAACTGTTGATTCAAAGTTCATGTTATTTACCTATTTTAAAGTTTTCAGTGTTAAATGGTTTGTTTAAGAATTCTAACATTCAAGACTGTGTTGAGTTTAAGAAATTAAACTTCAACATGTAATGGATTTTTCTAATGTTTTCCCCCTTTTTAAGCTTTTAAAAGCAGGTAGAGCTGCTGTAAACAGTATGAATTCCAAGATCCTGTGTAAATGAAGACAATGTGTCAGTGCATGCACAGAACAGTACATTACACAAGATCAGCCAAGAAGGTAAGCTAACTGACAAACAAGGAGGGCAGTATTCAAATGTGCCAGAGAACATAAAAGACGTAGAGACACAAGCAGATTTATTCACAGACATTTTCACACTACACTGTCATAAAAAAGGGTACTATACTTTTTTGTTAACCAAGGTAAAAACAATGTAAATGTACCAAAACAAAGGTACAACAATAGTCTTAAGGTCCATTTATCTTACATAAGGTTCAAAGTTAAACTACATTCACATTTCCAAGGGATGCACATTTGTACCTTTTCATAACCCAGCAAAATGAAAAAGTCAAGACAGGGTGTATGTAGTCACTGTAACTTAAACAATATGAAAAAACATACTTGCAATCAAATATGGTACAGTTAAGTTTCCTAACTGAAGTACTACCCTTGCGAATACCACCACAGTGGTTTGAGAGATACCACTCAGGTGACAGGCTAGTACCTTCTTTCTGAGAGTGTACCCCTAGTTCCCCAGACTCCAGCTTACCTGCAGGTACGTAATAACCGGGCTTCTTGATCCAGCCACTGCAGCCAAAGTCTGACCTGCAAGGTGTCCATACTGACGTTCTGGTGCACCTTAGTTGTGTTACCACCACACTGCCTCCATTATGACACGAGCTGTCTCTTCAGTGGCGGAAACTCCAAAGTAGTCAACAAGGTGCTGTGAATCTATGCAGGGCATTCCAAGGTTATGAAGTAGCAGTTGAGATTGTCAAACCACAGGCTGTGTTATGTTGTACAGATTATACAGATGGGCAGCTGGTTCATCATCCAGAGCCTCTTCCACAGGCATGGCCTTCGGCTCATCAGGCTTCAGGAATGTACATAGTTACATGGTAAGAAATTATCAGTGAAGAACATAAGCAGAGCTTATGGGGTGGTAAAGGACCATAATGTGTTATTACTAGTTTGCTTTTCAGTTAGAGTATGAAGGCAAAAACTGGTTTGCAGGTGCACTTACACTTTGAACAAATTGTCCTTGTCCTCGCTGTTTTGAGACAATAACATAGCCTGAGGCAAAGGTGTCTGTGGAAAAAGAACATTAAAAACATGCATCAGCTCTTTTTAAATCATTTATCACAAGAACAGGTGTGGCGTTTGTTTTCTGATATTACTGGCTACTCTGTAACTTGATTATATCATATTAATTCTAAAATAAGTGAAATTAAGTGTAGGTGATGGTCATGTTCTGGAAAACGGGCTGACCTGGCTTGGTGGCTTTCCTCTGTCTCCAGGTCTTTGGTTCACTGCCCCTTTTGGTGGCTTCTGCGCAGCATGCTCTCAGTTACATTTTGAGAGTGTGCAAGTAAGCAAGGTGTAAGGGAACATATTCAGACCACACCGAGCATTAAGAACTGGAAAAACTCAAACTTAATCCATCATGTACTTGGGTACATTTTGACATCACAGCTTCAAACACAATTCAAAATTACCATTGTTTCCAATGTTTTGGTTCAATCTTTTTGCACTTGTGATTGTATTTACTGCTACTTGATGCCACTAAATGAGCTGCTTCCTCCACTAATGGGGCACGAGTTACCCACCCAAAAGTATAGCCAATCTTTTTACAAACATTCAGATTTTGTCTATAATAAAACACAGATAACACACTGCTGTAGTGTTTCAATCACTAACAAGCTTAGTACTTATGCTCATTAGCCTATGTAAGGGGACCCACCTATGTGGGGCCAGTGAGCATTTTTTAGGAACATTATATTATTATTGTGTAGATCCTCCCTTTGCTCTACACAGTATTAGGTTATGGCATTAAAGGGATGATTGATTGGTGTTAATGGGCCCAAAATGTGTCAAGAAAACATTTCCCACAACATTACACCACCTCCACGAGCCTGGACTGCTGACACAAGGCAGGTTGGGTCTATGGCTTCATGCTACTGGTATCAAATTCTGACCATACCAGCAGAAATTGAGATTTGATAGGCCAGGCTAAGTTTTGCCAGTCTTCAAGTGTGCAGTTGATGAGCCACTGCAGCCTTAGCTTTGTGTTCTTGACTAACAGAAGTAGAACCCGAAGAGGTCTTCTGCTGTTGTAGCCCAGCTGGCTCAAAGTTCAATGTGTTGTACATTCTGAGATGCATTTCTGCTCATCACAAATGTACAGAATAGTTATGTGAGTTACCATAGCCTGTTTGTCAGCACAAACCACTCTGGCCATTCTCCAATGACCTCTCTCATCAGGAACGTGTTTCCATCTGCAGAACTGCCACTCACTGGATTTTTCTTCATTACTGTACCGTTTTGAGTAAACTCTGAAGACTGTTGTGCGTGAAAATCCCAGGAGATCAGCAGTTACAGAAATACTTAAACCAGCCTTTCTGGCACCAACAATCATGCATATTCAAAATCACTGATATCAATTTTTTTCCATTATGTTTTAACATTACCTGAAGCTGCAGAATTTGTGCACTGCCCTGCTGCCAAACTATAGGCTGATTAGATATTTGCAGGGTTTGGTAGGTGTAGGTGCTTGTTAAGTGTATGTCTAAAGGTTTAATCAAACAATGAAAAAACTATAATGCAGTTTGAAAACATAAAAAAAAAACACTGGTATTTTTGTTGAAATTGAATTAATCAGACTAGTAGTCTTATCTGGATTTCTTTTTTTACATATTGTTAATTGCTCTTTTCTTAGATACATTAAAGATAAAAGGGTTTGATTGATGAACTGATTTCTTTTGTTTGTTTTGCTTTGGGCAGAGCCAGCATACCAGCACCTGCTTAAGTGTCTGGAGAGAGAAACTCAAAAATAATGTCTCCTGAAAACACAAATATCTCAGGTGACTGTTAAGTAATTAAAATCCAATTTTTCTTATATTATGTTCTGCTTTTGGTTTAAACCTAAGTTAAAATCAGATATTCAGATATTCTGAATTTCTTTTTCTTTGTCATTGTCATTTGTCTATTCATTTTTTTCTTTACTTCAGCAATTGTTTTATTATTTCTGTAATTACTTGGGCAATATTTGAAATAAATTTGCATTTTTCTATTGCATCAAACTCTGGTTAATATTATGAGTTGACTGTGAGTGTCCTCTTGTTCACTAAATCGATAGTCATATCTGAGAGACCAAAATACTTTTACAGGGCAACAGGTAGACTGTAAACTGTCTGTTTATTAAACTTGATTCCAATGACACAGGTTTGTTTGCTGGGCATAGAAAGTAAAGCTACATGGTTTAAAGGGAAACAGAAACATAACAGTAGATAAAGATTCATTATGACCATTCAGAATTATCAAAGTTCACTGAGTAACACAATTTGTGCTGGTTATTAGTTAATTTAAGTGCTGTACTGTATTTTGAGAGTCTGCTGTCTAACATTTAGCTAAATATACACTATATGGTCAAAAGTATGTGGACACCTGGCCATCACACCTATATGAGTCTGTTGGACATCTCATTCCAAAATCATGGGCATTAATATGGAGTGGCCCTCCTTTGTGGCTGTAACAGACTCTACTGTTCTGGGTTTTCACAAGATTTGGAGGGTGTCTGTGGGAATCTGTGTTCATTCAATCAGAGGAGATTTTATGAGGTCAGGCACTGATGGTGCACGAGAAGGTGTGGCTCACAATCAGCATTCCAATTCATCCCAAAGGTGCACAACTGAGCTGAGGTCAGGGCTCTGTGCAGGCCACTGTAGTTCCTCCACACTAAACTCATCAAACCATGTCTTTATAGAACTCCCTTTGTGTACAGGGGCAGAGTCATGCTGCAACAGGAAAGGGTCTTCCCCAAACTGTTGCCACAAAGTTGGAAGCATATAATTGTCTAATATGTCTTTGTATGCTGTCATTTTAAGATTATATTTCACTGGATCTAAGGAGCCATAGCCTAAACCCTGAAAAACAGCTATTATTATAATTTTTTCTGAACCTTTAACAACATTTTTAGCCTTGAATTGCTCCTGTACCAACTTTTTTGGAAAGTGTTGCAGGGACCAATTTTAGAATAAGTGTATATTTATGAAAAATAATAAAGTTGCTAAGATAAAACATTACATACCTTGTCTTTGTACTGTTTATGTTTAAATACAGGTCAAAGTGGATTTGCAAATCACTGCTACCAGTTTTTATTTGCATTTCACATACTGTCCCAACCTTTTTGGAATTGGATTTGTAGGATCAGCTACAATTTATCCAAGTAATTTTGGTTTTGATGATGAAAAAGCAAGGAAAAGAATAAAACAGTATTAAAAAATCCATTCTATATCTTGTAGACTCACTGACTGAATGTGTGTGTTACTGAGAAAGTCCACAAGGTCAAGGCTGCCTCTGATTCTGCCATTAGTGAATTCAACTACAACCCCATGGGGTTGTACTTTAAAGCTGCACCATGTAAGTTTTGGAGATTTGGAGACATTTTGGGTGGAAATGTGTAAACGCAACATGCAGAGGAACATTTTGTATATGTCAGCTCTGCTTTGGACCCCTTCCCTGCGTGGATAAACCTGATGATTGTGAGGAGATTTCAAGAATATTCAAAGAGAACTGGTGGTGAAGGACGTGTCTTTCAAGGATGTAAGTGAATTATCTACTACTGTCATGATATCTTCATCAGGGTAATGTTGATTTTGCATTTTAGACCTAAAAATCCTAATAAACCCCGACCTTCTTTTTGAGTTTGTGTGTGCAACATTAATATGTAAAGATGTGTGATGTTGTCCGAAAACCTCCTAAGACATCTGACATGACACTTCTGACTTTAAAGTTATTGTTTCAGGCTTTATACGGTGACTCACCACTTTGTTATTTTTGTTTTGAGAAATGATTTTCTAATAATTCAAGCATTAAATGACATAATGGTACAGTATTTACTAGGGTTGCAAAGACACAGGACGACATTGGCACTTAAATGCAGTATTGATATCGCAGATGGGGGTGCCAATACTTATCACCAATACCACAAAGCAAGTTCTGATGTGCATGCTGAGTGACACGAGCATGAGTAGACAGAACTTAACACGTTGACGGTGTGAGTTGACGAGCGGCAGCAAACATGCTCATGGTGAAATCTGTGACACAGAGGTGGGAACAAGTCACAAAGTGGCAAGAAACAAATAAGTCTCAAGTCTTGACACTCAAGTCCAAAGTTAAGACAGTTGAGTCTCGATTCAAGTCCTGAGTCAGTGAAGGTGAGTCTCAAGTTGAGTTCCAAGTCAATAGTCCTAATCTTCGAGTCTTAAACAAGTCAGTATGCATTCTTCAGTTAATTTAAGGTCATAACACTGAATAATGGTAACAGTACTATAGCTTTTTAATGACAGCACATTAGCAGTGTATGGCTGTGTGTTATTTTTTTATTTTTTTTTACCCTTCATACTAAAATAAAAAATCCTTGATACACAAATAACTATGACAGGTATACTGTATGTAAAAAGGTTAGTGCACTACACATGAAAAGAATTGTAAAAGTACTACTGAACTTTATTTATACATATATATATATATATATATATATATATATATATATATATATACATATATATATGTGTGTATATATGAATTCGTGCAGCAGTTACTTTCCGGTACCTGCTGCACCATTTAAGGTGTAACAGCAAACAATAATCTAATATGAAGCTGACGGATAAAAAGTCAACTTCAGCCTTGTGGTGAATGTTGCGCTTGTTTTACCTGCAGAAGCTGTTAAAATTAGGTCTGATACAGAGAGCTGTTTCTTTTGTTTTGCTATCATGAGGAAAATGGTCAGTTCGCCTGGTAAGTTTCTCCAGTAAAATTAGTTTAAGCGCTTAGTTTTATTGATTGCTCTAATACTTCACTTGTCTTTCGAAACAAAATAAGCCGAGCATTAGCACAGAGACAGACATCTGAAGATACTAGTGTGTATCAGATTTACGGGAGGAAACAAATCCATTCACAGGTAAAATAACTGACGGTGTAGCAGTCTGCAGTCCAAGTCTCGAGCCTCTCTAAATCATAAGCCTGAATTCCGAGTCAGAGTCTGAGACATTGGTGTTCGAGTCAAAATTAAATCAAGTGTTTCTCGATTTGATTGAGTTGAGCTTTAAGTCATCAAATTTGTGACTTGAGTCAAGCTTAATGACTTGAGTCCACACCTCTGGTGTGACACCCGTATTTTGTAGGAAGGCAGTGGTAGTGAGTGACACAGAGGTCACATTCTCTTGGTCGTTCTTCAACATGACTCAGACAAGAAAACACACAATTCAAATAAGGGAAAAGTGTGTTGACCTTCATAAGTCAGTGAATGGCTATAAAATATCTCTACTTACCTGAAAATGCCCACAACTACAGTTAGAGCAATAATTAAAAAGTTCCAATCAACTGGAAATGTGACAAACTTACCTGGACAAGGACCCAAGTTTATTTTGCCCTCACACACAGTGAGGAGGATGGTAAGAGAGGCAAAGTTCACTGTTGGAGAGCTATAGAAAAAAGAGTCAAGAGTTTTTCCCTTGTGTTCAATAGAGTGATGTACGTTTACCATCATATCAGGTAAAACCATGTGAATGAGTTCAAGTGAGTCTCCACTTTGAGTATCAATAAAAGCAAACCTGAGACTAAAGCCACATTGTTCTTCTGTGAACCAGTGTGGAGATCAAGAGTGTAAGTAGGTCGTATGCAGTATATACAGTGCATGCACAGACTAAAATACAGCCTATTAATAACCTAAAGCACTATGTTGAATATTTATAAAGGAAATTGAAAGATGAAAGGAACCTGTTTTGTTTTACTCCATTTTTTGACTGTTTTAAAGCAGCAAGGAATTAGAATCATGTACAAAATATACCCTCGTAACATCTTTCTGTCATATGGTGCAACAGACAAAAGCTGCTTTACCGGCTGTGCCACGCTGTTTGGCAGACGAGACTGAAGATGATGAAGGGCATATTGGATAAATGGTAGCTAATAGAGGCTGAATGTAATCTTTAAGTGTATAATGTGCTGTATGTTGGTGACACAGTAAATTGTAAATCTTGAATAAAACAGGCCGTCAAAATCTGTAAGCTGTAATGTCAGATGTAGGCTGACTATGTTTTATTAGCAGTGAGTATTCAACTAATAGTTTTGGTAGCAGCTAATTAGCAAGCCTGATATCTAAATTGGCTCTGTTTCATGCCATATTTTTAACATCTTAGAAGATGTTACAGTAGAAGACTAAGCGCTTTTTAATAGGCAAAGGAAGGTTGAACAAAGTATCAAATGCAATAACTCTGGCACATGTATTTTTGTTAAAAATAATTACAACCCCATTTCCAAAAATTTGGGACGCTGTGCAAAATGTAAATGAAAACAAATGTCAATGATGTACAAATCATATAAACACTATATTTATTTAAAAACAGTACAAAGACAACAAATCAAATGTTGAAACTGAGAAATTTTATTGATTTTTAAAAAAATATTTGCCCATTTTGAATTTGATGGCAGCAACACGTTCCAAAAAAGTTGGGACAGGGCAACAAAAGACTGGTAAAATTATGTAATGCTAAAAAAAAACACCTGAAGTTTGGCAACAGGTAAGTAACATCACTGGGTAAAAAAAAAAGAGAGGAATCATCTGCACTTTTTTTCACTCTGTTTGTGGTGTTGTGGTTGTGCAGCAGCCTTCTCAGGATGTGGGAATAACAAAGGGCATGTAGCACATTTTCTGGGTGTTTATTGTCACATTTATATATATATATATATATATATATATATATATATAATATATATATATATATATATACACACATATATGCTTAAAACTAACCTATTTTTTGTTTCTTTACTACAAATAATTAGTAAAAAGAACCATATTGAACAACTGAATTAAACACACCTTTTGTTGAATTAGCTTAATCTCACATTGAAAAAGTTTTTAAAAATCTAACCTTTAATTGAAATAAATTTATTCTGAGAAAAGAATTGCTCATCAAGAAATACAACCCCATTTCCAAAAATTTGGGACACAAAATGTAAATGAAAACAAAATGCAATGATGTGCAAATCATTTAAACCCTATATTTCTTTAAAATAGTACAAAGACAACATATCAAATGCTAAAACTCTATTGCTTTTTGAAAAATCTATGCCCATTTTGAATTTGATGGCAGCAAAATGTTCCAAAATAGTTGGGAGAGGGGCATGTTTACTGTGCTGCATCACCTCTTTTTTAACAACACTCTTTAAGTGTTTGGGAACTGAGGAAACCAATTGCTGTAGCTTTGAAAGTGAAATGTTTTTCCATTCTTGCTTGATGTATGATTTCAGCTGCTCAACAATTCAGGGTCTCTTGTCATATTTCTCGTTTCATAAAGTGCCTTATGTTTTCAGTGGGTGACAGGTCTGGAGTGCAGGCAGGTCAGTTTAGCAGCCAGACTCTTTTACTACAGAGCCATGCTGCTGTAATACATGCAGAATGTGGTTCGACATTGTGTTGCTGAAATAATCAAGGAAGACATCGTCGTGAAAAAGATGTCATCTGGATGGCAACACGTTGCCAAAACATGTGTCTATCATTCAGCATTAATGGTGCCTTCACAGATGTGCCAGTCACCCATACCATGTGCACAAACGCACCCACATACCATCATGGATGCTGGCTTTTGAACTGTGTGCTGATAACAAGCCTGATGGTCTTAAGCTTGGAGGATACAGTGTCAATGATTTCCAAAAAAATTTCAAATTTAGATTCGTCAGACCACAGGACACTTTTCCACTTTGCCTCAGTCCATCTCAAATGAGCTCTGGCCCAGAGAAGGAGGCAGCATTTCTGGGTCCTCTTTATATATGATTTCTTCTTTGCATAGTATAGTTTTAACTTGCATTTAAGGATGCAGAGACGAGCTGTTTTCATAGACAGTGTTTTTCAGAAGCGTTCCTGATCCCATGCAGTAATTTCCACTACAGAATCATGTCTGTTTTTAATGCAGTGTCACCTGAGGGCCCAAAGATCTTGGCTAGCCAATACTGGTTTATGGCCTTGTCCCTTGCATACAGAGTTTTCTACAGATTCTCTGAATATTTTAATGATATTATGTACCATAGATGATGAAATCGCCAAGTTCTTTTGTAGAAATGTTATTTTTGAATTGCTGCACTATTTGCCCACACAGTCTTTCACAGAGTGCTGAACCCGTCCTCGTCTTAACTTCTGAAAGACTCAGCCTCTCTGGTATACTCTTTTTCCCCTCTCTTTTTTTCCACCTAGTGATGTTATTTACCTGTTGCCAATTAAACTTCAGGTGTTTTTTTTAGCATTACACAATTTTACTAGTCTTTTGTTGCCCTGTCCCAACTTTTTTGGAACGTGTTGCTGCCATCAAATTCAAAACGGGCAAATATTTTTTAAAAAATCAATAAAATTTCTCAGTTTCAGCATTTGATTTGTTGTCTTTGTACTATTTTTAAATAAATATAGTGTTTAAATGATTTGTACATCATTGCAATTTGTTTTCATTTACATTTTGCACAGTGTCCCAAATTTTTGGAAATGGGGTATCAGAGCATGAGCATCAGAGCTTGCTTTGTGGTATTGGTGATAAGTATTGGCATCCCCATCAGCTTTCAAAGCATGACTGTCAGAATGTTTGTGAATCTCCACCTGACACACCAAACAAGCTCAACTGAAAGTGTAAACAAGTCACTGCATTTAGTCATGTGCCAGAAAGAAACAAACAATTGAAAAACTGCAAATATACAAAAAGATCACCAAAAGGTAAGTTTAAGTAACCAACAATCAAACTTACACAACCAAGGCGTGATATCCAACAAAAATGTACACTAAGTAAAGGCAAAGTCAATCATTCCAGGTTTTTCCTAACAAAAATCAACAAAAAGAACTGCATACAAACCAAACAACTTTGTGCAGAGCATTGTCAACTGTTGAAATAAAACTGCTCCAATTTAAACATTTCAGCAAGATATTTACAGACGTGAGTCCTTTCAACTTCAGCAACACTTTAGCCTCAAAATCCTCATCAGTGACCCTGGATCAGTTTGGGGTGAGAATCAGGCCTGAATAATCTCTCCAGTGCTGCAGAGCTGTTGTGGCTCCATAGCAGAACTAGATGTTTAGGTAAAATAACATAATCCTCTGCTGTAAAATGGTTATAACAAACAGTTCTAACACAGTTTTCACAATAAACGGTCTTAAACGCTGGAGTTAATGTATAACTGCTAATTCACCAGCCTTAATGCTGAAGACTGATGTGCTGACTGCTGGACACAGCAACACAGACAATGAAAAGGCAAAGAGAAAGATTTAAGACGAACACCGATAATTTGGAAATGAATGGACTTATTTGATTTATAATCACTCAGTTGGTTTCTTGATTTGTTTAATCTGCA
>NW_023494791.1:31811685-32196685 GCF_904425465.1 Colossoma macropomum
AAACTTAACAAATACATAGAAATTAAGCACTAAAATTTGCAGAAAAATAGCATATTTACATTTGTTTTCTGTAGAAGATGTGTTACCTTATTTTCTTTTAGGAAAGCAACATAACAGCTTTTTCCAGGCGTGTTCAGAGACTTAATTTTCATAATACGTTTTTGTCAATATTAATGACCCTGATGCAAAAGATGTAATGTGCTGTCAATTCGATGATGGCTCTTGGCGATCAAGCTAATGAATAGTTGCCCTGAACTGGCTCTGGATTTTGTTGAATTTACGCCCAATCCCACTTTTTATTTTTACACCTACCCCTTGTTATCGAGTGTCACTTTGCCCCTTGGAACTGAGTAACAAGGTGTAGTGGTTGAAATCTTCCCTATGAAATGGCACAACCCTAAAATAAAAAGATCATAACTTCATTAATAGGCTACAAGTGGTGCTCCGCAGGCAACTCTGCCAGTGTGCAGTGATAGCAGAGGAGTACTAAAGTTCAGCAACCTCACTGCTGGTCTTTAGTTAAACTTAGGAAATCATATGCCTTCAAAGGGGTGGGGGTGGGGCGGTGCCACTATTCTTAATTCTTCAGTCATATGAAGCTGCTTCTTGTTCGAATTGCATCATTTCCACCATTTAATGCTTGTTCTAAAGAAAAGGACCATAATACATTGAAACAGCATTAAACTAAGCCAATACAATAGTTATTGTAATTTTTAACAGAGAAAATAAAATTTGTGGGTTTCCTTGGTTGCATGCACAGCCATCTTGTCAGTTTTTCTTTTTTTTTCTCATAACACTCCCTGTAGAATATGTCTCTGAAAAACCTCGGTTTGGAGGGCCTTGTAGCCCTAACACTTTGCCCTACCCCTCCATCTCAACAAAAATTGGGACATCCTACCTCTAGACGTGAACATGCAAAACGGAGGGGTAAGGGCCAAGTGGTAGGGGCAAGGGGTGAAATGGGATTGGGCCGTACTCTAAGGCACTTACTTTAGCAAGCAATGTTTACAAGAACGCACAAATTTAGTAATTATGGTCATGGAGCATATATGATGTACTGTTTGGGTGGTGTGTGGTGTTTAATGTTGATTGAAGAAAGGGATGTATTACTTATTTACTCACACAACATCAGGTTAGATTCCATTTTAGTCCACCGTCTGAAGTGGTTTGAACAATCAGATTTAAATCTGCTTCTTGAATGCTTCTTGAATGCTGCTTGTTTAAATGCTTCGTATAAATGGGTGACCAGATATAATCCTTAGCACATAAAACACCCAGATGTAATTGGAGTCAATAATAACCGAAAATGATCACCATGTTGTGGCTGATACTGATATCAGTAATTGATCATTTTAGTGTACAGTGAGGGCAAGACGGATTAAAATTGCATGGATCATTGGATCATCACATACATTGTTTAATAATGTCCATGACAGCAAAATCATGACTGTTTGCAAATTTTCTGACAGGTCTGTCAACCAATCAGAATCATCTCTAAATGTTACTTCTTACATCAAGTAAGGGAAGGAAGTTAACAGAACAACAAGATGGCTGCCCAGAGCCATTTTTAATTTGTCTTGGCCTACATTCATATTGTCAGTGCTCAAACTTGCATGTCTGTACTGAATATTTTGTAAAGGCAGTTTATTGTTGAATAATAAAATGTTTTGAAATGTACTCCTCTGTGTGTTTTGTGCTGCTGAAGCTTATAGTGTGTAAATGTACGGATGCCATGTAGTGTAGGCTGAAAATCTGTTGGATGTAGCTTGTGTGAAAAAGATGTCTGTGAGTGTGGAGAGCATTCCATGGAACGTATTTTTTTTTTTTTTTAAGGTAAACAAAAGTGGTTATTCCATGGCACCATTGCACCTTTTTTAAGAGTGTAGAGTGACTTACAGTGTTAGGTGAATGTTTAAGGGGTCTAGCTCAGTCACTCTTATTGGTGTAGTAATGACCTGGATGATGACAGACTTTTATTTATGATTATGATACAGAAGCCGGGCGGCATGGTGGTGCAGTGGATAGCGCTGTCGCCTCACAGCAAGAAGGGCCTGGGTTTGATTCCCGGCCGCGTGACCAGGGTCGTTTCTGTGTGGATTTTGCATGTTCTCCCCATGTCTGCGTGGGTTTCCTCCGGGTACTCCGGTTTCCTCCCACAGTCCAAAGACATGCAGTCAGGCCAGTTGGACGTGCTAAATTGCCCTATTCTAAATCCATAGGCATTAATATGGAGCTATAATAATATACCTTTGCAACTATAACAACTTCCCCTCTTCTGGGAAGGCTTTTTGCTAGATTTTGGAGTGTGTCTGTGGGAATTTTTGCCCCTTCATCCAAAAGGGCATTTGTGAGGTCAGACACTGATGTTGGATGGGAGGGCCTAGCTCGCAATCTCTGTTCTAGTTCATCCCAAAAGTGTTCGATGGGGTTGAGGTCAGGGCTCTGTGTGGGCCAGTCAAATTCTTACACACCAAATTCCCCCAGCCATGCCTTTATGGACCTTGCTTTGTGCACTGGGGCACAGTCATGTCGGAATGGAAAAGAGCCTTCCCCAAACTGTTCTCACAAAGTTGGAAGCATAGAATGGTCCAAAATGTCATGGTATGCTGAAGCATTTAGATTTTTGGAACACATTACTGAGTGATTCAACCGAGGACAGGCACTGTGCGCTACGGCTTTGTGGTTGTTGCTCCTAGGTGCTTCCATTTCAGAATAATATTACTTACAGTTGACTGGGACAGAGACTGCAAGGCTGTGTGCCTAATTTTATCCACCTGTTGGCAATGGGCGTGGCTGAAACACCAGAATAATTAGGAGGTGTTCCCCAGTACTCTATATCATGGAGCTAGCTAGCTTACACCTACAGCTGCGCTAACATTAGTGTTGGACTAATACATAAAGTAGCTACACAAGTAGCTAGCTACATTTGCTACGTAATTCAGAAAAATAACAAATTCCCCCATAAACAAAGCAATGCAGATAATTATAACCCCAATTCCAAAAAAGTTGGGAAGCTGTGTAAAATGTAAATAAATGTAAATAAAAGTGGACTGCAATGATTTGCAAATGTCATAGACCCATATTTTATTCGCAATAGAACATAGAACACATCAGATGTTGAACGTGAGACATTTTACCATTTCATAAAAAAACATTAACTCAATTAGAACTTGATGGCAGGGGGGAGCAACTTCCAGTTTAGCACTATAAGGCATCTGGCCAAAAGGGTCAGAAGTGCTACAAAATTGAACTTAAGGTTTGGAATTGCTTCTGCAAGGGAAGAATTCCAAACCGTGCTGTGCATTGTATTTTCAAAACCTCTTGAAAAATCTGAAAAAATTCAGACCAATAACTGTATAGTGATGGACAAGACCAGAGCATATAAGAGACTGGAGCTGAATGATAGCAGTCACAGAGTGGGCCTATTTCTAGTTATAGTTTCCTGAGATACCTGTTTTCTTTTGGAGATATTCAGAAAAGAGGCTTGTAGTGTTTTAGCTTTGTCCTGTATGAAGTGCTGAATACATGCCAGAGTTTGGCTGGGGTTCCTGGGATCCTGGTCTAGTCGGGTCAAAACATCCTCCCAGTATTCCCCAGTGATCTCCTAGTCTGTCTTTCCAAGACAATCAGAGCAGTAAACACTGTAAATATTCACTAATTTCTTAATAGTTTTTCAATCATTTGGACTAAACAGCCTTTTTAAAATGCAATGAGAGCAGATTAACATGGTAGACAGATGCAGGATTAGGAGCCTGTATTCCCACCTGAACAGGGAATCAAAGTCTTGTCTGCCATGGACAGGGCTGTGGAGTTAACTGTCCGGCCACCTTACATGTTACATTATTGCTTGAGGTTTACAGACATCCGATGTATATGTGAAAGATCTCATAAAGTTCCAGCTCTCAACACATTTCACGTAAGTAAAATGTGAAGCAATGAAATTCACCATGTTGCTTTTACTTTCTTTGAAATGGGAAGCAGCTTGCTTGGTATAACAGTTTGCTAAAATCATTTGTTTATTATTAATGCTCTGCAAACAAATAAATCACATAAATTATGTTATTTCTGGTGCGTATAGTTCAGATGCAAAAAAAATTATACACAAGCGGACATCGATGCGGCTAATTAGCTAGCTAATTGTAGCTAATATAAAGTGTGGTGAAAAAGTATTTGCCCCTGATATTTTCTATATGCATTTTTGTCACAGTGATCTATTGTTTCCAGATGTTTAAAAAAAGTAATATTAAAGAACATTTCCAAACACAAAACATTTTTGAAATCATTATTTTATTTAAGGAGCTAAGCTATCCAGCATGTGAATCTCTGGTGTGAAAAAGTAATTGCCACTTAGTGTCTCATGCAACAGATTCACCTAAATTTAACTGATAATGTGATTTAAGAACCAGATTCATTGAACATAGCCAGGTTGAATGCAGCCACTCCTGCTGAATGTAAACCTCACTCATTGAAGTTTACCATCAGGGTGATATAGTTTGTAGGACATCAGTAAACCACAATGAAGGCCATTAACTGCAAGCTAAAGTGAGAGGAACATGCCTGAAGCCCCTACTCCTTTTAATCTAACCTACTATAATTTTCATCTGTACCTTCTGTTTCCTCTGATGACGTATTTTACACCCTACCAGCACCCCTCCTCCCCCTAGTTCCTCAGTTCTATCTGTAATTTTGTTCTAGCTCTTTATCAAAAGGAGGAGGGGAGCAGAAGCCACCCAGAACTCCAACCCGGGTTCTCAGGGTGCTCTCCCCTCCTTTGGTTATACAGCCTCTTCTCATTCTTCACCATATGTTAGAGGCATGGTTGAAATCGCAGAATGATATATATATATAGTTGAAACTTGCAGCCTCTGTTTCTCTCACTGGACATTAGTGAACTGGAAACTGGAAACTACATTAATTTCATCAAAATGAAGTATTCTCTCTATTTGTTTTTATGCCTCTAGCAGTGAGTAGTGGGACCCCCGGTGGAGACTCTTTCGGACTTTGAGCCGCAGCGTCCCCAGGCCCTCTCACATAGTCTAAATTTGGAAGCAACTGCCATTGCATCTGCTTCAGAGGCACAGCTCAGAATAGAAGGATGTCAGAGTTTCTCTCTTTCCTTTTTGTGTATGTGATTCAGTATTGGCTGTGGATATGTGATGAGGAAGGGGTGTTTCTGTAGTGGAAGGTTTTCATTGAATTGTTTTAACCCGAGTGAATGTGCAGCAGATATGTTTTATTAATGGTGTTATCTGGTGGCAGTCTGTCTTTCCTCATTACGGGGTGTGTCTGTGTGTGTGTGTGTGTGTGTGTGTGTCTATGTGTGTCTGTGTGTGTGTGTGTGTGTGTGGAAGGTACACAGCTTAATGCAGACAAAGAAGTTTCTTGTGTTAGCATGCAAGCGTGTTTTTCTCACATCTGTGTGTGTTTAAGTGAAAATGTCTCAGAAGATGCATCCCTTTCAAATATGTATGGAATCAGTGGGTCACACTATAAGGCTGAATCTTAACGGTGTTTGACCACATAGAACAGGAGCAGAAAGGAGCTCCTACACTGAACCACAGTGATGACAAGCCAAAAAAAGCAGCTATATCTGCCCTTTAAATCGACTCTTCACCATTTAAGTATATGAATTTCTTAATACTGTTGCCACATTAATTTTGGTATGTAACGAACATGATCTAGCAAAGCCAAAAATGTATAGAATTTTATGCAATACCTTACTGTAAGAAAGTATATAAGGCTACCTGACAATTGCTTAAGCCTTTAAAGACAACTGAATACATCTACATAAACATTTATAAAGGCTCTTATTCCAATAAACGGCAGATGTCATAAACGCTGCTATTGTCAACTTCAGTGTCAAGTTGACATAACACCTACATCAAAGGTAGAGTTTTTTGTTGAGCTTAGGTGTTGTCACCTAATGTAATTTACATTCAAATCGTTAAACCAATCATAATGAAGCTGATATCATATAAGTTTTACTGTGACACACATAGACATTTAAAGTCTCTACTTTCATGCAACGTTGGCATTTTTGGCTCAAATGGTGGCAAATATGATCCCTGCAAAATATCTGACGAACATATTCTGGAAATCATGTTAACAGGGAAGTCTTGTAGCCATTGCAGGTTAAATCAACAGGTTTTCATGTCAGATGAGGAGGAGGCTTGATTGATGCTCTTTCAGAATAACTAGTTAATATTAATAGCACTAACTGTCAGGGCGAGTTGCAACGCAAAGGGTGTCGCACGTGAGAGTATATTAATGTTTACTTAATAAAAATGTGAGCCTTATTGTTTTATTTCTACATGTTCTTATTTCTGATATTTCTGTGTCTTACCTTTGTCTGTCTGTTCCATTTTGGATGCTTTTGGCCAGGGTTTCTCAACCACTGGGCCATTGTTTTCAAATGATAAACAATATTACTACAAGCCCTGCAACAAAGTGTACAAAGGCAGCTTTGCGAATGTTCTGAAAAAAATACACTCCCTCTGACATTTCAGTTGACACTTGAGAGACTGGTAAAAAAAAAAAAGTGTTATAGAAACGTTCCACTTAATTTGACTCCACGCAGCCTGTTTCTGGTATAAAACAAGCTTACATTAGTAATAATCAGTAATCTGATTGTATTTAATGTTTACTGATGTTTTTATGTAACATATTGCCAGGTAGGCACTCCAACATAGCTGTTTTTTTTTCCTATTCTGTTCATCTTGACTGTGATTGGAAATACCTGAAAAAAATGCAATTCTGTGCTGGCTATAATTCCCAAACATTCCCATGTATCTTGTCTCAGCAGAGGTTGATGCAGGCACGTATAATGGTGATGCGATTATTAGGGCAGCACAAGTCTGTCATGGCACAGACAGACTACAGTAGTCAATAGCCAAATGCAGACAGCCATTGATTTTAGCTCATGGTGACCTTGGCTGCTGATGGGGGGGGGAACAAAACAAACGTTCTAAGCTGCTGAACTTGATCTGTTGAGTTTACACTGACAAACTGAAGAATCTAGTGGTTTTTTTTTTTGGCAATGCAGAAGAAAAAATGTGAAATTATTTTCATTTGTATCAGTCTTATTTTGTTTTGAAAGCTTGTTCAGCATGAGTAGGTGAGATGCGTGTGCATGTCAGTGTGTTATTTAACTAATTTTTGGTCAAATCCTAGTCTCGTGACTGTGGCTGATGATGCAGACTGGCTGCGTTCAAGTTTGTCAGTGCAACTGGATGTGAAATCCTGTAGCCTGTATGCTATGAGCTGAAGCAAGATTATACTGGGCTAGGCTAAGTTAGGCCTCTGCTTAGTCTTTACCTACCAAAAGCGTTCAATCTTTTGCCAGAAAAAGCCAGATATGCATAAAGAGAGCGATAGATATAGGCTTAAGTATAGAATATTACTTTCAGAGGAAAAAAATTACCCTATGCCTGTAAGTTTGTAGATACCTGCTTATCCAGTGTGTGTTCTGAGATTAAAGGTACTCTTCTGTGAAGGCCTTACTCTAGATGTTGGAACATTGCTGTGAGGATTTGATTGCATTCAGCCATAAGAGCATTAGCATTACACTGTGTAACAAATGCCACTCCAACTTATTCCTACAGTATTGGCTCCATCACTCAAGAGAACGCAGTTCCATTGCTCCATGGCCCAATGCCGGTGGGCTTTACATCCCTCTAGCCAATGCTTGGCATTGAGGATCATGTGTAACTGCTCCAGAGTGTCCCCTTCTATTAGCCTTGCTTTTCTATGTAAATTATACACACTGTTTGTGCCCAACTGAATGCCTGTGTCAGCAATGGGTGCACCTTAAAGTGGCTAATCTCACTGATTAGAAGGGCTGCCTGGATATGTTTGGACATATGATGTAGGTTTTAGGTGTTAGATTTTAAGTATTTTTTCCCATGATGTACAATGCCAGTGAAAAGACTTGGTTAGAAGGAAGTTCTTCATATGGACAGAGCTGGATGGAAGATGATTGTCATTTTCATGGAGTTCTTGGTCAGCTGATCGGATTCTGTGTCATGTCTCTGTGGTGCTGATCTGGAATGGCTCCTATGTGATCTAAAGGAAGTTTACATTAAGCCCATAATTTCCTTCCGGGCTCTGAGGCTGGACATAGTTTTAGACTGATTCATGGCTTTTGTTTTATTTTAACTGAATGCCACATGACTGAAGAAGGCAGTAAATGCTGTCTTGTTACACTTCTGATTACTTGGATTGTTAAAAGAAATAGTCAAACTCCTGCATTTTTGCAAGATAACATGGCGGTGTTACCATCCGACCACCATTTGACTCCTGGTGACCATATGGATATGTTCAGGTAATGTGATCACCTATAAACCTAAGCCTAAGGCTAAGCTGGGCATCACATGTACTTCCAGTTAGTTTTGATAAGCTACAACAACATAGCCCATTTTGGTAGCATAGCATTTTACAGTGGAAATTCAATGTTATATAGCAACTCTAACTCCAACTTAAATTATTTTGACTGAATGGGAATTTTTTCCAGCATCCTGTAAAGCTTGTTTAGCTTCACAACAATTGCTATGACAGTTGTGGGCAGAGTTTTACTTTTTGTATTTGCTGACAGCTGGAATATAGGACCACTCGATGTGATGACTTCCTGGTATGAAAGAAACATGCTCTAACCCTGCAACTCGGATATAGGACCCTAATCCACGTTTTACCGTCCGAGAGCAAGAGAAGGACGTAAAGATGTACTAGTTGAAAGCTGCAAAGCTGCAATTTAGGACAGCTTTTGTGTGTGTTTGTGTGTACACCAGTAGTTGTGTGAATTGGAGGGAGACAAAGCGTTACCCTGCAGATATCACAATCGAAATGTAATGACTTTTGCCCACCTGTAAAACAATTCTCAGCAATAATATTAATATCCATAATAACTTCAATAATGTAAAATAATGTAATAAGGTATTGTAGTAACATAATTACTTTGCCACCTTGAAATCATCTTCTGAGTCATTTGACTTTGAACTATTCATATCATGTTTCACCTTCCCCAACCACCACCCTATCTATCATTGATAGAAAACCCTCACAGTACAGAAGAAAATGTGTTGTGATTTCTGATTCATGTTGAGTTTAACATTGATTATTTGATTCATTGACTAATCAAGCCATTATATCTTCCTTCCTCTAACCTTGCCCCATCACAAGCCTGCTATTATTCAAAGCTATTTCTGTTTAGAAGGGATGTGCATGGTCCTTCAGAACTCGGTTAACTGTTTGAGGTGCCAGTATTTGAGTACTTTGTTTAAAGCCTGTCCAAAATTTTGAGCCACAGTAAATAATAAGCAGTAGTTAAAAACTAAAGGTAAAGTTTGTGAACTTTAAGTTGGCTTGAAAAATTACATTAAATTACATTACATTAAAAAATAAAAATGGTGGGTCACTGTTGATGTTTGCTGAAGTGTTACTTAGAAGTTGCTAGGCATTTGTTGTGGTGTCCAGGGTTCTTGCTAAGGTATTGCTAGTGGTTGCTATACTAGTAAATATTTGAGTACCTCAAATCCACTGCTTCCTTAAATTCACTGCTACTTTATCCATAAAGTCTCTACTTTCTTATACTTAATCAACTGGTACCTGAAATCTATATGGTACTTAAATCCAATGGTATCTTAAATTTACGTAAACCTTAAATTTACTGCTATATCAAATCTCCTGCTTCCTTAAATCCTCTGCTACCCTAAACCCACTGCAGCTTTTAATCCACTGTTACCCTAGGTTTTCTGCTACCTTGAATCTGCTGCTAACTTAAATCCACTACCACCTTAAATCTCCTGCTATCTTAACAATACCTCATTAATTCCAATGCTACCTTAAATCCACTACCACCTTAAATTTACTGACCCCTTATGTTCAGTACCACCTTGAACTTTCTGCTACATTAAATTTACTGATACCTTAAATCCAGTGCCACCTTAAAATTACTGACACCTTAAATCCACTGCCACCTCAAACTCACTGCTACTTTAAATTCACTGCTACCTTAAATCCATTGCCACCTTAAATTCTCCGCCACCTTAAATTTACTCATACCTTACATCCACTGCCTCCTTAAATTAAATGATACCTCAAATCCACTGCCATCTTAAATACATTGCTTATAGTGTGTTGAGTGTGTGTGGTGTGTGGTATGGAGTGTTTGTGTTCAGTCTGTGTGGTGTGGAGTGGTTGTTGTGTTCAGTGTTTGTTAAATATGTATGTGTGTTGTGTGTAGAGTGTATGGTGTGGTGTGCTTGTGTTTAGTGTTGAGAGTGTGGTGTGCTTGAATGTGTGTCTTGTGTTGAGTGCATGTGGTTTGTATGGTGTGTTTGTTTGGTGTATGTGGTGTGTGTGGTTTGTGTGATGAGTGTGTGGTGTGTGTGAGTGTGGTCCGTTAAGTGTGTGTTTTGGGGTGTGTTAAGTATGTTTTGTCACTCTTGTTACTGTTTTACTTCTGTTATAACTGTTTTATTACTGTTTTATTTCTGATATTACCATTTTAGTTTTGTTATTACTGATTTACAACTGTTATTACTACTGTTATTCCTGTGCATTAAGCTGGAAATTTGTGAGTCTGTGTGCACTCTGAGTGTCTGTATGAGAGATGTGCATTGTGACATCACTTCTGGTAGTTAGAGTGAATGTTCTGAACATTCAGCCATACATTTTCAATGGGAAAAATTTCATCTTTGAACAACCATATGTCGATTTGGTCTAAAAGCACAAGCACGCTATTGAGGTATAGGGTCTATGATCCTGCAAAGTTCTGTGATTCTGTGTCAAAAACTGTAGGAGGAGAAGCTGTTTAAAGTTTGAGCATGGGATGATAATAAGAAGATTATGAAAAAGCCATAATCCAACCCAAGTTAATAAAAAAAAATGACAAAGAACAGTAAGTTGGCTTTTTCAAGTCAACTTAATAATAAGAAGATTACGAAGAACAGTGCAGTAGAAGAACAGTAACATTTTAATGCTAGATCACTAGAGGAGTTACGTAACACTAGGTGTCTAGGACGAATGGATGGCTTTTTTTTATGTGAAATCATGTTTACAAAATGCGCTGTATTTTAAGCTAATTAATCAGTTGTATGTCATTGGATGGCTAATGTATGTAACGACAGGATGAGCTGCTGAATATTCAGTAGTTTTGAAGTAGGTGTTAAATACTTTTAATTAACAGAAACTGATACAGCTTAGAATATTCCAGTTACAAACATTAGTAATGTCACACAATAAGCTTTATTGATTTTTGTGAAGGTAGTGTTAGCTCATTCTGACAAGTCACTGTGCATCCTCAAGGAGTAGTTTAGTTTGTCAGAAAACCGGCAGGCAGGAACAGCTACTGTTTACTGACCGCTCTGCTGTTTCAGAATCAACACGTGCAGGTTTTCTTCTCTGGTGGTAGATTGTAAGGTTGTGCTTCCATGGAAAGCTAAGTCATACTTGCATATCTTTGCTGTTGCCCAAAAACCATGGATCTCCATTTGTATTATTATTTTTTTTTTTTGTTTAATTTTTTTGCATAATTTGAAAACTCCAGGTATCCTTTGCATTGTGTTAAAATTTAATGATGATCAGACAAACAGAAATGGTACAAAAATACATACAATGCTATAAGTGATGTATTGCCCCCTTCAGATTAAATCAACACAAGTATTTGTTGACTTTTTTTTTTTTATTGTCAAATAATTGTTGCAGCCCTATTGGCAAATATTTTATTGTGATTTGAAACATGCCTGGTTTTGATTAGCTACAACAACACAGTGTAGCTCTGTAGCATAGCATTTAAAACTGGAAACTCAATGTTATGACCCTTACCAAAAACCAGCTTCAGTTTCTCATTAGGTTCAATAAAGCTCAGTATTGTGTCCAACCTCAGAACAACAGCAGAAGAACACACGTGTGGGTAGAGCATGAAAAGGTCAATGGTTGCATCCCTAAACCTACCTTTATAAATACAACAGGATTACGATGAAAATAATCACATTTGCAGACCGGACTCGTGGCCAGCCGCTGCAGATCCCCCAGGACCCATCTGAAACTCTCTGGTGCTGAACTTGGCTTGGCCTTCTGACCACTTGGATGTGCACCATATGGCAGAGTCTGAGACTGGCTTGTAAGTGTGGTCCATATAATGGGGCTCCTCGGGCAGCGCTGGCCATAATCGGTGTGTACAAGCAAACACTTTGCCTGGTTTTGTTGTCATGGAGACCGATCCTTTGTATCCTCTTTCTCAAAAAAGGAGGTCACCTCTCTTTTTAGTGGCCAACTGTGAGGGTTTAGGCACAGGGTTTCTCTCTCTCTCTCTCTCTCTCTCTCTCTCTCTCTCTCTCTCTCTCTTTTCCTTCTATCTTTTTGTATCTTTTTTGTTAATGGTAGTACACAGGGCAGGTTCATGCACGTTCATTTTTAAATGAAAACTTAATAATATGATAATTTGAGAAACTTTTGCAGAGTTTTGTAATCTAGTTTTAATAGCATCAATAAGCCCTTAGCACTTAAACTCAAGTCTTACTGGAGAAACTTACCAGGCAAGCTGACCATTTCCCTCATGGTAGCATGACAAAAGAACAAAAGAGACACAGCTCTCTCTATTTGATGGATTTTAACAGCTGCTGCAGGTAAAACAATCACAACATTCACCACGAAGCTGAAGTTGACTTGTTATTCGCCAGCTTCGTATTGGAATTTGTCTTTCTTCCTTGAATGTTCCAGTAGTTAGGCGCCAGAACGTAACTGCTGCACCATTTAAGGTGGAACAGAAAGTTCAACTAAGAAACTGCTGGCGAAAAAAGTCACCTTCAGCTTCGTACTTCCAACATCATTTTGCTGTCTTTTCTGTAAACTTTGTTTAGTTTGGTCGTTTTGGTTTCTGTTATTTAAATTCAATTCAAACTAGCCATTGTTTTTAGTTGGCTGAGCTAGTTTTAGTGCTGATCCAGTATTTTAATCCTATGTGCACAATCTTCAAAAATAAAGTTTTTTTTTATTTAATTAATACTTAAATTAAGTACTTTTAAAATTCTTTTCATGTGTAGTGCATTACTCTTTGTGTATACCAATAAGTCTGTCATGCACTCTTAAAAAGGATGGTTCTTCAAAGGTTCTTTAGCAAAGAAAGTAGTTCTAAAAAGAACCATGAACACTCAGAGAACCCTTTGCATGATTAAAGTGTTCTTTGCATCATGAAATGGTTCTTTCAATTGATGAAGAATGTGTTGTAGATGGTTCTATATAGAACTCAAAAGGGTTCTCCTATTGTTACAAGCTTAACATTGTAACAATAGAAGAATGCTTTTGGGTTCTATATAGAACTTATCTTAATTTAGGAATCTTATCTTACAGCATCTTATCTCAAGTTAGGACATTTTAACTTACTTACTACCGTTGCTGATGTAAAAGAAAGGTCATACAAAACTAAAGTGAATATTGTGCCAGTGCTTCATGCTGTTTATCAGAGCATTGCCACAAACACACAAAGGTAATAAGAGGGAATGGTGGAGATCGTATCTGCAGTGTCTGGGCTTTTAAAACACTGTTAGAAAAAAACCCTGTTAAGTCAAAGCACCGTTTTCAGTGTAGATAAATGTAACATCATTATGCTAGTTATAGTGAACTATGCTGCTTGTCACTGCAGAAAATGCTAAAAACCGATGGTTAAAACAGAAGTTCTGAAATTCTGTTTAGTTAGGATGTTTCTGTAATACTGTTTTCTTATCTGGATTAGGATAAGATAATGAACCTAGGAACTGTTCTGTAATAGTCTTAAATTCAGTCCTAACTCAAGTTGTCAAGGTGACTAAGCAGATAAGATAAGATTTCAGACTTAAGAAGTTTCTATAATATGGCCCATGGTTATCAAATCTCAGGCAGATAACATATCAAGAAACTACGGTAAAGCGGTGATTGAAGTATATTATTTATTATTGTATATTTATATTTTAAAAAGCTTGAAAAATGGAACCAAACATCCTAAAATTCATTCTTGTGTTTAGCAGAAAGTATTTCAAATGTATTACTTTACTTAACAAAATAGCCACTATTAATAATATGACTTCAAACTTTTAAATAGTAGTGTATATTAGCTATAAAGTAATCTAATGATCATTTTGATTAGTAATTCATCACTGTTTACATACTACCAATGAAAAATAGGGAAAAATAGTTTTTCCATGGTTAAAAGGGACTTTTAACTGAACATGTTTCCTTTCCACTTTCAGGGTATGAAGTGAATGTCCTCCCTGCAGAAATTTGGCTGTGAGTGTGTTCTTAAGTCTGCAGAGCAAGCATTTGCTTATTATTCAAAGTTGTTCAGTGTTTGAGTGGGCAACATGAAATACCATTGAAATGAGGAGATGAAAAAGTTGAAAACAAAAACATACTTTCATTCTCAGATTCTTTTATTTTCTTCTATTTGCCTGAATTTCTAAGCATTATAGGCCTACTAAAATTTGGGTTGCATCCCACAGAACAGCATATTTGCACTGAATTTAATGATATTATTCATGTTTTAAGTAGAACGCAAATGTCTGCAGCCATATTCCATGAGAATGAGATACATCAATTTACATTTAAAAAAAAAAATTAAGATAAAAAACGTGGAGTAAATGCTATTTTAAAATTTAAAAGGTAGGTAAATGGCATTTACCAGTCTTTGCCCTCTATTACACTCCCGTGTAAAAAGTAGCTAGTTTAAAGTTCAGGTTAGCTTCGATTTATAGCATCAGAAATGACTAACAACATGAGCTTTTTAATGTTGTTTACAAAGAGAACGAAATACAATCATAACATCATAAACATGTGCCAGCCACAATATTAATTACATAATCTTACATATTTTGTGCAGGAACCTTTTAATTCATTTTGTAAATATCCTTTGTTCATCCATTTATCATTGCTGGCATCATGTTCATTTCTAGTTTTCTTATGTGACTTTCGATATTATGTCAATGTAAGTTAGTAGTAAATGAACATCGTAAAGTAGACTTAGATTAAAGACAGACATTTGCTGCTCTTCACAGACATTCCAGTAAAAGCATTTTTTTGCTGTATACGTCTGTATGTACAGTCAGTCCTTCAGCAAAGCTAAACATCTTAACTTAATATAGAACTTAATATCTTTGCTTCGAAAAGTAAAAGCAAGCAAGAGAGTGCATTTAGAATTGATTGAATTGATGTAGTCGGCAATGGATATTGGTGGTGTTTCAAATTTTCAGAAATTATATTTATTGAAAAATCTATATTTCTAACAACACATCAGTGTAGTGAAGTTTGAAAAAGGCAATTTTACGACTTTACATCCTTGTGTGGTCTTACTAGTTTGTCCTGGATCATAATCATCATAATCCATCCGCCTTAACTTACACACAGATGATCTTCTGTGCTTCTGTAAACAGTATTTGTGTGTCCATCAGTAATAGGAAAATCAGCCAGGTTCTCAGCAAACCCTCTCGAAACCACTTACGCAACTGCTTACATGATAATGTTGCAAAAAATTAATTTGATTCTTTAATTCTGCTTACTGAAATATTGGTACCACATAAAAATGTTCATATTAATGCATCACTAATTACTTGAATATTTCATGATTCAGACGCTCTGAACTTTAGGTCATTGTCTTGTTCAGGTGCAGGTGTGTTTTCTTTTGTACGCTGGTTAATAGTTACGTGGTGACTAGGGGCAGTCATGGGCTGAAGATTAGGGAACCAGCCTTGTGACAGGGAAGGTCGCCAGTTCGACCCCCTGAGTTGACAGTATGTTACTGAAGTGCCCTTGAGCAAGGCACCTAACCCCCAACTGCTCCCCAGGTGCCATGGATAGGGCTGCCCACCGCTCCGTGGAGCAAGTGTGCTCACTGCCCCTTAGTGTGTGTGCATTCACTAGTGTGTATGTGGTGTTTCACTGCATGGATGGGTCAAAATGCAGAGGTGAATTTTGCCGTTGTGGGACTAATAAGGGTCACTTAATTTAATTTAATTTCTGTCTGACTTAAGTGTCTGAATTGTAACAAATTTCAAGGTGGATGGTAGGTTCAAATCATGGGGGGAGTAGATGGAGTACTGGTTATAAATACTTACCTCCGTACTTTCTTTTTAGTGCAGGAAAGATTTCTTTTCATATCACGTTATACAGTGATTAAAATGCCCATTTGTTTGTACAGAAACAAAATAAAAGCTAATTTTAATTCTACAGACTTATTTTCTGACTTTTGAATGTTATAGTAATGTTTCTAACACAAACAACATTAATCTAAAGAGGATGGAAAAGTGGGATGGCAGTTTTTAAAGGGAATGATTTTTATTTATTCATTTTTTACCCAGGGGGATGGCAATCTCTTGCATTCCCCCTTAAATCGAGCCGTGCTGATATGTTGACTTGACATCTTTTTGACATGAATGTTAAGTGTCAGATGTGTAGATATGACCTCCATTTGACAAGAGTCACATGGCTGAAGATGATTTGGCTTTCCTAGGAATCATGTGATATCTATGGATTTATTTTTAATTTGACCAAGATGTTAAATGTCTCATATGTAGATTGGACTACAGTTTGACTTGTCTCTGATGTGTACATCTGAATTTCATTTGACTTCTGTATTAAATGTCTGTATAGATTTGACTCATGCAGTAAGAGTGATTGGGGCGGATGATACAATGTTATGTTAATGATGTTAATGATTAATGTCATAATATGCTTTTCTGAAAATATCATGGACATCATCACTACTTAAGGAAAACTGACTAACTGCATGTATCATTGCATAATGAGCATAATTAGGCCTCTTTAATTGGATTTAGTGCAGTGCAGTGTAGAAACATTGACAAAAAATCATTGTGGTTCTGTTTTTTATTATTATTATTATTATTATTATTATTATTATAGTATTTTTTTGTTATATGTAGCACTACAGGTTCTATCATTTCTGTACCAACATATGTAATCTCAGAAAAACTAATATCTTGATGCATTTCATGTATCGCAAAAATGTCTTAAAGTATTGCGACAATATTTTTTGCCATGTTGCCCACCCCTAAGTGTGACTTGACTTGACTGATGTATCAAATGTTTCATGTACAGATTTGACATTTGCATCATGTGCTGAAGAGACACATGACCAAAACCAAAATGTAACCTTTGATATATCTATAAATATGTTTTGGAGCCTCTTACAGAGGTGACACAGAAGTATCTAGAGAACAATTCCTTGATTTGAATACTAGAAAACATCCCTTCTGATATTTTGTAGGTGGTAGTAAATTCTGAAGGTACACAAACACTTTGGGGTAGATTCTTGGGTCAACTAGTTTTACTGCTCCCTAGCTTATCAGCTAATCTACCATAGGGCTCATGCAGATAGATAATGCCAAATTTATTATGGTATGACTTCACAGACCTCACTGTTTTAAAATCATAATTACAGTGGAAGTATGAGTTACTATATTTAATAATATTGTGATGAATGACTTCACAATATGGCACAATAAGCTTTTTTGAGCATATTGTTTGATACCTAAATCATAAAAACGTATAGAAGGATCGTGGTATTACATTTTTGACTCATAGCCCAGCTCTAGCCGCTAACTACTTTTTGACATCTTTTGTCAGGAAAAACAGTGTATTTTGCAGACACTCTTACATGCTATACTCTTTATGCTAGCTAGCAGCATGGATGTTTTTTTTTGGATCATTTTGTAACAGTGATTACAGAAGGTAGACGCTTGCGGATAAAGGAGTTCAACCAGGCTTTAATGTTGAAATCGGAATCCTAAACTCGTAGTCAAAAAGCAGGCAAAAATGTCAAGGCACAAAAACAGAGAACCAAAGCAAACAATCCAGACGGTAAACCAGAAATCAGAGTCGGGGAAACGAGAGTACAAGTCATACGCGAAAAATAACACAATAGAAATAACACTCAGTAGTTCACAAATGAAGCAATACCTCACAACTAACTATTGCTAAAGCCCGGGCTTATAAGCTACTCTAAAGTAGTCATTTGACAAAACATACAGGTGTTACACATTAAAACTCAGGCGACCGTGAACGCTGATAGGAGCGAGTGTGGAGATCAGCAGTCAGCTGATCTCGCTCTTCACTCTGGGAGATGTAGTCCGTGTGTGGAATGGAGTCTGTAGGCAGTGAGGAGGTCATGTGATCTCCCAGAGAATTCTGGGAGATCGAGTCCATAGCCTCGTTGGTGGTATTCATGACATTACCCCCCCCAAGAGTCCGGGACTGCCTCAGAACGAGGCCGGCCAGGACGAGCACCATTAACTCCACCTGAACCATGAACAGGGGCCGATCCAGAGCTGCCGAGGCGCCGATTAGTGGAGGACCATTGTCATGGACGCCCCATATGAGGAGGGAGGAAGCTAGAGAGCCCCTTACATGGGCGCCCTCGGGGACGAGGAGCAGGCTTGTTCAGATGTTGACTGTGAAAGTCCGCCACCAGTCCTGGGTCCAGGACGTCTCTTGCTGACACCCAACTCTGCTCCTCCGGTCCGTATCCCTCCCAGTCCACTAAATACTGGAGTTGTCCTCCACGCCTCCTGGAGTCCAGCAGCCTTCGGACAGCGTAGACTGGTGCCCCATCTATCTCCACAGGTGGAGGTGGCACCTCGCCCGGCATAGCCTCGTCCAAAGGACCTGCAACAAGAGGTTTGAGGAGAGATACATGAAAAGAACATGAAACACGATATCGGGGGGGCAAGTCTAGTCTATAAGTTACATAATTTATTCGTTTCACAATTTTAAACGGCCCTATATATTTGGGCTGTAACTTTCTACTTCCCTCTAAATGACGAAAGTCCCTCGTGGAGAGCCACACACGGTCCCCAGGTTGATAAACCGGAGTCTCACTCCGGCGTTGGTCCGCTTGTTCCTTGCTCCTTCTTAGCACATGCTCAAAACGTTGATGTGTGTTCTCCCACACCTGTTCACTCATCCGCATCCATTCGTCCACTGCAGGGACGTCAGTGGTTACTCCTGTCCAGGGTGCTAATGGCAGTTGGTACCCCAAAGTACACTGAAATGGAGTCATCCCTGTGGTAGAGCTAGCTAACGAATTCTGTGCTATTTCCACCCAGGGTAGAAAACGCGACTAGTCAGTAGGGTTGTCAAAACAGTCTCAGAAATTTACTCAGTTCCTCATGAGCTTTTTCACATTGTCCATTCGATTGTGGGTGATATCCAGAGGTGAGGCTAATGCTAACACCCAAACTCTCAAAGAAGGCAGTCCAAACTTGGGAAGTGAATTGTGATCCCCTATCTGACACAATGTCTTCTGGTACCCCATAAAATCGAAAGACCTGTTGAAACAGTGCCTCGGCTGTCTGAAATGCGGTGGGCAATGTATTAAAGGGAACGAATCTGACCCCCCTAGAAAAACAATCTATGACCGTTAAGATCGTGGTATGCCCCTGGGACTCGGGTAACAAAATCTACTGCTAAATGAGACCAGGATCTGCTAGGAACGGACAAGGGCATGAGTTTACCTGCTGGCAATGCTTTAGGGGTCTTACATTGGGCACATGTGGAACATGAACTGATAAAAGAATGAATGTCCTCATTCATAGTCTCCCACCAGTATCTATTGGCTATCAGTTGCTGTGTCCTGGTCTCTCCTGGATGGCCTGAAGCAAGGGATGAGTGAGCCCAGGTATTTAGGGAAGTGCGAAATTGGTTGGGTACATATATCTTCCCTGAAGGACAATGATCTGGTATCTCCATATTTGGTAGTGCACTCTCAATTTCTTCATCTAGCTCCCAGCGAATGGCACTTATATGTACTTCAGGTGGAAGGATACTTTCCACCTGGTCTACCGAGCTGTTAGGGGTGTCTGAATTATGGATTTCTCGATAAAGCATCCGCTTTGGTGTTTCTTGATCCGGGTCTATAAGTGATGCTAAACTTGAAGCGAGAGAAGAAGAGGGACCACCTAGCTTGGCGTGAATTCAATCGTTTAGCTGAACGTAAATACTCTAGATTCTTGTGGTCAGTTAGTACCATGAAAGGGTGTGTAGCACCTTCTAGTCAGTGTCGCCATTCTTCGAGAGCTAATTTAATTGCCAATAACTCTCTATCTCCTATACTATAATTTCATTCTGCTGAGGAGAGTTTGTGCGAGTAAAAGGCTACAGGGAATAATTTGGGAGGTGATCCTGAACGTTGAGATAAAACTGCCCCTACTCCTGTCTCAGAAGCATCTACTTCTATAACAAAGGGCTCAGACGGGTCTGGGTGTTTCAAATAGGGGCCGTGGTAAAGGCTAGTTTGAGTTTCTGGAAAGCCCTGTCCGCCTGCTCTGTCCAGATTAATTTCTTACTGCCACCCTTGAGTAATGAAGTAAGAGGAGCCGCAATACCACTACAGTTCCTGATGAACCGACGGTAGAAGTTGGCGAAACCTAGAAATCTTTGTAATTTCTTTACTGAAGCGGGTGTGGGCCATTGAAGCACTGCATCTACTTTGTGATCATCCATGATCACACCTTGTGGACTGATAATATAACCAAGGAATGACACTGTTTGTATGTGAAACTCGCATTTTTCTCCTTTTAAGTACAAGCTATTCTTAAGTAATCTTTGCAAGACAGATCGAACATGCTTAACATGCGAGTCCCTATCTGGGGAATAGACTAGGATGTCATCCAGGTATGCAATTACATATTTCCCAAGCATCTCTCTGAGTATTTCATTTATGAAGGCTTGAAAAACAGAGGGGGCGATAGAGAGCCCGAAGGGCATCACTTGGTACTCATAGTGCCCTCTAGTGGTCACGAAAGCTGTCTTCCGCTCATCCCCTTCTCTTATTCTAATTAGATTGTATGCACTTCTGAGATCGAGTTTGGTAAAGTACTTAGCTCCTTTTAATTGTTCTAATGCAACAGGTACCGGGGCAGAGGATAAGGGTAATTTTTGGTGACTTGATTGAGGGCTCGATAATCGATACAAGGGTGTAATCCCCCATCTTTCTTTTTAATGAAAAAGAAGCTAGAGGCAACGGGGGAGGTGGATGGTCTAATAAATCCTTGTTCTAGGGCTTCAGTGATGTATGTGTCTAGTGTCTTCTCTTCTTCTTGTGTCAGTGGGTATATACGAGCCTTGGGAAAACAGGGTTCTCCACAAGTTCGATGGCACAATCATATGATCTATGTGGAGGTAACTTTGTGGCATTATTTTAGCCTCGTTGGTGGTATTCGTGACACATTTGTTGTTATTAAAAGAAACATACATTTGGGGAATACATACAGTACATCACAAATACACACACACACAAAAACACGTAATTTAGACATAATTTACCAACAATAATATTCAGTATGTTGTGAGTTTTAACAACTTTGCTGTTCAAAAGCGTTCACATGTTGTCTATAGATGTTTAGGGGGAGTCTGTATCAAAAGAAAAAAGTTTAAAATTAGGTTTAGACTTAATAGCTCTGGCTTTATGAATATGAAACTTTCCTAGACTGTATTTCTTAGCCTATATCAGTAATGTGCAATCACTAATTGTATGATGTATTTGTGAAATGCCTCGTGGGTACTGTAGTTAAACAGTATTGATGGATGAAAACTCAAAATCGTTTATTCTGCTAAAATGCTGAGGTTGAGAAATACAATGCTGAGTTACTGAATATTACAGCATGAAAAATATTAATAGGCACATGTTTTTTACTTGTTTTTAATGCATTTTAATCTTAACAAGCTTTAGCAGCATTATATCACGTGTGCCCCTCACAACTGCAGCGCTGTTACAGCGCTCAGTCATATTTTAGTATTTGTGCATTCCTAAGCAACAAAAGTGACAGAGCACTACACTGATTAAACGAAAGTAAGCTGATGCTGTGTGTGTGGCACTGGAGAGTGGGAGAATGTTAGTTTCCCAGGCTAGCTGGTTTTAGCAGCTGGCTAACTTGAATCAGCGCTCTGTCACTTGCACAGCACGGTGAATTGATGTTACTGTTGATCAAACAAGATGGAAAAAGCACTGATTTCGGTTTAAACATACCTAAAAGGAGGACTCTGTCTGGTGCAAGAAAATCACACTGCAGTTAATGCTTTTTATACACTGCAGATATATTGTGGTTCTTCCATCCCTTAAACTACTATGATAGAATAGAGAAATCCAGAGGTCTGCTAGCTTGGGTTTGAATACTGTGATATGGTCTGACATGGATGTGGTAGGAGTGACGGCAGAAAGGCGGTGTGGTCCATCATTGATGTACGGAGCCAGCTAATGTTTGCTGTTCGTATTAAGCTGTTGAGAAACTAAACAGTTTAGCACTTGTAACCAGATAGCCTAGCACTCGTGACCAGATAGCTAAAATAATCTGTTTTCTTTCTGAAATTATGAATGTTACAAAAATTGCAGCCGTGCTTTTCCAGCTGGTAAACACAGCTAACCAGAAACTTTCTCCCACTATCCCATGACAGATTTGTAAAATGTTCCACTGTTTGGCAAGTGTTTGCCATGTTCTGACCATAAAGGATAGTTGAAAACAGCAATTAACCACTCAGGAGCAAAAATCAGCACTTTGCGATCAGATCTGCAGTTGAGAAGTGTATTTAAGTACTGAGAATATCCATGATATCCTCAGAGAAGCAGTGACATACTGTGATTTATCACGATAACAATAAATGTTGGTGCAATGTTTCTGTTTTATTTTTATGCAACATGTTAAAATCAGAAAACCAAAATTTGCCATATTTAAATGTGCTCCCTGTAGAAGATGTATAAACTTATTTCACTTAGAAAATCAGCAAAACATTGATCAGGGGTGTCCAAATGTGACAGTTCAACAGAATCCAGACGCTCGCGGTGTAAAAGGGTGAAAGGCAGTTTAATGGAGTTAACCAAAATCGTAGTCAAAAACCAAGCGTGTGTCAAAACCAAAAAGCAGCCACAAAACACAACGATGATCAGATCACCGTGTGAACTAAACCAAAGGGGTAAGACAAAAGGGAAGGTCAAAAAACAGTCCAAACAGGTCAAAAACACAGAACAGCACAAAAACCAGCAACAGTATCCAAATGGGATAAGGCAAAAGGCAGAGTCGAGAACGAGAAACAAAGGTCAAATACACAATAGATCAGAAGAAACGCTCAATAGGTTCGTAAAGAATCAATACCTCGCACTGATCCTCACTAAAGCCTGGGCTTATAAGCTATGCTGTCCTGATCATATGATCTAAAACACAGGTGCAAAGAGTTAATACTCCGGAGAGCGAGAGCGCTGATAGGAGCGTGATGTATGGTCAGAAGTCATGTGATCCCCTTGAGGATTGTGGGTGTTAGAGTCCATATCTTGCTGTGATACTGGCAAATGCGTGACAGTAACCCCCCCAAAGAGTCCGGGCGGACCTCGGAACGAGGACGACCCGGACGACCACCACGCACATCACCGGATCCTGGAACAGAGTCAGACCCAGAACTGCCTAGGCGCTGGACTCGCGGTTCCTTCTCCTGGGAATTCCGTAGACGAGGCGGCAGAGAGCTGGTGAGCCTCTTGCACGTAAAACCCCTGGGATGAGGAGCAGGTTTCTCTGGATGCCGACTGTGGAAGTCCGCAATGAGGGCGGGGTCTAGCACATCCTTAGCATCGACCCAACATTGCTCCTCCAGACCATACCCCTCCCAATCCACCAGGAACTGCAGTATCCCGCCTCGTCTCCGCGAGTCCAACAACCCACGGACAGCGTACACCGGTGCCCCATCTATCTGTTCCGGTGGTGGGGGTGTGCCATCCAGGTTCGCCTCATCCAAGGGCCCTGCAACAACAGGTTTCAAAAGAGAAACATGAAAAGAACGCGAAACCCTGAATCTTGGGGGTAATTTCAACCTATATGTGACTTCATTGACTCGTTTATCTATTTTAAACAGTCCTATGTATTTGGGCTGGAGTTTTTTGCAACTTCCCTCTGGTCTGCGGAAGTCCAGGTTGGCCAGCCATACTCGATCTCCGGGTTGAAATGTCGGAGTTGGACCTCTATGACGATCCGCTTTCTCCTTGTGTCGTTGAATCACACTCTCGATGCGTTGGTGTTTCTCCTCCCACACCTGTTCACTCCGATTCATCCATTGGTCCACTGCAGGCACATCCGTTTGAGCACCCGTCCAAAGCGCTAAGGGGGGTTGATATCCTAAAACACACTGGAAAGGGGTCATATCTGTAGTAGAACTGGTTAGAGAATTTTGTGCGATCTCTGCCCATATTAAGTATTCCGCCCACTCCGAGGGGTTCTCGTAACAGAAAACCCTCAAAAATTTTCCCAGTTCCTGATTTACTCACTCACACTGTCCGTTTGTTTGTGGGTGATACCCTGAGGAAAGACTAACTGAAATCCCAATATGCTCAAAAAAGGCTGCCCATACCTGGGAGGTGAATTGAGAACCCCGATCGGATACTATATCCTCCGGGATGCCAAAAAAACGAAACACATGATGAAACAGAGTCTGAGCAGTCTGAAATGCACTAGGTATTGCCGCAAAAGGCACAAACCTCACGCCACGGGAAAACTGGTCTACTACTGTTAATATTGTGGTATATCCCTGTGAAACGGGTAGATCAGTGACAAAATCCACCGCGATGTGGGACCAGGGTCGGTTAGGCACTGGTAAGGGTACCAGTTTCCCAGCGGGTAGCGTCTTTGGTGTCTTGCACTGTGAACAGACTGAGCAGGAGGAAACGAAAAGGTGAATGAAATTCCCCTCTGCTCCCGAGTCGATCAGAGCTGAAATGATAAGAGAATGGGGATGACAGTATATAATGGTGGTCAACATTACAGATTTAGACACCAACCCCTTTGTGGGAACACTCACCACATTAGCATGTGGAGTGAACTCCACGTGCTGTCCAGGGGTCGGCGCCTTTGTCTTTTGTGGGCGGGTTCGGCACTCACGAACTTGATGTCCCGCCTTGCCACAGTACAAACAAAGTTCTGCAAACGGTGCTGCCTTTCTTCTGGAGATAGCCGTGAAGAGTCACACTGCATGGGTTCTATGGACTCTGGAGGCTCTGGAAGAACCCTTCCCCGAGGCATTGCCTTTCTCTGTTCACGTGTAATCCTCGGTCTTGAGCGAGAGTGTAACAGAGGATCCAGTTTAATTGCCAACGTAATGAGTTGGTCGAGGGTCAGGTCATCATCTTTACTAGCAAGTTCGTTTAAAAGTTCAGTATTCAAGCCTTGACGGAACATCACTAATAACGCCGCCTCATTCCACCCGCTGCTAGCAGCGAGAGTTTGAAACTCTAATGAGTAATCAACCACAGAGCGCGTTCCCTGACGTAGCTTACATAACAACTTCCCGCTTACTTTCCCTTCATAAGGATGATCGAACACAGTCTTGAATTGTGTGATGAATTGGGCGTATGTCATGTGGTGAATCGCAGTCCAACTAGCTGTGGCCCATTCTAAGGCTTTTCCGGTTAAACGGGATACAACAAAAGAGATTTTAGCTGAATCCGAGCTAGGAGGGGAATTTTCAAAAAACACAGAGCATTGTAATAAAAAAACCCTACATTTGTCTGGATCCCCCTCAAACTTATCCGGTTTACTCACTGGGAAAGCCGCCCCTGCGTGATCTGCTGCCGTAGTGGTAGGGGTTCACTGCAGAATCTATGAGACTCATATTTTGTAGTTGTCCCGTCAAATCTTTAACACTCGTGACTAATTGGGCCAACTGAGCTTGTTGTTCCGCCTGTTGTTGAGCTAGGGATTCGAGGAACTGAGTAACCCCGGACAGTACCTGCTGGTGACGACCCAAAAGCTGCCCTTGTTCGGTTAGAGCCTTATGAAAGGCTTCCTGTTCCGCCGTCTGCATAGTAGGTGAGGTATTCTGTGACAATTCAACAGAATCCAGACGCTCGCGGTGTAAAAGGGTGAAAGGCAGTTTAATGGAGTTAACCAAAATCGTAGTCAAAAACCAAGCGTGTGTCAAAACCAAAGAGCAGCCACAAAACACAACGATGATCAGATCACTGTGTGAACTAAACCAAAGGGGTAAGACAAAAGGGAAGGTCAAAAAACAGTCCCAAAAGGTCAAAAACACAGAACAGCACAAAAACCAGCAACAGTATCCAAATGGGATAAGGCAAAAGGCAGAGTCGAGAATGAGAAACAAAGGTCAAATACACAATAGACAATAGATCAGAAGAAACGCTCAATAGGTTCGTAAAGAATCAATACCTCACACTGATCCTCACTAAAGCCCGGGCTTATAAGCTATGCTGTCCTGATCATATGATCTAAAACACAGGTGCAAAGAGTTAATACTCCGGAGAGCGAGAGCGCTGATAGGAGCGCGATGTATGGTCAGAAGTCATGTGATCCCCTTGAGGATTGTGGGTGTTAGAGTCCATATCTTGCTGTGATACTGGCAAATGCGTGACACCAAACTTTTGTATATAACTGTACTTATTGGTTGGAACGTGCAGCCAGTGCTGCTCTCACTGGACATCATGATGAAAACTGAACAGGTTCATGGTGAAAATGTTATTGAATTATTGAAAGTAGTAAATACGATCCGAAGAATCTTTTTCAGTCTACTAATATTACTGTAAGAAAATGAAAAATCTTTCGTTAGGGTCAGATTTGGGGAAATGAGACAAAGGCAATTAACACAAAGCAATGTGATTATGTAATTAACCCATAAATTACATGTTGGACACATATGCTATAATGCTCTTTTAAATATCTGTTGAAGATTTGACTTCCATTCAACTTGTATGTTGAGTGTATGGTGTGTAGATTTTACTTCCATTTGACTTGAGTGGTAAGTGTCTGATGTGTAGATTTCACTTGCATTTGACTGGTGCGTGTCTTAGGGTTGAGTCTGGATGGAAAGAGGACTGTGCAAGAAAGTTCAAACACTCATCAGACACAGTCTGGTCTGTGTATGCTGCTTCGCCGACACTGTGAACCAGAGATGAACTCGAGCTTGAGCAGACAAGGAGGGGTAAATCTCAGACAGATGAGAGAGAGAGTGAATGCAAAAACCAGACAGATGGAGATGGAGAAAAAGGAATATTTTGAGGGAATGGCAAGATCTGTCTGTGTGAAATGCCTGACATTAGAAAGAGACCTAGATTCATGAGCATAGATCCAGTTTTCTTATTATTTGTTTATAAGCCCAGTTCCAAAAAGCTGTAACATCAGATAAAATGCAAATAAAATTTGAAAGCAGTGCTTGGAAACTGTGTTTTACAGGCACTTAATTGAAAACAGTACAAAGAGGAGATATGTACTATTTTACCTTATCATATATTTTGTTCATATATGATAATCCAAAATTTGATGCCTGTAACACATTTCAAAAGTTGGGCATCGTGACTGTAAGACTGGGAAGTTTGTGGAATAATCGAAAACACCTGAACTTTCCACAGGTAAACAGATGAATAGACAACAGGTAATGCTGTCTTGATTGGGTATTAAAGGAGCATTTACAAAAGGCTCGGTCACCATTTTGTGACAGTGTGAGCAAATGGTCCAACAGTTAAAGAACAATGTTTCTCAATGCATGTGTGCAAGGAATTTAGAGATTTCACCATCTATAGTCTGTGACATTATTAAAGATTCTCGAGAAATCTCAAAATGGGAAAAGCCAAAAAACAATATTGAATGCCCACAACCTTCAATCCCTCAATCGGCAAGGAAACTGTCGTGCTTCTGTTATAAACATGGGCTAAACACATTTTGTCACTCCATCTACAAATGCAAGACTCTACTACACAAAGTGGAAACCATATATCAAAAATGTCTAGAAACGCCACCAACTTCTCTGTACTAAAGTTCATTTGAGATGGACTGATGAAAAGTGGAAATGTATGTTGTGGTCTGCTGAGTCCTTGCTTGTTATATCAAGTAAGAATGGAAAAAAAAACAATTTCACAGCTGCAACAATTGGTGTTCTCAGTTCCCTATTGAGCGTTGTTAAAAGGTGATGTACCACAGTGGTAAACATATCCCTGTGCTAACTTTTTTGGAACATATTGAGAATTAGAATAAACAATAAATTTAAAGTTGAAGCAGTAAATATATTATCTTTGTACTGTTTTCAATTGAACACAGGTCAAAAAGTTCTGTTTGTCTGTTTTTATTTACATTTGTCCTACTGTCCCAACGTTTTTGAAACTGAATTTCTATGTTTTATTATTATTTTATGTAAATCCACATCATTCATCTGTTAAAAACATCTGACTGAAAGACCTTGATGAAGTCGTAGGGATGTAGCAGTGCACACATTTTCAGGTTTGAGGTTTTCAGGTTAGAGATCTGACCCCAAAAGTGGAGTGTTTAAAGGCAGGGACCACCAACAGGCCCACATCAGAGGACCTCAAAGAACAAGCAGGAGTATAAGGGGGGGAGAAGGAGGTAATAAAATGTGTTATGTTTTTACATGTTAAAAATCACAACCCCAAGAATTCCCTGAAGCTGTTCAGAAAAAAAGCCCAGTCATTTGAGCACAGATATATCCATAGTGTAAGCCCTGCTTCCTCACCTCCCACTTTACTCTAACAGGCTGCACCCAAATGCCTAGTTTTGATCATTGACAGTAGTTTCTGCATGAGAGACATGAGAGTTTCCAAATGAGAGACGCTCAGAAGAGAGCAAGAGGAATATTAATCACGTGTTTTTTCCTCATATTTTTTACACTATGCTGAAAAAACATTACACCTTTATTAGCTAGTATATGTACAGATACCATTAGTCTCTCCTTTCAGAGGTAGTAATTTTAGTTTGATTGGTTCAGTGAATTTAACAACTAGGCTTAGGCTGCTATGCCAAAGCTAATTATTAATGACCCCATGATTTCACTGAGGCCCTGCTGCCAGCTTCAGGTAGTAGGTGGTAGTATGGACAGAAATTAATATCATGGTACAATTAAAATATATGCTTTTGCTCCACCTTAAATGATGTGGCAGTTACATACTGGCACCAGAACAGGCCTAAATGTAACTGCTGCACCATTAAAAGTGGAACACAAACCTCAAATAAGAGGCCAACTTCAGCGATGTCAAAATTCTCAGGTCATTTTTCAAATGTGCATTGCATACACTTGTGCCTCTGGCCATCAGACAATGCTGAGATTTTGAAAATATTACAACTGTTCATGAGCTGCTCCACAGCTTGTTTTAGGCACAACGCCCAGAGACCACATCGTGGTCTACTTCATATGCAACAGATTAAACAGTAGGAGGTGATCAAGGGTCTGCTGCATTTTCATTTGAAAGCTGAAACATCTGATTCGGCCACTCAAGACTAATACCATGTTTTGCACTGTTTGTATGTCGCATTGTCTGTGTTTATTTGTGGTATACCAGTAAAAAAGGTTATGACAAAACTCATACCTGAGGAAGAATTACTTTTATCTACTATTCACTACTATCATCACTGGTTACTTTACAGGGGAAAGAAAAGCTCTCTTAATGTTGAATGGAAGTTAATGGAATAAATGTTTTTTTTCAGAGTAATTCTGGAACATTTGTGTTGATCCATTCATCGTGAACTATGAACACATTGTAAAGCAGAGTTGGATATACAAGGTTTTCTTCTGACAAAGCTGGTATGCATTAGAGGGAGGATCTGAAAAATGTGGAAGAATCACACAAAATTTGATGGAGCTTTTAAAGTGCAGCTCAATACACACAAAGACCACCCACTTACTTAGTATTTAGTACACCTCCTTGTACCTACACTCATTGTCCATTTTATCAGCTCCACTTACTATACAGGTGCACTTAGTTCTGCAATTAGAGACTGTAGTCCAGTGCTGATGGAGATTTTAAACACCTCAATGTCACTGCTAGACTGAGAATAGTCCACTAACCAAAAATGTCCAGCCAACAGCATCCTGTGGGTAGCGTCCTGTGACCACTGATGAAGGACTAGAGGATAACTGGCACAAACTGTGCAACAACAGTTGAACTACTGTCTCTGACTTTACATCTCAAAGGTGGAGCAACAAGGCAGGATTGTCCAATTGGACCATTGAAGAACAGGATAAAACGGGGCTAACAAAGTATACAGAGAAACAGATGGACTGCAGTCTGTAGAATTACAAAGTGCAACCATACAATTACAAAGTGCACCTATGTGGTGAGTGGAGCTGATAAAATGGACAATGAGTGTATATACAAGGTAAGTGTGTACCTATCAAGGTAGTTGGTGAGTGTATTCTACTCCATTTACCAAAGTTTAAGCAGTCAGCTGCAGTGGCCAGATGCCAGCGGCTAGATGGAAACTTAAGCCTCAAACATGAATTGTTTACCAACAAGATAAAGTTATTGAAACTGTATGTGCAATAAGATGCAGCACAAAATATTCCATGATGCGACCACAATATGCGCTTGCACTCCTGTTTTATTGTCCATATTCTGTTTTACCTGGAGTACAATTACACTCCTATAGAAAGTCCTGTGAAAGAATATCAGTCTCTTCATCAGTGAACTTTCATTTTCTCTCTTATCTTGAGCTTTCTGAAGGTTCATCTTCTATGATGACATGATTTATGATGACATGATTTTGTTATTACAAAAAACAATCACAATACAACATGTTTTCTGAGCATATTGTGGGTATTGTCAGTGTTTAACGAACACCAAATGACTCTGTTTGACTAAAAATATTTTTGGTATACTACGTAGTTGAGAAAGTGAGCCTTACACACACACAAGAAACTTCAATGCTGTATGATTAATACCACCATTATTACAGAAAAGGGCGGTTTTTTATTGTGTTAATGGGTTTTTATTGCAATGTATGTGTAAATTTGGAATGAAACTCTTCAAAAATATTATACTCAAAGTTTCTAAATGTGTCAGTGTTGGAGCACTGTGTCTGTTCCAACATATCAAACCTCAGAAAAACAAAATAATATTAGATGTATCATGTATTGTGAAAATGTTTTCAAGTACCGTGATTGTAGAACCCCATTTCCAAAAAAGTTGTGACGCTGTGCAAAATGTAAATAAAAATAGAATGCAATGATTTGCAAATCATGTAAACCATATTTTAAAGGAAAATACTATTAAGACATATCAAATGTTTGATTGTTTTTTGAAAACAAGAAATTTCATTGTTTTTTGAAAAATAAGTGCCTATTTTGAATTTGATGCCAACAACACGTTCCAAAAAAGTTGGGATGGGGGCATGTTCACCACTGTGTTTCATCACCTCTTCTTTCAAGAACACTCTGTAAGTGTTTGGGAACTGAGGAGATCAGTTGCTGTAGTTTTGAAAGTGAAATGTTTTTACGTTCTTGATTTCAGCTGCTCATCAGTTTGGGGTCTCCTCTGTTATATTTTCATTTCATAATGCGCCAAATGTTATCAGTGGTGACAGGTCTGGACTGCAGGCAGGTCAGTTCAGCACCCAGACTCTTTTAATGTGGAGCAATGCTTTTGTAATTCATGCAGAATGTGGTTTGACATTGTCTTGCTGAAATAAACAAGGCCTTCCCTGAAAAAGACGTCATCTGGACGGCAGCATATTTTGCCAAAACATGTATATATCGTTCAGCATTAATGGTGCCTTCACAGATGTGCACGTCACCCATACCATGCGCACTGATGCACCCCTATACCATCATGAAGACTGGCTTTTGAACTGTGCACTGATAACAAGCTGAGTGGTCTTTAGCCCGGAGGACAGTGTCCATGATTTCCAAAAAGAATTTCAAATGTTGATTCGTCGGACCACAGGACACTTTTCCACTTCCATTTTAAATGAACTCTGCCCAAGAGAAGATGGCAGCATTTCTGGATCATGTTTAAGTACAGGTTCTTCTTTGCGTTAAAGAGTTTTAACTTGCATTTGTGGATGCAGCGATGAACTGTTTTCATAGACAGTGGTTTTTGGAAGTGTTCCTGAGCCCATGCAGTGATTCCCACTTGAGAATCATGTTTTAAATGCAGTGCTGCCTGCGGGCCCAAAGATCATGGCCAGCCAATACTGGTTTTCGGCCTTGTCCCTTACCTACAGAAATTTCTACAGATATTATGTACTGTAGATGAAGAGAAGTCCTTGCTCTTTTATGTTGAGAAATGTTATTTTTGAATTGTTGCACTATTTGCTTGTGCAGTCTTTCACAGAGTGGTGAACCCCTCCCCATCTTTCCCCGTCTTTTGTTGCCCTTCTCCAAACTTTTTTGGAATGTGTTGGCACCAAACTCAAAATAGGAAAATATTTTTTTAAAAAACAATAACATTTCTCAGTTTCAACATTTCTTATGTTGTCTTTGTACTATTTTCAATGAAATATAAGGTTTAAATGATTTGCACATCATTGCATTTTGTTTTCATTTACACTTTGCACAGCATCCCAACTTCTTTGGAAATGGGTTGTATTTTTACCATAGTGCACGCCCTTTATCCCAAATCAAGTTATGCGTCTCATATCAATTTAGCATGTATTAAACTATTTATTTCTCATTCTAGTATATGGAGTAATTTGCAATTTTTTTTTCTTTTATAATTTACAAAACATAGCTGACAGAGGACTTTTCTTTTACTAGATTACGTACAACCTCCATGCACTACATTGCATAAATGTGTAAGTATGTGTGCATTTTTAGTTTTGTCAAAAGCCAAAGTGATGACTCATTCAGATTCTTTGGGAACGGGGCACTGTGAAGATGGCGTGCTTATATAATTTAGTATTATTGTAATATTACATCTGTACCCAACAGTACAAACTTCAGAGCAGTAGATCTACATTTCCATCTCTCTCTCTCTCTCTCTCTCTCTCTCTCCTGCTGGCTCTGACTCTCTCACTTCCCCCTCCTATATTGAAATGACGTCATCTCAGAGGTGCTAGCACAGTTAGCAATGTGAACTGGCTAGTTGGCCTATAGGCAGTCAGAGTCAGGAGTGACAGAGAGGACAAATAAAAAAAAAAATAAATAAATTTGATTCAAATGATACCTTTCCAAAAGGAACATTCTTAAACATGCATTGTAGATTAAATTTTGTGAATTAGATATTTTTTTCTTTTTTCTTTTATCTTTTCATTTTAAATCACTTTGTGTTCTGTAGCTACATACACAGCATCTGTCCTGCTTCATTACTGTGATGTTTTATACTTGCTAAAACTCCTTAACATCTACAGCAACGGATAGCAATGTGTGTGATATTTGTCTCTCAACAATCACACTGTCTGTTTGCTCATAATTGATAAAGTTTTTAAATAATAGATGTGTGTAAGAGAGCGAGACCAGAGAGGAGAGAAGGACAAGGAGAGAGGGAGCAGAAGGAAAAAAAGAGAGAGGGAAGAGAAAGAGAAGAATGGGAGCAAAGAACACAGACAGAAGGAGAAATAGGAAAGAGAAGAAGAGAGACAGACAGAAGGAGAAAGAGTGAGGTGAGAAGAAAAGAGACGGAAAGAAAGAGAATGAGATAAGGAGACGATAGAAGGAGAACGAAAGAGAATGAGAGAGTTAAGAAAGAAAGAGAGAGGAAAGGAAGAGAAAGAGAAGGAGAAAAATCCAGAGAGATATACAAAAGAGCATGGGAGAGAAGAAGAAAACGAGGAGACAGAATGAGAAAGAGAAATGAGAGGAGAAACAGAATAAGAGAGACGAAAGAAGGAGAGATAGGGAGAAAAGAACAAGAGAGGATGAAAAAGAGAGAGGGAACAATAAACGGATAGTTATCTCCTGTAATCAAATTTGCATCTTTGAAAAAATAGAATATTTTGCTTATGAAAATATTTCTTACACCTAGGAATAACAGTTCTTTGGTGAGTTATTTGTGTCTCTGTGACCATTTGGGAAGCTTCAAGGCCTTGGGCCTGATTGAGAGCAACTCTTGCTGAGGTCGTTAGGATGCGCATGGGGGAGACTGTCTTCGTTGACTGAATCTCACCAATTATGTGGTGTTCAATTTTGTTTCTGAGCCCATCCAAGACTGCATTATGTTAGTTTTGATTAGTAGTTATGAATCAGCAATTGTATATGTAGACTGTCTAATTTACATGTAATCTGCAAAAATCTATAAATGCTTTGACCAACTCGAAGGTGTTTCCAACTAACACAGTGTTGAGAAAGAGAGAGACAGAGAAGGATAGTGGAGAGAAATCCTGAAGTCGATGCTGAGGAACAACAGGGAGCAACTGGGATGGGTTGCTATGGCTACCAATCCAGCAGGCGGCTCACCAAACAGTTAGACAGAGAGAGAGAGAATATGTGGCACTGAGCTGCACTGAAGGAGAGTGTTAATAAAGTGAGCTTGGCTGTGATTGGTCACACCTCTTCTGTCTATGTGTGGGGTGGAGCATTCTGGGTAAACTGTCACAGCCTGAGGGGAGGAGCATGTCTTTGTCCTCTCTTTTCTCTTTCCCTCTCTCTTTTTTGCTTTCTCATTTTCACCATTCACTCTCTCCTTTTCCTCTCTTTCTCTCTCCTTTCTTCCTCTGTGTAATCCTTTTTTCCTTTTCTTCTCTCTCTCTGTCTTTCTTTTTCACCCTTTCCACTCTCTTTTTCCTTTTCTTCTCTTTCTGTCTCCCTCATCTCTCTCTTTTTCCCCTTGCCCCTCTTCTTTTTTACTCTTTCTCTATTTCTTTCTGTCCTCTTTCTCCCTGCATCATCTCTCTCTCCTTTTCTTCTTTCTCTCTCTCCTGTCCTTTCTCTTCTCATTGTCCTCATTCTCCTTTTCCTCACTCTTACTTTCTCACCCTCTCTCTCTCTCTCTCTCTCTCTCTCTCTCTCTCTCTCTATCCACCCCTCCCCTACGCTCTTACTAAAGTAAAAGCAATAAAACCAGTGATGCTGAATTGTGCGCCTGCTGCGCTGTAATTTTGCAGATGCACCACAGACTCAGCTGTAGGTATAATCTGTACCTACGGTTGCTGCAGGATTACTACACATTCACCTTTTACACTGTACACATTTGCATGCATAGTACATATTACAGAACCAATGCTAAGCTCACACACACATGCGCTCAGCGGCTCCAAGTGGATGATGTCATCCTGCATCCTGCAGTGCTAGCAGCACACACTCCTCCATGCTGCTCTGAGGTCAGTTTTGTAGTTTCTCAGTTAAATGCTTAGCATTGATGCTAGTTGAAAAGGTAGACTGGTAGTAAAGCTTGCTTGGCAATATGACAATATGATATTGCTATAAGAATAAATTATATCATAATATTTTTAAGCATATCACGGATATCATCAATGCATAAAGAACAATGAACAAATGCATGTTTCATTACAGAGAGTTCTAACACAAGCTACCAAATGGTGCAGTTATGTTGCACGTTTGAAGCTAATGATATTCCATGAGTCCATGAGAGCATAATTGGTCATGTTTACTAGACCTTATGACGTAAGCCATGTCATTAAATTGCAGTTGGCAGCATGCCCATATATGGAACTATAAAGTTGAAGGTCTGAGCCTTTTTTTTTCGTATGGGAAAAATGAATGGCGTTCTCAAAAATCAATGGCGTGCTGTGGTAAAATATTCTAAAGTCAATGGGCCAGTTTCATAAAACACAGTGCCGGATTTACCATGGCATTAAGTGCAAATAACATGACAGTAAAACACCCACTCATTCATAAATGAGGATAACAGGCAAAGATTACCACACATGGCCAGCTATTTCCTTAATTTAAATATAGTGGTATCAATTCATAACACGACACAAACATGTGAACAGCAGCCATTTTCTCAGTAACAAGCTGATGTGGACTAAACAATATTTTCTACAATGTTTCCAAACATGTTTGGTCCCACATGCAACAAATAGCACATACACACACTCAGCTGATAAACTAATATATTTAAACGACACACTTTGATTTGTTTGGATGGAGCACTACGGCACACCTTGAAGCTGCTGATAAAGAAAGTTTTTTTTGGTTTAAAGGTAAAAGCACTATTATTTGCCAAGTTCTTTCCCTGGAATTTGTAGCTCTGTTTCTGAGAAGTTTGGTTTTCTTTGTTTCTTTGTTATTGTTTCTTTCCTTTGTGCATTTTAGCAGCAAACCGGAGCGTCACATGGTCTTTAATATATACGATCTCATATACATGTGGATTTTGATTGACTCTCGCTTAGGAAACAGGTAAAAATACTGCTGTGTTGAAAAAGACTGGTGCGCTATTCACTGCCACAGTGAATTTATGAATAGCTCTCATTTACCATGCCGCACATTTTGCATGGCGTAGTGCTTTTACTGCCCAGTTTTATAAATCTGGCCCAATATGTTTTGTCCTGTGTACATTTTCCTCCTGATGCCACTAGATCCTCTGAATTGTGAGATCATTAAGTAATCAAAATGTGAATATCGCCACTGGCAAGCTAACACTGCTACACACTGAATTGACATTATAAGACTGGCAGCCTCACTATAATACCCCACAAAGACCAGCAAGCCTTGTACAGTGTGGCAGTTTTTTTGGCAGTAGTAGATACAGTTGGAGTATCTGGTGTTGGACAGTACAGTATTTGTACAGTATAAGCTTTACTTTCATGCAACACCATTTTACCTATTTCCATCTATTTTATCACTATTTTGCCTTACATTTGTCCCGCTTTGCCCTGCATGTACTCTGCCACCATGAACGTAGTTTTAAAAAGATGTTTTAGGCCAAAAACTATTCTTAAAACTATTGCAAAACAATCTCTCAAGAATCAGGCGACATATTCCCATATAGAAGCCCTTACAGGCTTCACTGACACATAAAGCAATGTATTATTGCAGTTTTTGCTGATGTAGTCTTTGGGGGAACATCTCTGCAAACATCCTGTAAATTTAGCAACTCTTCTGTTCATAATTGTTTGAGTAGTTGTTATAATTTTCAGGTGCTGTGTTCTGTACATATAAACTCTTGTTTTTCTATGCTGCCTTGTACTATTTGCATGGTAAATGTTAAATGTATCATAATTAACTAATCTTAGAGTTGCATAATCTGTTGTTTGTTTATTGTTATCATGATACAGGCTTTTGCAGTATTGATATTGCAAAAGACTGCAATAAACATACAAGCCCTCTGATCAATCACTTTGTTTTTGACTGTGTTTTTGTCCTTAACAAATCCCAGGCGAGTGTTTCTGTGGCAGTGTTGGGCAGTAGCTTTGCTACATGTAGCAGTGCTACTAGCTTAACTACATTTCCCAGTAGTGTGGAGGTTACATCAGAGCCAGTTTATGGGGAGCCAGACTGCTACTGAGTGTTGACTGGTCGATAAACTGATTAGCTCATTGGCTAAAACTGTACACACACACTGACGTCATGAGTGTACAGGAGGCGCTGTTAAAAAGTCCTATAACTGGAGTTTAAAAGTATTCAAAAATATAACAGCAGTGTTGGAATATTGTATGATAGTGTGTATTATGAAAACAAGTGTACAAGAGCAAAATGATTACGCATTTGCAAAACATGATTTTGCACAAAAGCTCCATAAGAACCCATTCATTTTGGACTCTCTCGAGAGTGCCATCTTGCGTCTGACAAACTGGGAAGACATCATTGAGTGGCAATTCACTTCACTTGGAATTCTCTGGTTATGTTGCTATGTTCCAAATCAAGTAACTTTTCAGTGAAGGTATTTTATTATTTGGGGTAGCATTGACTGACTCTACATAATTTATAAAATATACATTTTAGTCAATCAAGTTGTATGTTCTGTGTTGTTTAGTTGAAACTGATGTTTCACTAAGTGTTGCCACATTGGTTACTGTTGTTACATTTGACAAGCTTATAGCCCAGCATAGAGTTTTCAAAGGCAAGTGTGAACAATTTCCCCAGTGTCAGTGTCATTATAATTTTAATTAGCCTCAGAGACATCAGTCATGAAGCAACTTCTCTGTAGCAAGCTAAATTTAGCTAGCAGCATTTCTCTAAAGGCTGGCTTTCATATAGCTATGAGCTTTTTTATATTAAATAACAGGTAGCTTAGCTTGCTACAACACTGTCTGTACTGTTTTGATGACTAAAAGTATTCATACAGTCTAACAAAAGTGAATTATTTTGGTCAAAATAATGTAGGCCTATCCTTAACCATGTCATATTATTCATTCACCATGGCATTTTTAATATATTGCAAGGCATATCACATTTGCAATATGTAGCAATATTATCACAATACTAGCATTTTGTCCAAATCACCGTTTATCCTACTATATGCTATTTTAAGTATTGCTGTGGCTGCATCTCAGTTGTCTCTATTAGACAGTTTATAGTTTTGACAGGGATGAATAGGCAAGTCAAAAGTAAAACTGACAATAGACATGTCTCCAGTCCCATACAAGGCACTGTTATCATGCTGAAATCAGCAGAAAATGCAGGATGGGTTATCAGAGGGAGAATAAGAATGAATCCAGCCTGATGTCAATGTTGTTAGCTGTGTATTTTTTCCCATGGGATAGTAAAGTGTTTGAGTAGTATGAATGTGATGTTTTATGTGCAATGCTTAAATGAAAAATAGCTCAAGTTTAGTAGTTTTAAAGAAAAAAGTCGACCAAGGATCATCTGATACCTAAGGTTTCAATATCAGTATCAGAAAAGAAAAAGTTGTATTGTATTACAGTGATATTACAGTAATCTGTAACAATGTAAGGATGTGACGAAATATAGTCTCCCCTGATGTATGATTTAATAGAAGTGAATTGAATTTTACTGCAGTCTGTGTTTACTTATAAATCAAATATGAGTATGTGTGTGTGTGTTTCTGTGGGTCAATATTGACGTGCACTATAATTGAGGGTCTTTCTGCCTGTGCAGGAATATAGAGCTGAATGCTGAATCATCAGTCTAAGGTCACATCCAAACACACACTCAACACGCACCCTTGTTGACCTTCATACTGCTCTTGTCTTTGCACAGTGTAAGAGATATCTGACCCTCTGCTCAAAATCAGTTGTTCTTAAACTGGGGGAAGTGCTAAAGGGGCCACAGAAAAATCTCAGAAGTTGTGTCTCTACTTAGTATTTTTTAATTTAGTCAGTTTATCAAATCTCTTGACCATATTTAAAAAGTGATATACTCATTTGAAAATGTTGGATGTTATTAAACTCACATTAAATAGTTAAATATGTGCCAACCAACCACAATTCATGGCTGTTTCTCACCCACTTAAAAATAAATGATCTTTTCTGGGTTTTTTCATCCCGTTCCTAACAAGTTATTTTTCACTTTAAGAGGATGCAGTGTTTTGTAGGACTGTTCAGTCCATAAGTTTGTTTTTTGCTTTGGTCTATTTTGTCATATATATCATATATTGTAGTGTAATATATCGCGACAGTTTTACTTAGGCATAGATTTGGTGAAGGCGAGAATTGTGTACCCTTCAGTGTTTATGTCCTTGCATGCAGCCTCATGAGAAATGCAGTCTAAGCATTGGCCCGATCGTAGAGAGATTGCAATTTCGAACCTTGGTGATGCCACAGCCATCCAGGAGACCAAGAGAGCATAACTGGTCTTGCTGTCTCTTGGTGGGTAGGAAGAATCTCCCTCTCTACCACATCAGTCAGCGTGATGTTAGCCAACACAGGTGTCTGTTAGCTGATGTAACAGAATTGGCGGTTAATGTTCTCCTTCAAACATGATGAGCTGTCCAATGACATTGCTTTAGAGGCAGTTTGATGCCACCTAAAGATGAGGTGGCGTTAAATTTGTCTCGGAGGAAGCATGTGCTAGCCTTCACTCTCATAGCTTGGTTGTAAGGGAGAGCTATTGGGAAGGAAAACCAGGTAAAAATTAAAAAAAGCATGCACCTATCCAATATTTCTCTCATGATACTGATTTCAATGCCTGAACTCAAGTTATTGTTCCATACTGAATGCCAATCTAATACCAGTGCATTAATATTTTGTTGCAGCAAAGTACATAAACATAAATCTACCATTTTTTTTAATTATACAAAATTTTAAATATTGTTCTAGAAAAAAAATTGTTTTATTAAAATCACATCATCATCAATAAGAAACAGCACTGAACGTGGTCACATCCCACAGATGTTTGTTCTGTTTAATAAGGTCAGTATTGGTGCTGATACCAATCCAGTTTATCACACTGTTGCATCACTAATCCATTCACCGTGAAATGAGTAAAGGAAAAAGGATTTACAAGATTTTCTTGTACAGTAGTGATAATATATAGCTTCTGCTGGGGGTATTTCTTGGAGTATCAGTACTGAATATCTCTGTTTTAGTGAATGAGTGTAATGAGTGAATGAGTTAACGAGGGGAAAAAAGAGTGGAAGAAAAAAAAAGCCAGTCTCTTCGTATTAGCCATTAGCCATTAGCATAGCATGGAGAGTAGCTGGCTTTCTGTGTGCACCACCTAAGGCGCTCCTTGCTCAGCCAGCTGCTTCTGGTGAAGCCGCAGTCTCGGGCAAGAGGTTCCACAGCTTCTCAACTAAAACTGATAGAGTGAACAGCTTGTAATATTTACTAAATTCCAGCACCATCTGCCGGTTGTGAATTAAAGCGTGAAGGTAAGAGAAGCAGATATCAGACAAATGACTTCTGGACACAAAATAACATTTTGCACCATTTTTGCCATGCTTAGAGAAGCCACAGTGAACTTTACATACACTCACTTTTATCTTGTTGGGGTTAGGAAGCAATATTAACTTGTGTCTACATATTGTCACGCATCCGTCAAGCTCCAAGACGAACCCAGACTACATCTCCCAGATCACATGACTCTTGAGCTTCCCTCACACACAGTCTCACTCAGACTCCATCTCCCAGAACCCTCTGGGAGATCACATGACTCCTGACCTCTCCGTACGCTCCAATCAGCGCTCTAGATCTCCTGAATACTGATTCTCTTCACCTGTGTCTCATGTCATATGACCTTCTTAGTTTAGTTTATAAGCCCGGGCTGTAGCCATAGCTAATTGCGAGGTATTGTATCTTTTGTGATCTACTGAGCATTCTACTATTTGCCTGTATACTGTTTATGACCATTGCTTTCCGTTTTTTGACTCTGCCTTTTGCCTTTCCCCTTTAGACTGTTTGCCTTTCTGGTTTGACTCCTGTTTTTGACCTTTTTGCCTGTTTTCCTTGCCACTGCCATTTTGCTTAACCCTCTTGGATTGTTTGCCCTTGGTGATGATCATCTGTTTGTATTTACTGCTCATTTTGGAATTGACCCCTGCCTGTTTTGTGACTACGAACTTGGATTCTGATCCTAACAGTAAAGCCTCAATTGTGTTTTGTAACCGCAAGCGTCTGGCTCTTGTTGGCTCGTTACACATATTACTAACTTCTGTTTTTTCTTTTTTGCTCAATAAAATATTTTAGATTTACTTCAGTTATTAAAAGTGAAGGGACATCCAGAATAATATATTGTTAACCTATAAAAAAGGTTTACTTGGAAATAAAAATACATAAATACACCGTGATATATGCCCAAACCGCCAGTAAGCTTAATAATATTGTGATATGAATTTATGCTCGTACAGCCCACTACTAACAGAAGACATAAAATAATTTCTGTCTGTAACAGCTGATATAAATCTCTCTCTCTCTGTCTCTCTGTATCTCTCTTTCTCTCTCTCCCTCTCTCCCTCTCCCTCCCCCTGTAGGTGATGTGTCTCCCATTAGTATGTCCCCGATCAGCCAGTCTCAGTTTATTCCGCTGGGAGAAATTCTGTGTTTGGCGATTTCAGCCATGAACTCCGCCCGCAAGCCCGTCACACAGGACGCCCTGATGGAGCACCTCACCTCCTGCTTTCCAGGTACAGATACACACAAATGTGTACACATACAGTGTCAGGACATGGAACCACACAAATGTCCACCAACACAGACCACCCTTTTATTTGTTTAATTGCCACCATTTAGAGCAAGTTATTCATTTTTCAGCATCAGGTAAAACAGCATAAAACAGGTATTCAACAGAAAATTATTCAGAAGCTTCAACAGTGAATTATAATATAAAAAGTTTCTGCATTTAGTGTGTATTCGGTTTCTCACAATCTCAAACACATTCAGTCCATTGTTCTCAGAACACCAGCAAAGTTTCTTTTTAGCACCTTTGTTTTAAGAGTGCATGTTCAGCTTACAGCTAATCATTTAAACCATAAACTACTAAAGCAATTAAAAATAGTATAGGAGCATCCCTAAATCTTAACACTCATTGTGAATGCAAAGATATATACATATGCACAGTTATTTAATCTGTAAACGCCCCCTTATTTCCCCATTTCCAAACCCCCTCTCATATCCCTTCAACATGAGGAACACAGTGCTTTTTACTTTAGGCGAATAGGGAATATGGTGCTCTGTGTTTGACCAGATTGAGAGGATGGGATGGAGCACAAAAAAAAAAAAACCTAAAATAATCTCACACTGTAGCAATAATCAGAAAATGAACCAGCGGAATCTTTAGATCATCACCCATTAACTGTTAAAGCATAAGCTGAACTATTGATAAATGTTAAACAAAAGTAGTACAGGTGGTGCTGTTGCTAGCTTAGTAGGCCAATTACGTTAATTATGCTAAACATATCACAGAAAATGTCACTCCAACACCTGTAACTTGACTTCACTCCCTCAGATTTGAGTCTTTATCCTCAGCACTGTTATAGACCAACACCACCATTCAAACTGCAGCCTAAAATTGCCAAAGCCTCTAAACTATCACATTATAAAAAAGATTTCTGGTTTGTGAGAGATATTTTAGTGAGGTTGCCAGTCTCATGATGTCAGTTACATTTTTTTATTTTATTTTATTATTATTTTTTTTTAATGTGCTTGTTAAGACGCTGTGGTGCACTGTGGCCAAAATTCGAATTTGTTGAACTTTGACATGCACTGAACTTGAAACATGAATGTAGGCTATTTCTTGTCATTGTGTCACAGGATATAAAAAAACATGAAGAATTCAGTTTTTCTTGAATCGTAAAATAATGTGTTAAAGAAGTGTGTTTGAGATGTTTGTTTGAGTTCCTCTAATGTGTGGTTTGCATCACATCGATGTAGCACCCTATGAATTGCTATTTTACAGATGTACTGAGAAAGCCTGTGTTTTGAATGGAAAATGTGAACTCGGTACTATGGAAACACATTTAATACAGATATCAATCTACATAATTATAATACGTGATCCAAGAGGAGTTCACCTTTTAAAAAAAAAAAAATATTTCGAGTGGAAGGTTTTGCGATATTTAAAGCTTTTTTCAAATGTGTTTAGTGGGGCACATGTAGCTGTGCTACAGTCGTTCATTACACAGACCGAAGCTGCTCCGGCTTTTCAGGGATAACAACCCCAGCACAAATCCATAATCAGTATTTTGCTGACGAGGGTTTTGCAGCTGGGTGATGTCATTCTGGTGCTGTCCATCATGGTGCACATTGAGAAGTGCGGACTTGGCAGAGTTTTGGATGCTTGGCAAACTGGGAAGTTACATCAATGCTTTTTTCAACTGTTTTATACCCACACAGGGTGGAATTTATGTAATGCCTGCGACCACTTATATTTAATCACTGCTGGTACAAAAATGAAGAATGACTTTGTTGGAATTGTATGCGCACACACACCACTGTGGAGAACAAAGGAATATTGGTATTTATGATGTTAAATTGTTTAAAGCCAGATCTGTTTGTAAGAGATATATCTATGTAAAACAGATCTAAAATTAAGGCAGACTTTAAAACATCAGACAGTGAAAGATCTAGAGCTGATCGGAAAATCTTCACTATTCAGTTATCACTATGTAAAAGTAAGAGTTTAATGTTGTCTTGTTGCGTAAACAAGCTGATAAGTCAAAATCCTCTCTGCATCCACAGTGTAACAAAATTCAGACTGGCAGTTTTATATTTACAGTTGGAATAGGGCTTGTAGTTTTATTTTGAAGCATACCGCACACAACGTTTGTACAAAGACAAAACATTGATTTGTTTCAAGATCTCAGAGGGTCATTTATTTTCAAGTCCCACTAAAACAACTGCTTTTTCTACATGCCTCTATAAAGGCAGGCAGCAAAAACAAACTGAAACTAAATTTGTGCACGCTAATTATTTTTGTTGCGTGTATATGTGGTACCAGCCGCCCAGTACCACCCCACTCCTGTCCCCCATGCGGATCCGTGTTGAATTGTTCATTAATTTCAGGAAGACTTGCGAATGTGACACATTGTCCTCTGTAAACAAAAGTATGGTCAAAATTCAGGCTTCAAGATCTACACTACTACTGTTTTGTAGTTGTAGTACAGAGCAGTTGTTCAGAGGTACCGGCCGGGCAACCAGGGTCCTTCTGTGTGGAGTTTGCATGTTCTTCCCGTGTCTGCATGGGTTTCTTCCAGATGCTCCGGTTTCCTCCCACAGTCCCAAAACATACACTCAGGCCAACTGGATATGCTAAATTGCCCATAGGTGTGAGTGTGTGCGTAAATATATTTGTCTGTCTGCCCTGCGATGGACTGGCGACCTGTCCAGGGTGTTTCCTGCCTTCCGCCCAGTGACCGCTGGGATAGGCTCGCGACACAGAAGGATAAGCAGCTTAGAAAATGTGTGTGTGTGTGTGTGTGTGTGTGTGTGTGTGTGTGTGTGTGTGCACGCATCATAAAGTGGTTAAGTTGTACAAAGTAAAAGTCATTCAGAGTGGATCAATTCTAGCTCCTTTGTAGAAGGTTACTACTTGGAATGGTTATAAATATTCTGTCTCATGCCTGAGACATTGTTTTAATGACAATTTTGAGGTAAGCTTTAAAGATAAAGATTTAGAAAACACATTTTTTAAAAAGCCATTCCTGGTGGAGAGGTACATACAGGGCATTGCAAGACAAAATAGTCCCCAAAGAAAGTTCTTTTTTTACATATTTACCACTATTACACCACTATTATACCACATATACCATATTCAGAGAAACCTTAATAAGAAGATTTGAAGTTGATAAGTTTATCTATGATTTATTATTTCACATGAAATGACTATGATGATTGAAATGTGGGATAATTTTTAAAAATCTGTGGAATTCTTCTTTATGACTTTAAGAAAGCAGCAGTTGCCGATTCTTGTGTCTAAAGCAGCAGGACATTTTTCAACATCTCTTAAACTGAGGTGAAAATTTTAATTTACCCTAAATGTAGTTGATCAGCCAAGACCTGTCAGGTGTTCAAAGTTTGCTTTTACTTTTGTTTTCAGCTAGGCACTTTTTGTCCATGTTTATAGATAACAGTGGCAAAACCTACATAAGAAGGTCTGTTTGATAAGGTATGATGATTTAGGTATGTTAGGCAGTTAGCGTGGTGCTAATTGGTGGTGTATAAGCTTTCTTTACGTCTTAGCTACAGTTGTATCATAATTCTAGTGCGTTAACATGCACCCAATAATCCCATCATAATCGGATTTCTGCAGTAATATGGTTATGTAAACAGCATACACCGATTTCTTAGATCAGAGTAAAGTCTAGAAATCAGATTGAGAAATCTGGGTTTTAGCTTAGTTATCAGATTTCTCAGGGTAAACTTATTTCTCAGTCTGCGCATGTGCAAAAACCATAGTACTGGAAATAAGTAAGCAGCATTGCCACGAGACAGCAACTAAACCCCCTTTAGAGCGATGCTGAAACCAAACACATGCTAGAAGAAATGATGGATTTAAATATTCTTCATCTTCTATATGATGTATGTTCATTCTTTCAGGTAAAGTGACTCGATATTTTTAAAAAAATCTGCGGAATGACGTTGGAGTTTTACATCAGGTCTGTGAATTCTTTGGCCATTTGCAAAGCAGAAATCCGATTATTGCCTGACTCATGTAAACCTGGAGTTTTCCCATTATCAGATTACCAAGTGCATGTAAACGCATTGATCAAATTACTGGAAATATCTGATTTTCTACAGTTATCGAACTATTAAGTGCATGTAAATGCACTCATTGACTACATCTGGGGTAAAGGGGACACTGTGCAAATTAGATTTAGCAAACTTGCATGATCGTCACCATAATAGATTAAATAAACAGGAATATTGTAATTGAACTCATGTAGACCATTAATTGAGATCTCTTGTCCCCTTTGTCTGAATAGTTAGTAGATTTTCAGCATCTACCTTTGAGAAGCACACAAAAAAGACATCACTGTTTCGCACAATGGCTTATTTGTTCTTAAAGCCCCTGTCTACCCATGGTCATGATTTTCTTCTAAATATTATTTATAGTTTTTGATGTGGCAGTTTGTGACAGTGAACTAGCAGAGAAAGAATAATGAGATGAGATTCTGTTAAGAGATTTTTTTTAAATGACTTTTTCTTTCAATTTCTTTGTTTCGATTTGGTGACATCAGGTCTGCCAAACTCTCAAAAAAGTGATTGCTCTGCTGCTGCTCCAAGTCCCAGCCAAAACTCCCAGCAAGTAGGTTATTTAAGGTTTTCTAAATGTGTTAACCGTGCTTGGAATGAAGGTTTATTTTGCTGTTGTTTGTAGTGTAGCTGGACGCTGCTTGCCACTTGCGTTAGCCACTTGTTGCCAGATCCTACTACAAGTGATTAAATTCATTTATTAGAGTGCGATAGCTAGATGCCCACTTTAACTGTTGGAATAAAATGATACATTAGCTTTGTTTTATGTAGCTACCCCTCTAACAGAGTTAAAAAGCCATTCCTGGCCATTCCCCATCAGGGTTCACAGTGTTTCCCTGCAGTTGTACTTTACAGGCACACAAGACGTTTCTCTACGGTGTCCACAAATATGACCACGCAGACTCATAAAGAGAGCTCTTGTGAGCTCTGTGGCCCAGCAGTTTTACACCCAGCTGGACTGGGTGTTCAGCTATTGGATACGATGTGTCCGTGATATTCTCGTCATGAGACGAGAATGCTGCAAAATGTAATTAGATCTCTGACAGCCTATACTTTGTTTTGCACTTTTTGCTCACCATTCAGGGATCGGTTGAGAAGAGCGAAGTGGTCTTTGTTCTTGTGGGGTGGGTTCAAATGTGTAGGGCTGAACCATACCAAGTGGTGGTGTGGCTCACCACTGCCACTGGATCCGGATTGTTTACATGGCCTGAGAGATGGCACTGTCAATCATTTTGCCTTTTGACATGCCCACACAGTTCTGAGCAGGCAGTAGCACAGAATATTGGGAGCATTTATCTACTGTTAAATTGTATGAATTTTTTTATATATATATATATATATAATTTCTTGAATATAAATCAAGTATAGTGTTCAGGAGTTCAGGCGGACCACAAAGTCAAGTTCAGGCCACAACCTGCTGTTATCAGCTGTTAATCCACTGGTTCAGGTGATCGCCATCAGCGCACTTACTTAAGCTGCTTTAGCCTGCCCATTTTTGCAGCTTCCTCCACAGCCACCTTGCAACCACCTCCACCCTATCTCCTCCCCATTTTATCTGACTTGTTCAGTGTTATGTTTGTTGTCACTGATGCCTGCTCTGTTCTGTGCCCTAAAGAGGGGTTTTTCTGCTAGTTGCCTGATTTATGTCTATATGTGCCTCTTTCTTTCTCTGTGCTTGTATAAGTCAGGAGGAGACAACTGAAGGTGATTGAAGGACATTTTCTACAATTTAATATTGGTCAGAAGTGGCCAGTGGTAGAGGCAGAAGTTAATGTCTCTCCTGTGTAACCTTGTGCAGTGTGAGGCACTTTTGTGAGAACTGTGAGCTGAAGATTTTGCTGAGGAAGAGAAATAGTGTGTGAAGACTACATCACAGGAGCTTCATCACAGCTCTGTCAATATCCTATAAGACTGGCAAGGGGGGGGTTTAGCTGACAGACCACACATAAATTTCTCAATAGCCATTGAACTGAAGCCCATAAACTTTAGTCAGAGTTCTCTGACCTAGTGATCTTCATACTGCATCACTCAAACAATTTGAGCAAAATTAATCAACTGCTCCGATCCAAAGTTTCAAAATCCAGGTTTCGCACAGGACCTGACATTGTGTCAGCTGATCAGGAATGTTTATATAATCAAGGCGAACTGACCACTTGGTTGAAAGCAAAATACATTCACTTTCACTCCTGAATATTACATACTTATGCAGTACGTTTGACGCATGTGGATGTATAAAATAATTATAAAACAATTAATTCAAAGCTTAGCTTATTTATTCATGACATTCAACTGCTTTTGAGAATTTATCCTAAGAAATGAAACCGTTAAACCAAGTCATTTAGATTGTAACAAACAGAATCCAGTATTTGATTATACAGACAACATGAATTCCGACTTGTTTAAAAGCCTCTGCCTCTAGTACAAGGGTTCAAAAAGATTCTGAATGTTCATGATTGTCTTGCTTATTTCTACCATCAATATTCTGACCACTTAACTTTGACTACTTAAACCTCTACCCTCGTTTACTTTAATCCAGGGCTGCCAGGCCAAGATGCTTGCTTTGGCATGCCTTACCCAATCAGAGAACAAAATGAAGTTAAGAAATAACTGAAGTTTAGGAGGAAGACCATGTCTGATGTCATATAAATGTTTATCTCTATCTATATCTTACATTTCAAGTGACAGCGTTTTCACAGTCCTATATCTCTGTTCAACAAGGGAGGGTCCAGCCTATTAGCTCAAGCAGAAGCCGCCCAGAGCTCCAGCCCAAGTTCTCAGCATTCTCTCCCTTCTTTTGGTCATGCAGTCTCTTTTCATACTTTAATTATATGTTGAAGGCATGTTTCATATTTGCAAACAGCTAGCTTTCTCACTCAGAAGGCATTCTCCCTAGGCGTTCACAATTCAAATTGCAACTCCTGTACCTTCTTTTTTTGCATAATGTTTTGTCTTTTACATGACAAGACAAAGTTTACACCCCTGTTTTAATCTATGTTGTTAAAGCTCTCTATTCAGATTTCATTGTGCTGTACATTCAGTTTCTACTGTAGTTCTACAAACAGGTGACAAGCTAAAGAAAAAAAAATCATCATATAGTGCCTTAGGAATTTGTTGGGCCACCATGAGCCGCCAGAACACCTTCAGTGCTTCTCAGCTTCCACAAGATTCTACACATTTTACAAGTCTCTAGAACTCCTCTAAAAAAAAAAAGATGGCATACCATTCTTCCAAAAGATATTCCTTTAGCTGGTGTTTTGAGAATGATGGTGGAGAGCACTGTTTAACATGTCAGTCCAAAATCTACCCAAAAGTGTTCAATGGGATTTAGATCAGGTGACTATGAAGGCCACAGCAGATGATTTACATAATTTTCATACTCATTAAACCATTCTGTGACCCCTTAAACTATGTGGATGGGGTGTTCAGTAACTTTGTATTGATTTGCTGTCACTTTTCCCTCTAATGGGGCAAATTTACCCAATCCATGCTGGTGGACTCTGCCACTGTAGGGGTCAGCCATTCAAGCCTATATGACACAGTACTTTAGTCACTAGTCCTATTGAAACAATAGCCAGGTGAGCAGTTTTTTGGGATGGAAGTTCCTGCCAGCCATTCCCCAATAATGAACCCTATTTTAAAGTGTGTAAACTAATTTATTTTCTTCTTTATGAATTTTGTATATTTTATGTCACCATCTGCTGGCTATATAGAAACATGCCTCATTTACAGCACATAGCAAGTCCATGGAATCAAAAGCTTACTGTTATCTTAACTTACACAGACCATAATTTCACAATTCGTCTGCAAACCCTTGCCTCTCTGTCACAACTTTTGGCCAGTTATGAATAAGGCGGTTAATATTTCTTGAACCATGCCAGTTAAAGGAGCTTAAAATTTAAGCTGAATTACCCTGTAACCAGTCAGTTTTGTGCAGAAACTTCTAAATTCAGAACAGTTTAGTTGTACTGTATCCTCAGTGTTAATAATTCTAGGGCACTAGTCTTAACATTTGTGTGGTGTAGTAAGTCTATTAGTTTATTCGTTTAAGTATTAGTTCCTTTGTCCTCTGGACAGTAGCATCAGTATGGCTTCCATGTAGTGTTCAGACCATGTGTGGAAAACGATTTGCAGCCAATGAGAATAAAGAATGTTAAAATCCCAAGCTCTGCTCTTAGAAACTGACCAATCAAAGAGTAGAGTGTGCAAACTTTACTGCAAAGAAACACCGTGCTTCCCCTTTTCAAAGAGAGATGCGACAAAAAAGAGAAAAAGAGCCGAGTCTCTATGGTTGCGTCATGTTGTTATGGCAACTACCAGGGTATGATGTAATGGCAGGCAACACTTAACCCAGACTAGTTACAGCTTATCTTCTACTTTATCCCGCTTGTTTCAATGGTGTGTGTGCATGAATGTGTGGATGTGTGTGTGTGGTAAAGCTGATTGAGGTAATATGAGGACTGGAGTGAAGGGAGGATACTGCTTGCCCTGTAGCACTCAGTCTAGTCTGTTAAAGTCCTGTGCCTGGAAGACTTTGGGCCTTGTTTGATTGCTGTGCAGACTACTCAAAAGCAAGGTAAAGAGTCATCCACAGCACAAACAAGTACAAGAACAGTTTTTGATTATGCTGCCGTAATTCACTCATGTTTTCAGTAAGGTTTATATTCCAAACTTCTAGTGAGTCTGAAATGTTAAACTCAAACAATTTTGTTGTTATTACATGTATTTAAATATATAACTGAATTAATGCAGATACTAATTTAAATGGGTCCGTTTAAAGCCTTATAACTTAATGTATTTGATACCACAAAAGCAGAAACTGAAATATTGAAAAGGAGACTTCGCAGAAGCTTATTGTCATTCATGAAAGCTTATGAGAGAGGACCAATTTGGTCAGACTAGCAGTGGCAGTTTTAGAACCATTATCAGGTTGAGGGGCTTACAGACACAGTAATGAAAGATGAGGTAATGCCTGGTCTTCTGTGATTGGTGAATATTCTAGTGGTTGTAATCTTAAGTGCTGCTACTGATTGGCTTTCAGCAGTTGTTTGTTTAATCACACCTACTTCTGGTTAATCCTACTTCTGGCAACTCAGATACATGAGAACTTACACTGCATAATGCTACATGAACTCTCTAATCCATTTTTGTCCATTTTTATTATTTCTCTGCTCTGTGTTTCAAAAATTCGTTTTGTGTCCGAACTAAAATACATAATTAACGCTAATTGTTTTATGGTTTTTACAATTTCAAAGTTTGACTTCACATACTGACTAACAAACTTTGTTGAAACATGCACATGCAAGGAGTGTAGCTAGCCCTCAGTAGGTGGCGGTAATGCACACTAAGTTAACCTGTCAGCTGCCATTCGTCTAGTAGAAGAAGATTCGGACATTACTACTCTGTAATGTCTTTCGGATTTCTCAAATACTAGAGGGCTCTCCCGAATGAATCCAAAATGAATGGGTTAAGATGGAGCATTTGAGCAAAAACATAGTTTATAAATGTTTAAACATTAATCATATAAAACAATACATTCTTTTCCTAAACACAGAACATCATAAAACATTTTAACACCACTGTTATATTTTTGAGCGCTTTTGAACTCTAGTTGTAGGAGTTTAAAATGACACCTCATGTATGTTCATGACGTCAGTGAGAGCGAACAGCCAATAAGCTGCTCCGCTTGCCAACCAATCAGCACCCAGTAGCAGTAACGTTAGCGTCCTGCTGGCCAAAACCTGTTTGCTGTAGAAAAAGAAAACATACAGGTAGGTTATCTTTGCTTCTTTTAGTGAAATACATCCTTCTACTTTCTAAAATTAAAGGACAGCTCTGGGCAAGTGATCAGATACTTTTCTGTTTTAGCCGTTTAGTAGCTCCATTCACCCCCATTCATTAAGCACTCCTCGCGGGCGGTCTTTGTTTTTTTTGTTTTTTAAAATAACGGGGAAATAGACCCTTTTCACAAGAAACAGAAGTGCATAACCGTTGGGTAAAACATTTTCTGCTATTAGGGTTACCCTGCAAGGAGTACCAGCAGATAAAATGCGGAAATGTGAAAAGGGCATGTAGGAAGAGGCCAGGCTCTTCATAAACTGGCTCTGGTTTCTCCTACTACTCAACGTTAAGCCAGATCTTGTGTCTTGTTCTTTGGTGACACTCACACTCACACCATCGTGTACGGACAAAGCCTGTGATTTATGTGCTCACACTCGGTCCGACTGACACGACGCGACATGCGTGCACACACTGCATGTAAAACACAGCCCCTACAGACAGCTCTGTCCACACACAGTTTTCAATAAACCTGTTTCATTCAAAACAACTCACGTCCGAGATCTGAGCAAAAAACACTGGCTGAATCTCAAATGGCTCTCTGCTCCCTTCTCCCTGCGTTGTGCACCACGTCTTAAAATAATGACATCTGCCCCCATACAGTGCATCACATATATAATAAATAGCCATTTGGGATTCAGCTGTGTGTGCACAATTCCATACTGGACGAACATTGCGCTATTTTGATGTAGAAACCAGAACTTACACAGTACATTACTTAGGAAGGAGGGTGCCATTTGAGATTCATCCGTTGACAAAGCATGCTACACCAGTTTTGCTAACTTGTGTGCTCACACTGTGCACTGAAACTAAAAACCAGGCGGTATGCAGACACTTTTACGAAGACAAAAAAATTACCGTATTTATTTATTTATACCTCGCAATTCAACTCAGTCAAACGGAGCACAGTTTGCAACGTTGAGAAATTGGTTCGTGAGACTGCTTAGACTGTAAGACAAGCGACCAGAATTTCTGGTGTGTGAGAAATCCACCCGATCATCCGACTGCTCAATCGGGCATTGGTTCCCCTCTTTCACACTGCATGCCGAATGATGAATTTATGAAATTCAGTCGGCTCCAACCAGATCGGGGTTAAAAACGCATTTGTTATTCTGATGTTGAAATCTATAAACGTAAAGCATTTGTATATAAACGAGAAAACAATTTGTTTCATTTATTTTAACTGTTTTTTATCTAAAATGGCTCACGAACAGTTAATTAAACTAAAGCCGATTTTCGACTCGACTCGCTATTGGTACCAACTACTTTGTTTTCCACTGTAGATATAGTAGCTGGTCGTCATAGCGAAGCTGGATGAAACTGCCGAGACGTGAAGGAGACAAATTTTAGTTCAAAAGAGAGGCAGATGACAGCAAGATAAAATACTGCTGAAAAATCCAGGAGAATTTGGGAAATGCTACATCAGAGTTCAGACAACGAGACGATTCTGGTTGCTCAAAATCGACACGAGGGTACGCTAACCTAGCTAGCGTTAGCTTATGTGTTTTGTGATACTCTTTGACCAGTCAGTGGTTTGTAGCGCTTTTACGTCACCTTTTGCTATCGGCTCAACTTGCTTGGAACCTCGACGGAGTATCAAAAATAGTACCTCGTACCAGGTACCACATCTTTTTAGTGGAAAACCAGACCAAAAAAGCGAGTTGGGTCAAGCTGAGCCGGTACCATGCAATGGAAAAGCGACACAAAAGTAAACTAGGAGCGTTGCCCTATTATTTGCTGTTTAAGTGAGCTTTTAATGAATGGTAGTTGATACTGCATTCCCTGTTTAAACAGTCACTTAAGTAGCCTTTTACCCACCCAGCGGCCAGCTAACAGATTTACTTTCATTTTCTCGTAGTAGGACCACCAGCCTTGGAACTCAAGACATTTTTTCAAGGTCTTGGACTCAGTTGTATTTGTAGTCAGACTTGTCTCAGTTTTGATTGAATCCAACTACAGTTTAATTTAAACAGTCACTGACTCAGTGGTTAAACTGGGCCAGAGCGAATCCTTAGCGCCTTTTGTTTCATCTCAGCGGTAAACAGCTGAGCTCCTGTTCTGTAATCTGATGGAAATGTAAACCGTTTCATAATAAAATTTCGTGAAACCTATTAAACTATTCAGTGTGATAATCCATAGTAAGAAATAACTTTAACCTGCCCCCCCCTTCAAGTTTACTATATTTTTTTTTTTGCCGCTTCACATTTAAATGGTCTTTCTTGTCTAGCTCTACCACCCTGTGAGTACTGGTTGGTTAATTTCTGCTATTTTGTATTGATTTAACTCTGTAAAGATGTGTTTCAATTTTGCTATACCCCATTTAGTAGCCCATGTTATGTGCTGTTATTTATTCTGTTAAATCTGAAATAATTTAAAACATTCCGTCTAGGAGGTTTCAAGCTTGTGTAGCTAGATAACCTACAGCTGTCACCACATAGGAAGTTAACTCAAACATTTGTTTATACATTGTCTGTTCCATGTAAATGTGTTTTGTTTTTGTTTTTTTTACTGAATCTGACAGCCTTGCGTGATGTTTAGTCTACTGTTTTGCTAACTGACTGTTGCTAAATGTACTCGAAGGCACACATTTGCACCCAGCTCGATAGCTAACTGTTTGTAATTTAATATCGCTAATCACAGTTAAATTGGCTAGTGATGTTATGTAAGAAGGCTGGTTTACAGTAGTTTGAAAAGCATGTTTCCATAATCTGGTTGGATTGCACTGAACCTGTCAGCAAAGTGAAAAATTTCACAAGTTTTCTGTGTAAACTCAGTTGTACCGTGTTATGTTTTACTCTCCTAAGGGAAGAAGGATGCATCCATACCATTTTTTTCAGGCCGTGTACGAGTGCACATTTTTTACTACTCACCGATACCAAGTCAGATACCATACTGAGTAACGTACTTAGAATTAAGTAGTTGTTAGTGTAAATAAGTGCAGTGTACTTCAGCTAATATTAATTGATATGCATTAACTAGCTATGCTACATTTGTTACCTTTGATCAAGTAGCACTGCAGTGAAGAAGAGCAGGTTTTGTTCCTCGTCAGAAAAGCGCTTCTGTATAGCTGTAAGTAAAGTATGTTTCATAGGTTTGAATCACAATCTGTCTCAACAACAGTCTCTGTGGCACAGTGACAGCAGGAGTCACATACACTGTGTGATTTTAAAAATCTTGTTTTTAGTTGACTCACACGGTACTTTTGAACAGACCATCATGTAAGGACAAAGCCTAGCCTTTGTATACTCGCACTGTATAAAAACATTCAAATTAACACACTGCACACCAAGTGCTGAGCATAGAGAAACTGAGCAACACTGCTAGCACAGTGAACTGAAGGACAATACAGTCTCTCTACAGCTTATTTTACTATTTCACTATTAATGCTTATGCCTTGCTATTCTACTCGGTCAAATAGAAGTCGGTTTACACGGTAGGGAATATTGACTTTTCTGCCTCTGTTTAGCTGGTCTGTGTGTTTCCACCCATATTGAGGAAGCGGATGTGATAGCGTGTTTAAAAACAGGCTAAAATCACACAGTGTAGGTCTAGCAGGAATATGCCAAGGCGAATAGTTTAAAGAGACCAGCAACTTTGTGTCTGACTGTCACAGAGTCAGTAACACTTCCCTGTGAGAGTCTCCATCACTGCCATTAGTCTGGCAGTGTAAACTCAACTTATGTCACACGGTATCAGCAGGTATTGGAATATTGGTATCAGTAAATATTTTTGAGTATGAGTAAATGAGCATGGTATCAGCCCAATACCCAATACTAGTATCAGTATCAATGCATCCCTAGTGTTGTATGAAGTGAAAGTGGGCATTGGTGGCATTCATTGAGAGCTGGCTTTGAATGCAAAGAAACTTTCAATCCATACCACATTTGTGTTTGTAATTAGAAGAGGAGATGTTTCATTTAGGTTTGAATTTGATGGAGTTATTTTTGTACATTTAAGATTTGTACAAATTTGTTTGTGAGATTACTTTTCCCTGGAAGTAATAAGTAAAATGATCTTATTATAGTTTTAGAGAAGTAGTAATTTGGAATGGAATATTTTTTTCGAGTAACTACCCCACCACTGGTCAATGATGGAACAGGTTCTTATTTTGGAGCATAACCATAGTTTGGTCTTCTTGGAGTAGATTGTGTGTCTAGCTAAAAATGTTGAAAGGCTAATTTTGGACCATACGTGAGCTGGTTAACTTCCCTATGGGATATGTTTGTATATTGCCACCCCAAGCACTCAAACTGGCTTGATTATAAAAATGCACATACAGCTACAGGCTTTATAATAGTAGTACTGAACCTACAAGTGTGGGGTGTGGGGTTTGAGGGTTGTTATCTACTGACAACTGTGTTCCCCTCACTTTCAAAATGGCTTCTGCACCCCTGGAGTTATTTACCAAAAGTGGCAGAGGAGACAGCGTGTCGCCTGGTGGTCTGGCAAAACTAGGCTTGCCTAATCTTGTCTGGAATTAAGTAGCTGTCATGGGAATGTTCCCAGAGGATTTGTGTAGTTGATTTTTAGACAAAATGATTTTCCACATTGATGATTTTTCTCTGCCTTCCTCCCCTCAGGTGTACCCACACCAAGTCCAGAGATCCTGCGGCACACGCTCAACATGTTGGTTCGGGAGCGGAAGATCTACCCCACGCCTGAGGGCTACTGCATTGTTACACCCCAGACCTACTTCATTACCCCCTCCCTCATCCGCACCAACAGCAAATGGTACCACCTGGACGATCGGCATCCAGACCGCCAGCAGCAGCCACAACAACAACAACAACAACAACAGCAGCAACAACAACAACAACAGCAGCAACAACAGTCACAGCAGCAGCAGTGTACGTCACCCCAGTCTGGCACAGTCACACCTTCTACATCTGGATGTGTGCGGGAAAGGCTAAACCACAAGAACCACTATGACTCGTACAACTCATACCGAGATGAGGTGCCAAGCAATCACACCACACTTCAGAGGAAGTCCCCCAAGGAACCTAAAGGAGATCCCCCCTCATACCCTCAGCCCCCACCTCCTCCACCAACCACACAACACCCACCTGATCCAGACAAGAGCAGGAGCAACCCTTCCTTCTCTTACAAAACAGACACTCTGACCAAGAAGAAGGAGGGGAGTGCCGGGGGCAGCAGCGAGAGGCAATCTAAGAAATTTGGGCTAAAGCTTTTCCGACTGAGCTTTAGGAAAGACAAGACAAAGCAGCTGGCGACCTTCTCTGCCCAGTTTCCACCAGAAGAATGGCCTCTTCGGGACGAGGACACGCCCTCTTCTGTGGCCATTCCTCGCGAGGTGGAGATGGAAATCATCCGGCGGATAAACCCAGATCTGACAGTGGAGAATGTGGCACGGCACACAGCTGTGATGAAGCGTTTGGAGGAAGAACGTGCTCAGCGCTGCAAGGCAGGTTCATCTGCTCAGCACAGTAGTGCCCGCAGCCGCCGCAGCCGGGGCCACCGCCGTGTCCCACATGGGAAATCACGATCTCACAGCAAAACCCGACAAACCTCTCGTGGAGACCCGTCTGAGAGCTCCAACATGGACCTGGCCACCGCGGTGGGCCTGGAGAGGGACTACCGCTTCTTCAGCCACTCTCTTGTGCGATCTCCTAGGGAGGGAATGTACACGGTGGAGCGCAGGAGTGGTGCTTACCTTGTCCACAGCAACCCCAATATTGCAGAGTCATATTTCCCAGTTACACCTGAATGGGACGTGTCGGGGGAGCTTGCGAAGAGACGGACAGAGATGCCTTTCCCAGAGCCTTCACGTGGTACCTCACATTCTAGAGTGCATCGGAGCCACAGCCACACGCAAGACCGCAAGTCCCGCACCGAGCGGCCAGATAAGGCTAAAGAGAGGTCGAGATCCATGGACAACTCCAAGGGTCCGCTGGGAGGTGGGAGCTCCACTCTAGGCACTCCAGAGGAGTATGACCGCAGTCCAGACCATCGGAGTCGATACTATACTGATGACGGGACACTCAGAGCCTCTTCACAGAAAACTTCTCACTATTCACGCATTATGTTCTCTGCTGCTAAGTTCAACTCGGAGATGTCCGTGCCCGATATGGGTAAGATGAGCCTAGACACCCCTCTGGAGCGGAACAAGAGCAGGGACAGCTTGCCAGCCTACTGCGATCTGAAGGCCCTGTCGCCCAAGCCACTTGCAGACGACTACTTCCAGTGCAATACGTCGAACGAAACAATCTTAACCGCCCCATTGCCACTGGGCAAAGCCGATCACGACACCTTGACGCCATCAGATGGGATCCGTAAGGGATCACCAGCAGATCGGCAGACACCACATCTCACCTCCCCACATCCCATGGATTACAAAGAGGACACCTCCACCAAGGGCCACAGTGGCTCGGGTAAACCCACACCTAGCCAGACTCCAGAGCCCATGTCCAATGGACGTTTGATACAGCACCAACACAGTGCCGACCCAGGGGGTGGGGGAGGGGGCTGTGTGGGTGGCAGCAGCAGTGGGTTGGTGGTGGATAAGAGGAAAGAGATTTTCAGTAAGGATACTCTGTTTAAGCCACCACACAATGTTTTGACAATGAGCTATGTGGACAGTGGCTACTCAAAATCAGGCACGTTGCGAAAGACCCCTCACATGAAATCATCTGAGGTGCTGGACACCCTTGAGCCCCAAACTCCACCAGCTAACTCTGCCCCATCACCTGCATCAGCCCCGCCCCCAACAGGTTCAGAGCAGGGTGCCCCCTCTGCCTCTGAGGCCACATTTGACTACTACAATGTGTCGGATGATGATGACGAGGAAGAAGTGGAAGATTCTTCTCATAAAGAGGCAGCGCCGGCCGAGGGAAACGGGCGGGCAGGGGCTGTAGAGGGTGGTGGCGGGGTTGGTGGTGGGGTTGGGGGTGGAACCATGCAGTGGCTGCTGGAACGGGAGAAAGAGCGTGATCTACAGAGGAAATTCGAGACCAACCTGACTCTGCTGAGCCCCAAGGAGAACGAGAATACCAGCAGTCAGAAATCGGCACACTCCGCACGGCTGGATAGCATGGACAGCAGCAGTGTGACTGTAGACAGCGGCTTTAATTCCCCTCGGTAAGCTCACTCATTGCAGGCAAGGTGGACACAGAGCATCAGGGAACATCCTTCAAGTAAATACGTGCCATGTTTTTCATAGGTTTTCCACATTTTATCCTGAAGATTGTTTGGCTTTTATAAAATACAACTAAATATTACGGATGAGCCAATCTAATCCAAAAGATAAGAATTGCAGCTTGAAATACGAAGGTAGTGTATTCAAAGTGCTATAACATGTTTGCTTAAGTAGTCCTAAAAAGCACAAGATATGTTTTCAGAGTATGTCAAATCATGTACATATCAAAAACGAAGTGATTTTACTGCAGCATAAAGTAACTGATAGCATAATGTTATCTTAACTAAATTATATTGATTTAAATTATTTTTATTTACTTGCATTATATGGCTGTATAATCAACAAAAATACAAATGTTAGATCTGGACTCTGAATTTACAGATTTTCAATATTATTGAACTAATAAATTTTTATTGAGCAAATAAACCTGACTGAGACATCCCTAGAAAACATTTTTTATTTAAAATTATAAAATACAAGTAAAATTTTTTTGTACAGTTTTGGAACGCAAAGGAGTGTAGGTTTCTTTCCTAAACCTTTCTGTCAGTCCCAAGTGTCTGTCCTGTATCTATTATAATTATAAAGAATAGGCTATATTCATGTGTTCCAGAGCAAAATGTGAATAAATAGAGAGCAATAACTAGCCATAAGGCCTTGAAGTAAGTGCAAAACATTTTTATCATAAAGGTACTGTTGATTCAGGTTGTTATACATGGGGAGGTGGTATAATGTTGTTGTTGTTATTATTACCTTTTAAAAAACAAACCACATTAATAAACCCAGATTAAATCAATTTCATTGAATTGCCACATCAGTAAATAGCCCATCATTTCCTGGGGCAAATTTTCTTAAAGCTACACTATGTAAATTTTGGGGATTGGAGACCTCTCTGGGGGAAGTGTGTTATTGCATGCAGTGTGCAGAAGAACATTTTGTAACATCAGTTGTGCTTCAGACCTCTTCCCTAAGGGGATGCATCTAATGATTGTGAGTGTTTTGAAAAAGTATTCAAAGAGAACTCAGTCAAAACTTGGTGAAGGACATGTCCTCCTAAAATGTAAGTGGCATCATATCTTCATCAATATAAAATTGATTTTGCATTTGAGACCAATACTTTGAGCCAGGCTTTTTTTTATAAAAGCATAGTAGTAGCAAAATTAAAATGAAAATGTACTAAGCGAAATGGCAGAGTAGTTGTTTGTTTGCATTTAAAATTCTCACTCATATATGCAATGTTGGGCTCAAAATGAAGAAAAAAAAAGTTCAAATACCGCCGTTTTAATTTCCCATTTGTTATGCTAGCATTTAGGCTCTTTATCAATAGCTTCATTTAAATTAAAATGTATTTCCAGAATTACCTAGTTACTCATGTGATTATACAAAAATGGTGTCAAAATGATAATTAAAGTGTTCTTTTCCTGCATGCATTTGCACTCTCTAATAATGCATTATTAAAGAGAACACCAAGCTAGAAAGATTACAAAATTCAGATTCATTGTATCTGTCTCTCACCATGTGTAGTTGGTGGATTCATGTGTCCATCTGCATTTTGTGATAAAATAAATAAATAAATAAAATTACCAGGGGTGTAATGGTACATGTATTCGTCCTGAACCGCCACGTATAGATGTTACGGTTCGGGGCATGTGGTCATATGAAGAATACACGGTATATGTGAGGTAAATAAAAAATGAGGATTTAAAAAAAATAAACACAAGCTGAAATTAGACCAATGAAATGAGACACAGCTTGCAGTATGTTTGCACCTGTGAAGAGATTCAGCACAAAGCCTTACAAGGCTTTTCCATATTTTCTCTGCTCCTAACTACGTAATCACAACTGAAGCTGAACTATCGTGCACATTTGTTAACATTAGTGACTTTCACTGTTGAGTGCAAATGAAACACTCTACAGGCTATACAACATTAGGTGGAGCAAACTATAAGTTGCACTACTGTCTGTTCAAAATAAATATATATTAAAAAACAAAAACGAGCCTTATGCATTTGGTTGTTTTTGTTACTTTTTTCCTGTTGTTCAGAACTTGTATCAAACCATGATGTCCAAAGTGTGGTGTGAACCAAAACGTGACTTCTATGTACCGTTACACCCCTAAAACTGAATAATTGACACTCATGAAATCACTAAGGACTTACCTGTCACATCGAAAACGGTGTGAAAAAAAGTTTACAGCCACTAAAGTTGCTGCAGCGGTTTTGGAAAGTAGTGACGAAGATAACAATTGGTATGAAACATATGGGTGTCATGTTATGTGCAAGTGCCTTTAAAGGCGAATGTAAGAATAGGCAAATGTTAAGAAAATGCTGTTAAACTCCAGGGGATTAAACAGTACAACAGTTACATACTAGTGCCAAAATGTGTCAGAATGTTACTGCTGTGGCATTTAAGGTGGAACAGAAAATTCACATAAGAAGCTCATCCTTGTTTCATAAACTGAGAGAGGAAGCTGAAAGACTATGCTTATAACCAGAGGAGTGGGAAGGCCCACCATGCAGATTTCAGTTGATGCCATGTGTAGCAATATCTTCTACAATGTGAGCATCAGATGTGTATATATTCCTTTGCCATCATCACACCTGCTAATATGCAATGTGAATTGTGCAGGGTTCCAGAATTAAGCTAGCTAAAAGTCAGCGTTAACGCTAGCTATCATTAGTATCCCCAACAAGGCCTCTGTTTTTACCAGCTGGCTTACATGAACCAGCTCACTGTCACATACACTAGTGATGTTTGTAATGTTCATTTTTTAAAGGAAAGCAGAACTTTTAGTTTGTGTGAATTTAACTGGAGTTTGTTTATTTTTGGCTAAGTGGTAGCTATGCAGTTGGCATTCTTAGCTGGCTAAACTAGCAATAGCGGTATGTCTGTCAGTCACACAGTGTGACTGTCCTATTCTACACACAGCATCCTCCTTTTAGTTTTGAAAGAATCTGAAGCAGTTTATGATAGACCCCTGTTTATGATAGACCCATGATGTATATTCTGAATTTGGTTGGAATATGACATGTTAACAGCACACTAGAGTGGTTGTTGCCAACTCAGCCACTATGACTAGATGGTTGCATGATTTACATATGTCTATGTGTACCAGTACAATAAAACAAAATACATAAATAAAGTATAAAATACAATAAATACACAAAATCAGTTTCTTGGTGATAGATAAGGTGGAAAAATTCGTCTCTGTCTACGACATTGGTAGCCTAGATCGGTTAACACAGATGATCATTTCACAACAGTTCTTTTAATCACATGAGGTATAACTATGCATTTCTGGAAAAACATTTTAATTTAGATAAAGCTACCTGTAAATGGTCAAAGTCTGAAAAAAATTGATTTTATGCTGCAATGTTGACTCTTGGCTTTAAATTCCCAGGACATTGCCATTGCTAATGACACACTGCATTTACTTTAGACAGATGGTTAGGGTAAATCAAATTATGATTAAATATTTGAGCTTGTTCTTTACTAGTAATCAGCCAAACATATTGTATAGACATCCTGTGGTAAAATTGCACTCGCCCCACATAAAATGAATCCAGTCAGAATATAGTATTAAGGACCATAAAGATTGCATATGTATCCAACTGGTGCATCACTCATGGCTCTGTAATGACCACTGCTGAGCACAAGAAAGGAATGAAATCAGGTTTCAGTGACTGTTTATATGGTCACTGGCCACTTTTGAACACCTGCCTCATAGTTTACTCATTGTCCTTGTCAGGGTCCTGACCATTGATAAACAAGGTAAAAATATGCAGAGAAAAAAATGGACTAATCTGTGATTGTTGAACTACAAAGTACATCTATGTGGTAAACAGAGCTGATAAAATGGACCATGAGTGTAGGTACAAGGTAGGTGCATCTAATAAAGTGGTCTGTTGATGCATTTTGGCCTGAGTGAGTCATGTCAGCAGCATTTGAGTAACTATAGTCTGTTTATAGCAGGATTATGTGTTAAAAATAAGTAGCTGAAATCCATTACTGTTACAAATAAATAAATAAATGAGCAGAGAGTAATCAAAATACAGATACTTTGATGAAATGATGTGATTGTGGGACATGTGACAACACAGTGACCTGTCAAAGGTCTATTAGGTTCTGTAGCTGAAGTGACATCTGTCTACCTTATACTACATTATGAGCAGAGCTATCTGTCTGCTGAAATTAGTAAAAGATCAAGCCACCGATCAAGTGTTCAGTGGTAGTTAGGTTATAGCTAAGCAAGTTCTCCTATCAGTTAGGACTTGAAGAGGTGAAGAGAAGGCCTTATTTCCGAAGTGACAGAGGAATGAACCAGTCGCGTTTTGATATCCAATAAGCAGAAGCAATTTAAAAAGAAAAGTATCACCCTAGGCCTTGTGGAAGTCCTAGATACATCCCTGAATACAAACAGCAACTTTTAACAATGGGTTGTTAGAAATTAAAGACAGTGCCTTCAACTCCATAACCGAGCTCACTACTCTGTGAAACTGCTACATGGTAAAACATATGATATTATGCCTGTCACAAGCTTCAAGTAAAACATGGGTCCTGTTTAATCTAGAACAGCCAAAACTTGTGTAAATCGTTGTTAGTGCAGTGCTAACAGAATCTCGTAGAGATGCCAGCATTATGTTTTTTCCTTGTATTTTGATGAATTTAATTGATTTGCCTGAATTGAAAACCAAGCTCTAATAATCACAGTTTACCACTGCTACTTAACAGCTGCATCCAGTTTGAGGCAAGTGAGTGATAATTTAGGCATACAGTTTGCACAATGTGAATTCGTCAGGTATAAGCTTCTACTCAGTAACATCTGGGCTGCTATTTTAGATTGGCACAGGAAGTTTGTGGGCGGGCTGAACATGTCTTGGCTAATCGACTACATTTGGGTATGCTTAGCTGTATCTTTTTAACTGTAGTTTAAGAAGCCTGCAAAGCACATCAGTCCATAAGCCTAACTGGGTAATGTGTAGTATGGATTCTCCTCTTTCCATAGACAAGGTCATAAACTGGTGTAGACTGCCTGTAACTGGGTTTTCTTGTGTGTGTGTGTGTGTGTGTGTGTGTGTGTGTGTGTGTGTGCGCGTATGCGCGTGTGTGTGTGTGTGTGTGTGTTGGAAGTTCTTTATGAGAGAGGCTGAGGACTTGCCACAGCTGCTATAAATAGCCTCTTTGGGTGTGTATGACTCATTCTGAGTGAGACTACGTAGGATGCAGCAGCTCCCAGGACATCTTTTACTCAGGAAAAAATAACAAGCAATTACCCTCAAGCTTCACTATCGTCAGACGGGGGAATCTGCAAGCATTTCAGTCACCACAGGTTCAGATCAGTCTTCGGTCTGCTGTTCTCAAGTTGCGGCAGTGACTTTTAAACCTTGATCTTGGACTGAATCAAATGCTGAAAATCTAACCAGGGCACGAACTCTGTAAGCAAGTCACCTGCTTAAAAGTAGTACATACACATGAGCTGCATTGCTGAAACCCAAGTGATTTCAGTATCAGCATTCCTCCAGTAAAGTGGGTAGAGAAATTTTATACTGGAGGAAGGTGTACACTGTCCCTTATCTGTGCACTCTGGCGGTTCACCTGTGTTCATAGCTAATGTTGTGAGGTTGGACAGCCTTTACAGACCGCTGGTAAAAATCTCCATTCAACTTCTGAAATTGTAGTATATGACTCAGTTATTGTCAAATACCAAAATTTAGAGTGTGTCAGTTGTTGCTTTCTTTTTCTTCTTTTTTTCATTCTTTCCTTATTTCCTTCCTCCCTCCTTCCCTCCTTTTTTCTTTTTTCTTTCTTTTTCTTCCTTCTTTTCTTTTCCTCTTTTTCTTCCTTCATTTTTCTTTTTCGTCTTTCCTTATTTCTTGCCTACCTTCTTCTTTTTTCTCCATCCTTCCCTTCTTTTTCTCTTTTACTACTTCTTTCTTTCTTTCTTTCTTTCTTTGATTTTCTCTGTTTATTTCATTTGTTTTCTTCTGTCCTTTATTCTTTTCTTTTCTTCCTTCTTTCTTACTCTCTTACTTTTGGGTCATTCCATACCATCCCACCTAGCCCTCCCAGTTCATGTCATGGATTTTCTGGATAAAAATGTGAAAACTTCTAATAAATTCATAGCAGCAAAATCCTACAACTCTACTCCAAGTACTTTTTTAGTAATGAGGTTAAAATTTATAATGAACATCCAAGAAACCCTAAGGATAATTTGCAGTATGTATTCATGCAAATAGTTGTTACTAATTGTTTAACAGTAATCAAATTATAAAAATAATATTAAAAATATTTTTTACTCATTTGTCCAAAAATTATCTCTAGTTTTCACTTTCCTCCAACCAAATTTTAATTCTGTGTAATATTAATAGAGTTCTATCACATCTAGAAGTGCTACGGATCTTGCTAAATATAGCTTCAGAGCTGAAAACCCACATTTTAAGATATTTTGCAGATATAAAAAATGTAAAAATGTTGTATTATTCCCTCGTTATTTAATAATTTATTGAAAATAGTCATACTTTCACTGGCTGTAAGACTACTTGATAGGTAGATATTTGTACTATGTTGAACCTGTGTTTCTTTGGGTTCAGGAAATTTGCAAGTTACAGTTTGTAAAGGCTTGATTTGTTGCATACTAGATTGTCACCTTGTTCCATGTGTGTGGACAATTTTAATTAAACACAGGAAAAAATGTTAAATTGGTAGGGTACTTCCCACAAACTTCTCACTGTCAGATGTAAGTACTCATACCTAACAACCTAGCCTGAGTATAACACAACAGGGTGCGCTATCACCATTACACTGGTACTTAACAATACTAACAACAACAACAAAGATCCCTTTGTGAGCATTTCACAGGGGTTGTCAACTGGGTTGTCTCATGAAATAATGCCCATGACACCTCCAGAAGGTGCGACAGTGGTGTCTATCGTCCAAGTTCCTTAGAAATATAATAGCATTTTAAACTGGACATTATGTAGTCCAATGTAAGTGCATCAGGTTGAATAAGTTGTTTTTTCTTACCAATGTTCTGTAAAGCTCATCCAGTGTTGCATCAGTAGCTATGAAAGAACACATTTGTGAGTGGATTGCTGAAAAGGCAGTTTAGCAGTTAGCTGTCTCTCTGTGCGAGCTGGCCATGAGCAAAAACAGAAGAAGAAATCGTTGCTCAAATGTCTGTGTGGTAATAAAAATCAAAGTGCTGCTTTATGGATAAATTTAGGAGCTTTTAGTATTAGGTGAAGTCTTTGGAAAAAAGCTATTGATAGCACATGTATTGTCTATGTTATTTTGTCCAAGCAACATTCTTTGTTTTGTGAATTTAATGATTTGTTCAGCTGCTTTTTGTTTTTATTTAGGGGGTACTCTAAATAATTTGGTAACATAAACTGTCATAGAACCCTTGATTACTTCACATGAATCCATATTATCTCCTTTACTCTCAAATGTTTTTTTATAATCCTGCTCAAAAATATTGCACTATAGCATGCAGAGAATAATATTGTAGCGTTGGGAGTTTCTTCAAAAAACACAAGAGAGTCAGGGTCTTGGTCCATAATGCAGCTTTTACTGACTACTCAGCTCAGAGGAACAGTTTACAATGGAAAATAGAGGAACTGTGCTTAGCTTAGCAGCTGCATACTCAGAATGAACCAAGCCTAGCCTTGGAGCTCCTTTGTTTTTCCACCAGGATACATCAGTTTCTCTTCAACAACCGCTCAAAGGAAAACTAGCCCCCACCCTTCAACGTAAGAGTGCAACAAAAGAACACACATACAGGGGGTTACTAAAGACTAAATTAACCTAAGCCTAACATTAGGACCTTTTTGAACAGAAAATATCAGTCTTTGGAACTAAATCAAAAACCCAGGCATTAACTTACACCACAAAAAAAACTTCTAAATAAATTGTCACAAATTGTCTTTGCAGATCAGTATAAATATAAAAATAGAATTAATCATATTCAGAGTTATGACACTGCAATGTAAACCCTCATTAGATATGTAGTAACTATTACTGTTGATTTGGTAACTACTAAAACTGAGATGTAAATTTAATAGTAATTAGAGTGAGGAATTGAAATGTAGATCTGCAGTTTAGGGGTTAAAAATGCAGACATTTCTTCTCAAATTCATCAAGTCTTAATTTAGTCTTCTCATCTACTCTGTGTGCTTGTGTTAATTAATGCTCTCAGCGTTTATGAGAGGCTGATGTATGCCTCCACATGCTTACACGTACACACGCTATTTTTCACTGCGCCGGATGACTCATCAAATTAGCAATGATGTCATTCCATAACGCTTCTACTCTGGTAAAGGTTGGGCAGGATTGATTTCAGGAAGTGCAGAGAGAAGAACAAAACTCTGCCTGCCTCAGCATCTCCCTCTGTTCATCTATTATTGTGCAATAAAAATGAAGTATATATCTCTTTTGTTCTTAGAATTTGATTATCTCTTCAATTAGGTAGGATCAAAATATTCGTTGTCTTACATTGTCAGCTGTTCTGTTTTACCTTGAAGTGTTCATTCTGTGTTATAGATACTTAGACTTATGCCACCCAAATAGAATCTGGACAGCAGTGTTCCAGTAGTTTGAAACTGACCAGTGGAGTAGATGAATAGAGTACAGAGGTGTTAATAAATTGTGCAGCAATAGATGAGCTGCAGTCTGTAATTGTACACCTATATAGTGAAAGTACAAGGTTGGTGTTTCTAATAAAGTGTCCAATGAATGGAAATACAAATTACGGCTTTCTAATGAAGTAGTCAGTGAGTGGAAGTTCAAGATAGGGGTTTCTGATGAAGTGGCCAGTAAGTGGAAGTACAAAGTAGGTGTTTCATATAAAGTGGCCAGTGAGTGGAAGAACAAAGTCAGATTCCTCATGTGTATTACATTTGGTGAAACATAACTAATTGTAATTCTAATTCTTTAGGAGACATTGACACGAAGATGGAAAGTTAACCCCAGACATGCTCATGATCTCCTTTTCTTTCTCCTCTATTAGCACACGGGAGAGCCTGGCATCCAACACCTCAAGCATTGTGGAGAGTAACCGGCGGCAGAACCCCGCTCTGAGTCCGGGTCACATGGGCAGCACCAGCATCGGCCCACCCTTCACCTTCCGCACCATCCCCGAGCCCCCCACCACACAGGCTGAGAAACTGCAGAAATCTCCCAACTGCCTTGCCTCCATCACCAGCGTCTGACACGGGCTTCAGCTAGGCAGGCGCAGAGTTGGGCAAATCTGCAGAGAAAAAACAAAAAATGGGGGTCTGTGTCAGTACCGGGGCGTGGGTGGTCTGGTGGTCAACCTGCTCTGAGACAAGCACCTCAAACCACATGGGGACTGTTAAAGCCCACAGGTAATGGCTTCCACAGACTGTTCTTACAGCATAAACAAGTCACTGCAAAAAAAGAGAGAAAAAAAAGAAAGAAAAGAACAGTCAAAAAAAGAAATTATTCACGACATGATTTATGTTGACTAGCGATTAATCAGGAAATTCTCCACTTTGAATCAACAGTTATTTTCTTAACCCAGGATAGTCTTGAAGTATCTGGTCATTTTTTTTATTATTTTTAAGTCATTTTTTCAGTCATGGATAAAAAAGAAATTCTCCCGCCAGTGGATTAGGATTGCACTCTGACGTAAGGATGCGCATCGCTGCTTTAAGGATGCGATTGAAAAGAAATCGAGAATAATGACATACGGAAGAAACCTGGTATTAAAAAAAAAACTCATTTGAACAACATTAAATTCATGATTCATAATGTTGTATAATAAACCCAAAAATAAAAGTCATTCTTCACAAAAGCATTAGCTCTGTCGATAAAGTAATAAGAACTGGAGTTATACTTTCATGCTTATAAAAATAAATAGTACTACTTAGATTGACTTACAGAAAAAAGTATTCTGAAATTAAAGGATTATTTTAGGGAAATCAAGTACTGTTGTTTTTTGTTTGTTTTCTTTTATTTTATTTTTCTTAAAACCCAGATAAGGCAAAGCAGATACAAGTGTAATATGTGTGTGACTGTGCTTCACTTGATGAATTTACTTATTTCATTAAAGTTTCTATCTGACATTTAATCTCAGGTCATGAATAGTTACTCTATTAGGAGGAAAAAAACATCATTCAACCTGGAGCCATGCTGCTCAGGACCCACTTCACCATGTATGCTTTCTGAAGATTTAAAAAAGCAAGTTTGTGGGTAAAAAATACGTTTGTTATCTTTATTTATACGTTTATAAGATCTGGATTCAGCTGGTTCATATTCTATTACTCTGAAATGAAATGGTGAATGGGATTCCTGGCTGCATGTGCCGGCTGTTTGTGGATGTCGCTGTCAGTTTTGAAAACACGCTTGTGTGTTTTGTGGCTCTGAAGCTATGTGTGTCTCTGGAAGGAGAGAATGCGAGTGTCAGATGGCAGGAATGTGGGTGTTGTGTTGCTCTGTTTAAAAGAAAAAGAACATCGTCTCTCTTTCGTGGGCCAGTGGGATGCCCTCTTGCTGCTGTGATAGAACTTTTATTTTGAAATGTGTTTTACTTGAGGTGAATCCATAGAGCTCCTTTACATAAAATATATTCAAAAGTTTTGGTACCCCTGGTCAAACGACACGTTTTGGTAATCTTCTACAGAGAACACACTTCTGCACATTTGAATGCACAGTTACTGTTTATTAGCTGAATTTAACATATTGGGGAAAAAAATCAAACATAGAATGTGGCATCTGCAAAAGTTTGGGCATGTTTTGTTTTTTTCCCCATTATGAACTAGTCATTTTAATGCATGTGAAAATGAAAAATGAATAGTAATTACATTGACGTACTAAAAAAAATAAGTACTGTTGCTGCTTTTTGTTTTTGTTTGTTTTTTATATTAAAACCCAGACAAGGCAGAGCAGATACAAGTGTGGTGTGTACATTTTAAATAAAATTCTATTGTTTGTTAAACTCAGCAAATAAACAGAAATTGTGCACTAAAATTCTAGATCCTAATTGTATTGAAATTCCGTATGTTAACTTCTTTGCAATTTGAACACACACACACACATATATATATATATATATATATATATATATATATATATATATATATATATATATATATATATATATATATATATATATAATATAGCTGTTGTCGGAAGAAAACCTCATATCTCAAAATGACAGCTTCACAGGAAAAGGGGAAAAAAACAACTTTACTGTTAACGTAAGTCAATGGAACCCAATTTTTTTTTTCCAAGCCATTTTGGGCCATTTCTTTTGGTCCATTCCTCATGAAATTTGCACATGTAATGGCCAACAGGTATTTTTAAATTATTTCAAGTGATATGTCAGGAGATAAGAGGTTTTCTTCCGACAGCAGCGCTATATAATATATAAGGGGTGCGGGAAAAACTCGATTCTTAGATGCATCGCGATGCGGAACGATTCTGAATCGATTCATAAATGTCAAAAATCGATTTTCTAAATATTTAATTTATAACGTAATGTTGACGGAACGCAAAAGGCGGAACTGGAAGTGGGTAAGTGCAGCGCCCGGACAGTCTGTGGCGGCACATAACAAAAACACTACTGGATGAGCGAGAAATCCGACAGGCTCCTTCTGCATTAAAAGCCAGGTTAGGTCAGGAGTCACAACCCAAATGTTCAGAAGAGCCATTTTGTTTTTTTAACAAAAATCAAACCACCTTGGGAGCCACAACATTTAATGTCCAGTATGTCTCAGTACGTGATAATGTCCTAGCATATAACGAGAGTGCAGATTTACTTCGCTCTGCTTTAAACTTTAACTATAGCCACTTTTCTCCCATCTCCGCCAGAAAACCTTTCTTCGAAACTAGAAGAGTTTCTTGTAAAATGTCTCAGCGTCCGGCTGTTTTACGAGGCTGAGGTCGCTTCTCATTCGCCAGCTTCTCGTTCTAATTTTCACGTTCCACCTTAAATTCTGCCTTAGGCGCCGAATGTAACTGAGGCACCATTTAAGGTGGAACGGGAAAATACGAAAGAGAAGCGAGTTCATTTTCGCGACTTTTTAGAGAAAGACAGTCTCTCGTTGCAGATTTAACCAACCGCGCTGCTTATAAATGCGAATAAGTCCTCCAAATGTTTGTCTTAATCTCTGTTTTTTCATTCGCTACTGGCGAGGCCAGACTTCGGTGCTATGTGACCTGCTGTCTGTTCTCAGTGGTTGAGAACCAGGGCTTTCGCGCTATGCTGCACACTTTGGAGCCGAGATTCAGCGTCCAGTCTCGAAAATACCTGACGTAAGGATGCGCATCGCTGCTTTAAGAAAGCGATTGAAAAGAAATCGAGAATAATGACATACGGAAGATATCTCCACAACACACACACACACACTCTCTCTCTCTCTCTCTCTCTACAATGATATATATATATATATTTGCATTCCCTCCCCCTCCACAAATATTGGCACCCCTGGTTAACATGAGCAAGACAGACTGTGAAAAACATTCTTTATTGTTTATCTTTATCTTTTTTCATTCAAAATCTTAACAAAATCTAACCTTTTTATTGAAGTATAAGGATTAAAACAAAACAAAACAATCTTATCATGAAATAAATATTTTTCTCAAATGTTCTGTATGTTTGCCACAATTATTGGCTCCCTTTCATTTAATACTTTGTGCAGCTTTCCTTTGGAAATATAAATGCTTAATGAGACTGGAGAACACATGGCAAAGGATCTGAGAACATTTTCCCCATACAGATTCTCTCCAGATCCCTTAAGTCAGAGGCTTGGGGTGGTTGGAGAAAAACCTTAATTCTCTGGTCAGTGAACCATTTTTTTGTTGATTTTGAGGAGTGCTATGGATCATTATCCTGCTGGAAGATCCAAACTATGCTACAGTAATGTAATTTCTGCTGGTACTTGATGGAGTGCATGATACCATGTATCTGAATAAATTGTCCAGGGCATTTGGAAGAAAAACAGCCCCACAGTATCACAGATCCAATGGGATCCACCACCATACTGAGATCCACCACAGTGGAGAGGTGGTTCTTTTCTGCATGGCTGTCTTTGTGTTGATACCATATTAACTTGTGGTGTTTGTTGCCTGAAACCTCTATTTTGGTCTCATCTGACTATAAAACATGGTCCCACTGAAATTTCCAGTAACATTTGGCAAACTGCAGGCGCTGTTTATTGGTCCTTAACAGCAGAAGTCTGTTTTTGGACCCCAAGACTTAACTGATTTCTGCAATTCCCCATCTGGGCTCCTCAGAGATTCTTTGTCCACTCGAACCATCATTCTCTCTGTGTGTGGGGTCAGTATAGACATGCATCTTCTTTCCAGCAGATTTTTAACATCTCCAGTTGTTTTAAGCTTCTTAATTATTGCCCTGCTAGTGGACATGGACATTTTCAACTTTGTAGATATTTTCTTGTAGCCATTTCCTGATCTGTGCAGCTCAACAGCCTTTTGTCGCACATCATCATTGCTGTATTCTCTGGTCTTTCTCATAGTGATGGATGACTGAGGAAATTTGGCCCATGTTTCATCTCATATATATTTCCCAGTAAATTAGGAAGTAATGGCTGAATATTTAAGTGTTCCTAATAACTCAGGTGAAATTTAAATCATAAAATATATATGATTCCACTCTTAAGAAGTTTTAGGTGTGCCAACAATTGTGGCATACATAGATTTAAGAAATATATGTATTTTATGGATTTTTTCTTTGTCATTATACCTTAAATAAAGGTTAGATTTTGGTTAATATTTTCTGTAATGAAAGATTAAAAGGATAAGTGATATATGTATATATATAAAATTGCAAATAAGTTAACACATTCTTTTTTTTTGCCATTTTCTTGATTGAAGGCATGTTTCTTAAAGAGTAATTCCACCCGTTTTTAAAAATGTATGCATAATTCAATCAGTGGTACATAAGTCATTTAGAGGGGTTTGACTTTTGAAGTGCTATGTTCAAAAAAAAAACTAAAAATTTCTTTACAGTGGTGGTGATAGGAACCAGGGGTCACAATGTTTACAACACAAAAATAGCCAATTCATTTAATATCCAAAATGACCAGGCAACTTATGAATTTTTATATGCAATTTTGATGATGGTAAAATAGTGGTAGATCTGAGAGAATAAGTTTTCTTTGGGGAATATTATAAAACAATTTTATGAGGCTTTAAACTCTTCAGCCTTCTGGTTCCTTTCATCACCTCTGTGAACAATTCAGACTTTCAGAAATCATGAAAATTCAGTGGAATTCCCATTTAAGGAACCTGAAAAAATTCCTCTGAAGCAGGTGATGTTCTCAACCTATTTTTGCAAAAAGAATAAACTTCTAAATGAGTTGACACATGAGACATGATGAAATTGCTGATATTTATTTGTCCTTAAAAAGAAAGAAGTCATCTTTTGTCATATGAGTTTCTACACTGCAAACTAAGCCCTTATTCAATGAGTATTTAAAGCACTTTCATCTCTATGAATCCTAAAAACTCTTTTTATACTCTTTTTAAAATTTAAATTGCTTTACACCAGTTTCCTGCTGATGTCATTGAATAATTTTGGCTGCATGGACCATTACTTCACTCTCTGTGAGGGTCAGATGTTGTACTCAAAGCTGATAGCAGTCCCCTGGGATGCAGTGGACAGTCCTGAGGAAGAAAGTAGCACCGGTGTGACGTTGCTCCTGTTTTTCATGTTTTTTGTTTTTTTGGTTGCTTTCATTAGTTACTATTATCAGGCAGATGTTCTACGATTAGACTTCTCATAGTGTTTTAATTTAACATAATTCATGACAGCACACTCCCTGACAACAAATGCAGATTCATATATACACACACACACACACACACACACACACATACTCATATATGGTCGAAAACTCCACATACATGCACATAACTAGCTACCTCCACCACCTGTGAATAAGGCAAGGTCGAGTGTGGATGCTTTGTCTGTGGACCACAGTGCTATCAGTCTCCTCTCTGAATGTTTCCATGGAGTGGCGGACGTTGTAACTAAGCGGACTTTGCTGGAAAATAATCAGTACTAAGTGCTGTAGGTTAATCTCTTTTGTTTCGCTTTTTTTTCTTAGTTTTTTGTTTTTTTGGGTTTTTTTTGGACAGAAGTGGTTTCTTCCTAATTGCCAGTTGTCTATAAACCTGTCCAGCACCACCTTATTAAACACTGGGACTTTAATTCTCCTCTTTTTTACTTTTATTTTGAATTATTTTGTAGCCATTTTCCCCTCTCTACAGTTGTCTGTGTGTAAGTACTCACTATGAGACCGGCTCATGACTTGCAGTGATTTTCCATAAAATCACACACATTGTTAAAATGACACAGACCCTTTTCATTCTCCACCTTCAAAAATAAATAAAAGAAAGTCGTAGAATCCCAAACCACTCTGAATGGTTATACATATAGGTTCAGCTGTCTCGCATATAAAGTGACTTGTAAATTTCAGTTATATAAGAGTAACTGGTAGTAGCAAAGACTTTCAAGGATTACAATCTGTTTGGCAATACTGACTGTAATATTTAAAATATTAATATTCTGCCTATCCTGTATGTTAATCAACTGGCATTGAAGCTACAGCCTTTATGTTTTTGGTGTCAAATCGTTTTTTAGCTGCAGACATATACCTACAGTCGTATGTAAATGTTTGAGCACTCCTGGTCAAATGACATGTTTTGTTTGTTTTCTAGGTGAAAACAAGTTAACAGATCCTCTACAGGACTTAAATATGACATTTCTCTGCAAATCTAGTGCACAGTTTTATGTTTTATTTTTTGCTACGTTTAATGAACTGCAAAAAATAAAACAAAATATTATTTGTGCCAGGATATGTTGTGTTTTATTTTTACCCAGTAATTTAAATTCAGCAAATAATTAGTACTCTTTGTAGAGGATGTGTACATATTTTCAATCAACAAATCAGCAAAACATGTTTTATACATATATATATATATATATATATGTGTGTGTGTGTGTGTGTGTGTGTGTGTGTGTGTGTGTGTGTGTGTGTGTAAATATGTGTTTATACACACACACACATATATATATATATATATATATATATATACTATATATATATATATATATATATATATATATATACACACACACACACACACACATATATATATAAACATGTTTTGCTGATTTGCTGATTGAAAATATGTACACATCAAAAATATATACAAAATATATTTCACTATGAATTAATAGGAATTCCTTGATAAATTATCTGCCTGTGATTTGGTCACCACTTTCAAAATATAATTATAATATTAATTATATTGTAATTTTATTCTTCATTGTTGACAGGTTTTTCAATCATTACAGAATCTTCTACAGCTCTGCTCACCATTCTAGGACACGTTTTTTCTTTTTTTATTTACCTATAAATTATTTGAAGCCTGTGAAGTTAACATATTCATAAAATAATTTTATGAATGAATATTCAACAAAGGTGGTTTAATATCAGTACAAACAATGATGACAAACTTTTACACATAGTGCTGTGTAAAAGTCTTCGGCAATCTGAGAAAATGATATTTAAAGCCATTTATTTGGGCAACAAGCATTTATTTGTTTAAAAGCACTAACCATAACATAAATACAAATAAACAATACATTTTGAAATCTCTCCTTGAGGAAGTTCAGTATTTATCCAATATATTTATTTTATCTCATCAATCCTTCATTAAATTAAATCAGGTCTGTTGCAGTGACTGGATTGCAGTGCAAAGACAGGAGAACATGTGTTCTTCTCACTGTATTCTTCTAACAAACATATTAACAACTTAAGCAACATTCCTGTTACATTTACTGTTTTTTTTTTTGTTTATTATAGATGTTATATAGTGGTTTTACTGGAAAAATCACAGATACAAATAATTTTCTTGACTGCCTGTAACTTTTTCACAGAACTGTATGCATGAACACCATCATGTGCAAAAGTTTTGGTGCCCCTGGAGAAATTACAAGTTTTGCTGATTTTCTAAGTGAAAATAAATCAACACATCCTCTACAGAGAACACAGTACGGCAAACTTCAATGCACAATTACGGTTTATTGCCAAATGTAACATAATGGGGAAAAATAAAACTTTTTAGATTTTTTTTTTACAGCATAAAACCAGCAAATAAATAGAAATTATGCTCTAAATTCTGTAGAAAAATGCCATAGTTTAGTTTGTTCTCTGTAGAGGATGTGTTAACTTATTTTCACTGAGAAAATCGACAAAACATAATTTGACCAGAAGCGTTCAGACTTGTGCATACGACAGTAATATCTATGCGATATTTACTTTAACAGATAAGAAAAAACATACAGTGTGTAGCTTAAATTTTTTGTATTATGCTATTATGGGCTTAACATCCAGCCCGTAGTCAGTCATTCCTTTCATCAAAAGAAGGAGAACTCCATTAGCATAATTCAGTCAGCGATGTATGCATAGAGAAGCTGCCTGCAGATTTGGCCTTCGATAGTGACCATTTTTGAAAAATCTGAAGTTGGAGGGCCACAGTGACTCAACACAGACTCTGTCCAAGGATGCATTTTAGGATTCTCATTGCATTTTGTGGAATTTAGTTCGACCCTTTATTATTATTATTATTATTATTATTATTATTATTACATTTAATTTCCTCGTCTTAGCTTTTGATAGACAAAAGGGAGTATTGCAGCCAAGACTGCCTTGTACAAAATGTTTGCACTGAAATGCCTGGTCTCTGGTTGCTGTAAAGTCCATCCAAGAAGGATGCTTTGTTTATATTGTAAACTATTTCATATGAAATAAAATGACAAGTCCATGAAATGTCTTCCCTTAACATTATGGATTTTAGAACAGCATCAGACAACATTGTTTCTAAATGGTGACAGTGTACAGTGTCATGCTGTTAACGAAGTTGATCTGCCATGCTTAGTATAATAACTTCAAAAAGAAAACTGAAAGATACAAGGGATCTTTTGTAATGTCTATAATATTTGAACAAAGTCCCTATTTGTGTAGTAATGGTGTTTAATTGTTGTTGTAGTGTATGTGATATACCCAGTTGGGAGATTGTGTTACTTTTTAAGACAATAAAATAACATGTTTGGTTATATGTTTTAAATGTGGTGTATCATTTGTAAGCTTTCAGTTAAAAGAAGAAAATCTGTAAAGTTAGTGAAATCCTCTTAAAAAGACAGATTTGCAGGGAATCCGCTTTCTCTAAAGTATTAAGATGTTGAAATACCCAAACATACAGCGGTGTGCAAAAGTTTGAACACTCCTGGTCAAATTACATGCTTTTTTGATTTTCTAAATAAGTTAATACATCCATGACAGGGAACAGACCTAAATATTGCATTATTTGAAGATTTTATTGCAAAGGTAAAAACAGCATAAATACCAAATGTGCCATACATTTGGCATAGTCCACACATTTTGTTTTATTATTTCTTCTAATGTGTCAAATTCAACAAATAAACAGGAAGTGTGAATTAAAATGAGCTGAAGTCTGTTCTCTGTAGAGAATGTGTTCACTTATTTTCTCTTGGAAAATCAACAAAACGTCATTTGACCTGGGGTGCCCAAACTTTTGCAGTCATCTGTAACTGTAAAGAATAATCTTTCCCTGAATTTGTACTTGAGAGTATGTTTTCCTCTAAAGGACAGCATAAAGTCATAACACGTTTACTTTAGGGGACCCTCCAGAATTTTGATTTAGAGACATTTAAGGGGTTTATTAGGACGTCCCGGACACCCCAGTACCTCCTATATTTCACTCTTTGGTAACAGGTAAAAGTATATACTTGGTAGACCACCAAAACTGTTACCATCAGATAAACAGTGTTTAGTCTTTTATCTTTGAGAGAAAGGAGAAAAACTCCACCCTTGCTTCAGATCTGGAAAAAAAAATCCACAGGTGTTTCTGTCCATCCTTCAATTGTGAGAAGACAACTCAATATTGTGGGTGTGAAAGGATGTGTGGCTGTCAAGAAGCTGTGACTAGGAAAAGAAAAATGGCTACTACAACTACTTTTAGCTATTTTCAGCTATGCTAATGCTCTTTTGTCCATTTGCCTAAATGTAGCAGATCAACCAAGACATGTCAGGTGTCATATGTCTGCTTCTACTGTTTTTAGCCATGTGATGTACTTTCATACAGGTTTATAGATAACGGCGCCATACAGGGTCAGAAACCACAAAAGCAAGTTTTAACAACTTGGCACGGCTTGAGGCAAGTATGTGATTTTGACATACAGTAGGGACACCCTATCCTCATCCTAGAGATCTACCACCTCTAACCCTTAATTGAACACACTTGATCCACGTAATGGAGTTCCTTCAGGGGCGTCTGAATGTTAGAGGCCAGTGTGTTGGTTCGCAACTCCAGAACCAGGATTGAGCACACAGTTGCTAGCATGCTTGCTTGGTGCATAAGCGTCCATGAAGGTTAGCTGCATTTTTACATTTTGAACACTTTAAGAAACAACGTGGCTATTACGCAAAGAAAAGTTTATATTAGATCTAGACTGAAAGTTATTTAAAATCAAAAAAATATATGTCAGTTAAGTGTTATCCACAATCCTAAAATGAATTTTGGCACTTCTTGGAAAGGTAATGCTGCCCTCTAGTGACAAGACTGAAAAACACAGAGTAAGACTTCCATTAACACCCTTTAACACTCATCAATTTTTTCCCTCAAATTCTGGCATTTTAAGTACTTTGATACAAATTTAAATTTAGCTCTTACTTAGTATGATTGTGCTAAGATTTGGTGCAAGTTTAAAATATCTTTGTTCAGCCCTTTGGACTCCATTATAAAAGACAGATTTTTATAAATTCCTCAGTGAAAATGACTACATGGACAAAAATATATGTACACTCAACCTAGTTCAGGTGTTTCAGCCATAGTAGAGTACACTTAAGAACTTGGTAACTTAAACATGACACTGTCACAGGATGCCACCTTGATGATTTTATTGAGGTGTCACACAAAACTAAATAAAATAGCATTACTGTATTAAAAAGACAAGAAAAAGGATGCATTGTTTTATTGTTTTTCCTCTGTACATTTCCACATTAATGAAATATTACATCAATACAACTGTTATCAAAAATAGACTGAAAGACAAAAGGTTTTGATGTATTTTAGTTAATCATGTGGCAATTAAACACTTCTTAATCACTTCTTTCAGTGCACAATGCTAACTTTAAGAAAAATAATTCATATAGATAGACCATACAATTTCTTAATTTAGGCTACCCTTGCTATTGGTGTGGGAATACATATAGCAAAATTAGCAAAATATGAGTAAATAAACACCCCAAGTCCCTGAGAACTCCACCAGAAAGTCAATGAATCAGCCTAGAACACTCACAAAATGTGTAATGCATTATTTACAGTACTAGGGGTGGGAATCTCTAGGCACCTCACAATTTGATTCGATTACGATTCAGAGGGCTGCGATGCGATTATAGAACGATTATTGATGCATCTTGATGCATCTTTTTTTTTCTATACAGGATTTCTTTTTTCTCACTGTGTGAGGACTTGGTACTTTTAAAGCAAACTATTTGTAATGATCCATAATGAATTTACTTCCAATATCTTTTATTAATAAAACAAATGGTAGTGATGTGGCAAGTGAACTGGAAGGCTCTCATTCACTGCTCTTGTTTGGAGCACATTAGACACAGGCTGCCACTCATCAGTGATAAAATGAGCTGTTATGGTGAAATAAAATCTAGTGGCAATAGATGTCCACACAGCACGTTACAGCCGTCCTACCCGTTTTCTTTTATATTTTTGCTTTTGTTACTTCGGTTTTGGTCTCGTTGTAGACAGGGGCTGCGTCAGTAAAATATCTTCGAGGTCACACAGCAGTCTCGCCTGGCTAGTTGCTAACGAAAAGACAAAGAGAGAGATTTAAGCTGAACATTTGGAGACGAATGCACTTATTCACATTTATAAGCACCGCAGTTGGTTTTCTGAAACATTAAACCTGCAATGAGAGACTGTCAAACACTAAAAAGTTGCGAAGATGAAGTCAGCTTCTCTTTCGAATTCTCCCGTTCCACCTTAAATGGTGCCACACATTCTGGTGTCTCAGGCAGAATTTAAGGTGGAACGGGAAAATTCGAACAAGAAGCTGGCGAATAAGAAGCGACTTCAGCCTCATAAAACAGTCGAACATTGAGAGACATTTTACAAGAAACTGTTCTACTTTTGAGGAAAAGTTTACTGGCGGAGATGGGAGGAAAGTGGCTATAGCTAAAGCTTAAAGCAGGGCAAAGTAAATCCGCATTTTCGTTTATATTTTTTAGCCTATACTAGGACATAAGCACATACTGAGACATACTGGATATAAAATGTTGTGGCTCCCAAGGTGTTTGATTTTTTTTGGAAGGACAAACTGGCTCTTCTTAACATCTGGGTTGTCGACTCCTGACCGAACCTAGCTTTTAATGCAGAGGGCGCCGGTCGGATTTCTCGCTCATCCAGTTGTGTTTTTGTTATGTGCACATCACAGAGTGTCCAGGCGCTGCACTTCAGCACTTCCAAGTTCCACCTTTTTTGTTCCGTCAACGTTACGTTATAAATTAAAATTTAGAAAATCGATTTTTGGCATTTGTGAATCGATTCAGAATCGCCCACGTCCGCATCGCGATGCATCTAAGAATCGATTTTCCCCCCACCCCTATACAGTACTGTGCAAAAATCAGAGACCCTTCATTTTTTAATTCCTCATCAAAACAGCCATTAAGTACAAGTTATTAATTTTTACGAGATATTTATGAGATTAGATATAAAATAATACACTTGTATAAGGAGGTTGAAAGTTGAAAAAATAAGCAAAAAACAGGACCCCTAGCAACCATGGTTATGGCTGCATATGCATGCAAGACCTGGTAGAGCACAAAAACTGTTACCTTCAGATAAACAGTACAGGGTGATTCAAAAAGATTCATCCGATTTCAAAGTGCCATAGTTTTACAACCTAGGAACCAATCACATACCAATTGAAAGAGGGGATCATAGAGTTTCTGGCCATCACCAGAAGATGGCTCCCTCCAGTCTGCGAGGAGATGGCGACCCCTGAGCAGAAAGCGTTTTGCGTTCTCCACTTCAATAAGAGTGAATCCACCATAACTGTGCAACAAGATTTTTGTCGGCAGTGAACCTTTAACAGCTCAGAACGTTCATCGTTGGTTCCACAACCACAGAGCCATAAGTACAGTGAGAGGTCACGCAGAGGAGGTCATATTGAGCACTTGTAAAATTACATAATAAACTTTATGCTCACTTAGACCATTTACAATTTACTGCATTGTTCAACAATGATTTACAAGTGAAATAAATTATTTTGAAATTGGATGAATCTTTTTTAAACACATACTTAAAGCTTTCATCTTTGAGAGACAGGAGATTATCAACTTCCACTCTTGCTTCAGATCTGATAAAATCTACTAGTGTTCCTGTCCATCTGTGAGTAGACAACTCAACGCTAAGAGAAAAACAAAAACTGCTGTTGTTCTCAGAGGAATGGGCTGACCACTCCAATGTCCAGAATTCAGCATCACTGAATGTGCTTGAGATTACTTGGTTTGTAAGCAGAACATGCAACCAACTTCTACAACTGAACTTTGAAATGTGGAAAAACATCTAGCAGATTTCTGTGAAAACCAGACAGAAACTTTCCTGAAAAGAATAGAGGCTTAATAAAGTCAAAGGGTGGACATCCTAAGTACTGAAAACTTGAGTATTTAATTGCAGTTTTTGATTAAAATAAATTAAAGATGTTCTTTGACTTTTCACAGTATTAGACGTTTTATGACAGAAAATGTAAAGTCAAGCTGAAAAACATTGCTCCCATGAGTTTCAAAACAACTGGCTACATATTTTGTTTTGCAATCATTTGGTGTGAGATTTGATTCATATCAAATCTTGAAATTTGATTCATATAAAATGCATTTCTCAAACCCAATGTCAGTTTACAGAAGTGCACCATAAATAAAATCAGTAAGGAAGAAAAAATACAACAATAGCAATGATAAAAAGGACAGTAAGCAGAAAAGAGGGAATAAATGTCTTTGTTGTTATAATTTGTACTGTTGGTGTCTTTTTGAATCAACATCAGTCCACCACAGACACAATCATCCACAATGCAGGTCGTTCTACCATTGCAATGACTTTGAAGACAATGAAACCATGGGTTCAAAATAAGAATGAAGTACAGAAAGCTAATATCTGCATATTCTTGGCTCTGTTCATAAATTAACCAAGAAAACCTATGATAATTAGTCTATTTGAATTGTTATTTTAGTGATTTTAGTCATATTGTGCATGAAAAACAGCACATCACAGCACTGACTTCACAGATGCAGACGTATTACTTTTATGTAAAACAGCAATGTTGATGCCTGATTTTCAGTTTAAATGGTAAAATGCATTCAAATTGTCTGTTCCATGTTAAAATGATTTAAAATATATAGATGTTATTTTTGAAAAGAAATCTTGTCCCTAGGTTTTTTTGTCAGTAGTGTTACAGAAACATAAAAAGTTGAAAGTCTTTTTGAATTACTTTGTGTAAGTCCATGGTTAATAAAATCACTTATTATATTTCTGATAAATTTGACTAAAATCCTAATGAGTTCATTTGTTGCAAAAATATTGTCTTAGTAGTGTTAAGTAATTTTAAAAATGAAAATAACAACATGAAACAAATTTTGTTTTTGTTTTTTTTTACTCTTGAATTAAAGGTCATTTGTAGCCTGTTTGCCACTACAATGTACATTATATATTACATTTATAGTGTAGATCTAGAAAAAGGACATTAAATACCACATTAATAGTGTATTTCTATAAAAAGAGCATTAAATACTACATTTTAGTGTAGTTCTAGGAGAAAGTCAAACTGCACTGTATTAGTAGTTCAGCAGAGAGCAAAAGGACCATTGGCTATAACCTGCTGTCCTTTAAACACCTTTACAACAACACATCCAACAAGAGAGCAGGCCACAGATTTCCTCACAGATCTTACTCTATTCTATATTGCATAGACACTCTATTTTATATTGCATATTTTTCTATTCTATATCATATACTATATCCTCTACTGTACACAATGAAAGGGTGAAGTTACCACCAGTCGGTGTAGACTCTCAGTCTATGCACAGTGTAAATTCTACATACAACAAAACACACTAGATAGCACTTCTTCCACTAGTTTTATTTTATTCTATTTCATTTTTCATTCTATTATTTATTAATATTTTCTTATTTTATTACTATTTTTTTCTATTTTCCTTTTACTTTATTTGTTGTATTATTCATTGCTATACTTAAGACAAATTTCTTTTAAGTGATATATTATTTGGGCAATAAAATCATTTCTGATTATGAGTATAATTTATATAATATAATATAATGTATATGTACATCTGTATGTACACGTATATGTACTGCATAGTATAATGGTGTTCATATTGTCTAAAGATTCGCACCCCCACCTTGAGGTGACAACTAGCCAAGTGAAGAGACAGCTGGAGAAGCTGAAAGTGAGCAAAGCTGCTGGACTGGATGGGATCTTCCCGAGAGTCCTGAAGGTTTGGTCCTCTCAGCTATGTGGGATACTTCAGCATCTCTTCAACCAGAGCCTTAAACAAGGGCATGTGCCAGTGCTGTGGAAAACATCCTGCCTGGTTTCTGTCCCAAAGAAGTCATCTATCTCCTCTTTCATTGACTACAGACCAGTGGCCCTTACATCCTACATCATGATAGTCTTGGAGAGACTAGTGATGTCACATCTTAGACCTCAGGCCAGCTCTTTCCTGGACCCCCTGCAGTTTGCTTACCAACAGCAGGTTGGTGTGGACAACGTTGTTATTTATCTACTGCAGAAGGCACATTCCCATTTGGACCAGAACAAAATTATAGTGAGAATCACTTTTTTTGACTTCTCAAGTGCATTTGATACCATCCAGCCTCTCATGCTGGGGGAGAAGATGGAGAAAATGATTGCATGGGTCTTAGATTACCTGTCTGGAAGACCCCAGTATGTGCGGTTGGGAACCTGCCTGTCAGACCATCTGGTCAGCAGCATTGGAGCACCTCAGGGACCTGTGCTCTCCCCTTCCTCTTCACCCCGTACACGACAGACTTCCAATACAAGTCGGACCTCCGCCACCTTCAGAAATTTTCTGATGACTCTGTGGTGGTTGGGTGCATTAGGAATGTGCAGGAAGGAGACTATAGGAACCTTGTGGACAGCTTCATTGAGTGGTGTATGACAAACTACCTGATCCTCAATATCACCAAGACCAAGGAGATGGTGATGGACTTCAGGAGGAAGAGGACCACGATCAGTCCCGTTTCAGAACGTTGAGACACCTACAAATATCTGGATGTCTTGCTTGGCAACAAACTGGACTGGAGGGCCAACACAGATGCTGTGTACAGGAAGGGGATGAGCAGTCTCTACTTTCTGAGAAGGCTCAGGTCCTTTAATGTGTGCACCAAGTGTTGGTGATCTTCTACCAGTCTGTTGTTGCGGGTGCTGTCTTATTTGCAGCAGTCTGCTGGGGAGGCAGCATCAGAGGAGGAGATACAAAAAGGCTTAATAAACTGATTAGGAAGGCTGGTTCTGTCTTGGGATGCTCACTGGATGGTTTTGAGGTGGTGGTTGAAAGGAGGTCACTTAATAAACTCACTGCTATCCTGAACAATACATCACACCCCCTCCATGACCTACTGGTCAGACAGCGGAGCACCTTCAGCAACAGACTCATTCAGCTCCGCTGTAGGTCGTTCGTACCAACAGCGATCGTACTGTACAACACCTCGTCAGTGAGCCGGGACATTATTGTACAGTGAGCCACACATTTTGCACTGCCACTCTGTTTACTTTGTTTATCATATCTGATACTGCACTGCCGCTTGTTTATTTTGTTTATTTGTCCACCAATATTGCACAAAGCACTGTGTTTTGTGCATACACATGTTACTTTTATTGTTTACTGTTTAGTATATTTTATTCTATTATTTATTTCTACTTTCTTTTTATATCTGTAAAAAGTGTGCAGTAATACTTTGCTCCTTTGTTTGCTCTTACTGTGCTTTGTACTCTGTACTCTCTGTCCCCTCTCCTCCAGTCCGCTGGTGGCGGTAAAGACCTCTGCGCTGCTGTGGGTGGCGGAGAGAGAGAGAGAGAGAGAGAGAGAGAGAGAGAGAGAGAGAGAGAGAGAGAGAGAGAGGAGAGAGAGAGAGAGAGGAGAGAGAGAGAGAGAGAAGGAGAGAGAGAGAGAGAGAGAGAGAGAGAGAGAGAGAGAGAGAGAGAGAGAGAGAGAGAGAGAGAGAGCTGGTTTAACAAAGTTCAGTTTACTTATGAAGTTAGCTTAGTACGTTATGGGGAAAACTATGGCGTAAACCTTAGAATCTGCCTGATTAAGACGAAGAAACATCGACAAGTAAGTTTAAAGATTCGATTAAACTTCGAGTCACTAAACTGCAGCATTAAATCTTAGATATTCTGCAGCGTTTTACCCTTTAACTTAGTTTAGTTGTATGCTTTCATTGTACTTCTAACGTTAATCTCAGTTTATAGATGTTCTTTTACTGTGGCTGCAGTGTTCGTTCAGAGGTCTATTCTTTTCCCATAACGGGAAATAACTTCTTTAAAACTAGGTTGATAGTAACCAGTGACTCATTAGGTAAAGGCTTTTAAAATGATCAATGCCTTTTTAAACCTTGAGTTTTACGTGTGATTCCCGGTGATTTTGGATATAGGGTCATTCCATACCAACTCACCTAGCCACCGAGTTCATGTCATGGATTTTCTTGAAAAAAAATCATGTGAAACTTGGGACTTTGAAAAGTAGTGGATATATGTATTTTTATAATTTAATTACTGTGAAACATTCAACAACAACCCAACACGAATACATGTTGCAAATTATGCTTAGGGCTTCTTGGATGTTCAGTACAACCCAGTCCAGCGGAAAAATAAGCAATTGGTGACGCTTAGAGTGCACATTGAAAGAATCGCAAAAATGATGGAAAGAGCCAAACTTTAAAAATGTATAATGAATGGTCCCATGAATTTATTAGAAGTTTTCAAATTATTTTTTTCAAGAAAATCTGTGACATGAACTAGGAGGGTTAGGCAAGTTGGTATGACCCTATTGGTAGTTAGGTTAACTACCCAACTTCCTCATAAGTAGCATTGAAGTAATTGAATATGAATGTATCATAGCCACTGCATACTTGTTACTATAGGCCTACATCTTGTTTTACAATCTAATAGATTTAAACTAAAAACGTTAGGTAAGATAGGTAAGAAAAACTAACACTAAACTGCATCCAGTGTAAAAGTGGTTCTATATAGTGCTAAAAAAAATACTTAAAAACTGAGTGACTTGTAAAGGTGCAGTGGAACTTCTTAGTACATCCAGCATCGATCAGCATAAGAAGCAAAATTTCTTTGACGACCAAAAAAGAAAATTAGGCATAAAATGAGAATGACTATAACACAGTTGTTTTATCATTTGAAAGGCACAAATTCAGGATGCACAATGATATCAGAATCATATTAGTATCATATCAGTATCTGCAGCCAATTGCTTAAAATAATATATCGGGAAGATGTTTAGATTTGACCGATATTTAAAACCACTATTTGGTTTGTATTAATTGTACTCTAGGACAACAGTATGTTTAGGTGTTGCTGGGCAACAGTGCTAAAATGTATATGTTATATTCATTAAATTAATTTTACTGCATTTTTAACCCTCTACATATTGATAGTATTCTGATCACATCACAGTCACACTGTCACCATTTTTGTAGGCAATATCAAGTTCATTCAGCAGCGCTGTGGCGGTTTGTAATGAGATGAAATCTAAATTGGGGGCTCGTCCGTTTGTGGCGATTTGCCACGTGTTATGTCTTTTGATCTAACTGCATTTGTTCTTTCTCCTTCTGTAGACGCTCTCGATAAGTGCACTAAGGCTGATTTGTATGCTTTGGCGGATCACTATCATATATTTATTCCCAAATCTGTATATAAGCGTGATCTCCAGCTTTTCTTGTGTAATCAGCTGATGGAGCGTCGGGTATTACCAGGTGATCCTGAGTTGGCTGCAGGTGTTGCTGTGGGTGGAGATGGTGCTGGAGTCAGAGTGGGGGCGACGGCTGCAGCCTCCTCCCTAGGCATGGATCCTGCTCAGTCTCAGGTCATTGGCGATACAAGGGCGCTAATTCGCTTAAAAGAGTTAGAATTACAGGTTGAGCGAGACAGATTATGTCATACGTCACATCAATATGCTGAAGCGCTACATTCCTCGTGAGGCTGCGTTTGTGCACCCGGTGGGTGAGGAAAAATGCGTTGCTGCAGTTTCTGTTTTGACACCTGTTACTATTGCTGCATATGATGCTGCGGAAGATGGTTTGAAAATACGAAATGTTTCTGTGTGCGCAAGACTTCAAAATTCTGAGATTCTGGCGGACTTAGATACTCAGTTGTCATATTTGTCTGGCCAAGCTCGACAGGATATTATTGACTTGATCTGTAATTATGAAATGTTGTTTTCTGATGTTCCGACTCAAACAACTGTTTTACAACATGACATTGATGTAAATAATCATCCTCCAATCAAACAGCACGCATATAGAGTTAACCCAGAAAAACGTAAACTTATGCGAGATGAGACTGATTATTTATTGCAAAATGGTTTTGCTATTCAAAGTTCAAGTGCATGGAGTTCACCCTGCCTTCTGGTGCCAAAGCCTGATGGTTCATCTCGGTTTTGTACTGATTATAGGAAATTAAATGCGATTACTATATCGGATTCTTTTCCGCTCCCTAGAATGGATGATTGCGTAGATAATGTGGGGTCTGCTAGTTATGTTGCAAAATAGGACCTTCTTAAAGGTTACTTGCAAGTTCCCTTAACCCCTCGTGCATCCCAGCTTTCTGCCTTTGTCACTCCAGACGCGTTTCTACAGTACACAGTGATGGCTTTCGGTCTCAAAAATGCACCAGCTACTTTTCAACGTTTAATGAACCAGGTTTTATCTGGTGTTGAAAATTGTGAGGCTTATTTGGATGATGTGGTAATTTATTCCACTACTTGGGCTGAACATGTTGCTACATTAACGACTGTATTCGATCGTTTAAGAGATGCTTCTTTAACATTGAATTTGGCCAAGTGTGAATTTGGAAAGGCTAATATCACTTATTTGGGAAAACAGGTTGGCCAAGGGCAAGTGTGCCCTGTTGAAGTAAAAGTGTCTGCTATCACAGAGTTTCCGGTCCCAAAATCAAAACGTGATCTTCACCGTTTTCTTGGTATGGCCAGGTATTACCGTTGCTTTTGTAAGAATTTTGCCTGTGTTGCTTTACCATTGACTTCTTTGCTTAGTGCCTCAAAACCATTTGTGTGGACTGAGGATTGTCAGCGTGCCTTTGATTCGATTAAGGCATTGTTGTGTGGTGCTCCAGTATTGGCAGCCCCAAACTTTGCTCTGCCATTTCAGTTGGAGGTGGATGCAAGTCATGCTGGGGTTGGAGCCGTGCTGTTGCAGGAAAATAAAGCTGGAATTCAACAACCTGTTTGTTGTTTTTCAAAGAAGTTTGTGAAACATCAGTTAAATTACAGCACAATTGAGAAAGAGGCTCTTGCACTTCTGTTGGCTTTACAGCATTTTGAAGTTTATTTAGGCTCCAGCTCTTTTCCAGTTGTGGTGTATACAGATCATAACCCACTTGTGTTCTTGCATCGCATGTGCAATTCCAATCAGCGTTTAATGAGATGGGCTTTGCTTGTACAAGAATTTAATTTGGTTATTCATCATAAGAAGGGAACAGAGAATGTAGTAGCAGATGCGCTTTCTCGTGCGTAATAAGTGGATTCGCAGGCTATTTTGAAAACTGATGTTAATAAATTTATGTTACGACCTCCTATGTCTAGGGGAACACTTAAGGTCGTACATAAAAAAAAAAGACAAGCCAATGCCATCCAACTGCCAGACCAAGACACCACCAACTACAAATAATATATATCACTTATCAGCATTTATTTCTTTTAACTTGAACAAGTTAAAAGCACCATCTTATAGAAGTTGGTAAGGCTAGTTTTAAACTGATCAAATGCAAATGAGCTTACACAAAAATAAACTTCAGGGGGTGAGATAAAGTCAAAACAAACTAGAAACAAAGGATAGCTAAACTAATCTAACTCAAAACAAAATTACAATGATAAGACTACTTCCCTGTCCCAAACCAGGAGAATTCAATATACAAAAAAAAAAAACATAAGGCACTCACCCCCTTACTTAGAAAAGGAAAGCTTTACAGCCTGCGAATCCACTTATTACGCACGAGAAAGCGCATCTGCTACTACATTCTCTGTTCCCTTCTTATGACGAATAACCAAATTAAATTCTTGTACAAGCAAAGCCCATCTCATTAAACGCTGATTGGAATTGCACATGCGATGCAAGAACACAAGTGGGTTATGATCTGTATACACCACAACTGGAAAAGAGCTGGAGCCTAAATAAACTTCAAAATGCTGTAAAGCCAACAGAAGTGCAAGAGCCTCTTTCTCAATCGTGCTGTGATTTAACTGATGTTTCACAAACTTCTTTGAAAAATAACAAACAGGTTGTTGAATTCCAGCTTTATTTTCCTGCAACAGCACGGCTCCAACCCCAGCATGACTTGCATCCACCTCCAACTGAAATGGCAGAGCAAAGTTTGGGGCTGCCAATACTGGAGCACCACACAACAATGCCTTAATCGAATCAAAGGCACGCTGACAATCCTCAGTCCACACAAATGGTTTTGAGGCACTAAGCAAAGAAGTCAATGGTAAAGCAACACAGGCAAAATTCTTACAAAAGCAACGGTAATACCTGGCCATACCAAGAAAACGGTGAAGATCACGTTTTGATTTTGGGACCGGAAACTCTGTGATAGCAGACACTTTTACTTCAACAGGGCACACTCGCCCTTGGCCAACCTGTTTTCCCAAATAAGTGATATTAGCCTTTCCAAATTCACACTTGGCCAAATTCAATGTTAAAGAAGCATCTCTTAAACGATCGAATACAGTCGTTAATGTAGCAACATGTTCAGCCCAAGTAGTGGAATAAATTACCACATCATCCAAATAAGCCTCACAATTTTCAACACCAGATAAAACCTGGTTCATTAAACGTTGAAAAGTAGCTGGTGCATTTTTGAGACCGAAAGCCATCACTGTGTACTGTAGAAACGCGTCTGGAGTGACAAAGGCAGAAAGCTGGGATGCACGAGGGGTTAAGGGAACTTGCCAGTAACCTTTAAGAAGGTCCTATTTTGTAACATAACTAGCAGACCCCACATTATCTACGCAATCATCCATTCTAGGGAGCGGAAAAGAATCCGATATAGTAATCGCATTTAATTTCCTATAATCAGTACAAAACCGAGATGAACCATCAGGCTTTGGCACCAGAAGGCAGGGTGAACTCCATGCACTTGAACTTTGAATAGCAAAACCATTTTGCAATAAATAATCAGTCTCATCTCGCATAATTTTACGTTTTTCTGGGTTAACTCTATATGCGTGCTGTTTGATTGGAGGATGATTATTTACATCAATGTCATGTTGTAAAACAGTTGTTTGAGTCGGAACATCAGAAAACAACATTTCATAATTACAGATCAAGTCAATAATATCCTGTCGAGCTTGGCCAGACAAATATGACAACTGAGTATCTAAGTCCGCCAGAATCTCAGAATTTTGAAGTCTTGCGCACATAGAAACATTTCGTATTTTCAAACCATCTTCCGCAGCATCATATGCAGCAATAGTAACAGGCGTCAAAACAGAAACTGCAGCAACGCATTTTTCCTCACCCACCAGGTGCACAAACGCAGCCTCACGAGGAATGTAGCGCTTCAGCATATTGATGTGACAAACCCGGAGTTTACGTCTTCTATCTGGAGTACGTATGACATAATCTGTCTCGCTCAATTTTCTCGCCGTCTCATAAGGGCCTGCGAATTTAGCTTGCAATGCAGCTCCTGAAATTGGTAACAGAGCCAAAACTTGGTCACCTAACTGGAAACCGATCATAACGGTTTTTCATTTTTCTTTGTGAAGTTAGCAACGCGTCTTTAGCCATGGAACAAGCTTTATGCAAGCGTTCTCGAAAGGAGCTAACATAATCCAAGACATTGTTTCTCGGTCTTGGCTGATCAGAGAGGAATTGTTCCTTCAGTAATCTCAAAGGATCGCGAAAAGAGTGGGCAAAAACCAGTTCAGAAGGACTGAAACCCAGTGACTCCTGAACTGATTCACGCACAGCAAAAAGCACAAGTGGAATTCCCTCGTCCCACTCACCACCAGAATCAAAACAATATTTCCTCAACATTGCTTTCAGAGTTTGATGAAAACGCTCAATTAAACCTTGAGATTCGGGATGATAGGCACAAGAAGTTGGTAAGGCTAGTTTTAAACTGATCAAATGCAAATGAGCTTACACAAAAGATAAACTTCAGGGGGTGAGATAAAGTCAAAACAAACTAGAAACAAAGGATAACTAAACTAATCTAACTCAAAACAAAATTACAATTATAAGACTACCTCCCTGTCCCAAACCAGGAGAAAACAATATACAAAAAACACATAAGGCACTCACCCCCTTACTTAGAAAAGGAAAGCTTTACAGGTATTTAAGCAAACTCAGACAACAATAACACAAGTTCACAAAAAGTTCAGGTGCTTGGTCTGGTCAGGTGGAGGCTGATCGCACAGGTGCGACCATTGGAACAGCCCTCTCCTCCTCCTGCAGTGCCGCAACGGCCCTTAAGTAACTGGAGCGCCCCCTGCTGTATCCAGTTAGACCCTCCAGACACCAATCCTAGAGGGAAAGTGATTACAAAAAAAAAACACCATACGCCCCCAGGATCGTAACAAAAGGTGTGATCCATTGAAGGCAGTATTAACACATTTTTTTGGATCACTTTTTAAATCTCATTTCTAAAATGTATTACCTGATATGTTTTAGTATATTGCTTTAATTTTTTTGTTGCTGTAGTGAAAACATAGAGATTTCCCACTGCATTACTTTTGTCCTGTCCCAAACTGTGTACTAGCACACTAAATAGTGGGTGAAAATAGTGCATATACCATTAGAAGTGCACTCTTTAGTGTAGCAGGTAAAGTACAGAAATGTGTAGTTTGGCACGCGGACATGCTTTGCTGTGCTGCACATTAGCTGTTCAGTAAATAGTTCCAAGCTAATGTTTAAGGTATTTGTTAATTAAGAATGCATGTATTGAGGTAAATTAAAGCTTTTGTTGAGGTAAATTAATGTTTTTGTTGAGGTAAACTGATGTTGGCTTTGTATTTGCCAACTTTTGTGATTCGTTCTATGTTTAAGGCACCTCAGCGTAACTGCAGCACCATTTAAGGTGGAATGGGAAATTTAAAAGAGAAGCTGGCAAACAAGAAGTTAATTTCAGCTTTGTATATATGTATGAGTTTAATATTTAAGAGCTTTGGTAGTCACTTTTATTATTTTTTTGTCAAATTTCAGGGATTGGAATTTTCTGAAATCTGGATATGCAGGCTTTACGGATCCAGTCCACCAATCTAGTTAACCTTAACCTCGTAGCATTTTCTGGAAACTGCATCTGAAGTCTCCACCATCTTTTCATGTTTTTCGTGGTCATTATGATCTGTTTTGCTGTTTTGCTTTTGGTCTCCGGCCACCTTTAGGGATGTAACTGCAGTAACGGTAATGAGACAAGCTCTATCAGAGCAGTCAGAGTTACATCTCACCTACCAACAAGGCAACGTGGTCTTCTTAATGACTCAATCGAATACTATGAAAACATTTTACATTTCACCGTAATGCTAATCCAGGTGGATCTAGTGCCAATTTCTACATGCTGTAAATGTTTCTGTATCAGCATTAGTATTGGCATCGACAGATATGCACATGGAAAAATATTGGATATTGGCATTGCTCCACCAATACTAATCCATCAAAATTTTAGTGGAGCAAATGAAAGTGAGTGAATGCAGTCAATACCCACTTCTGTGGCCTGCTGAATTAAAATGTGCTGTTGGTGAATGACATACTCCTAAATCCAGGCAAAACTTTTGTTAATTCAAGCCGTAGCCAAGACATGCAGTTACAGCCTTTGCTGAAATGAAGCTTTTATGGCTGCCTGTAATCCAGCCTAACACAGCCACACTTTAGAACTGAGGAGACTGTTTCTTCTCACAAGTAAACAGGTTGATAAATAAATCCTAGCACAACTCAAACACTCTGAAACTGCTGTGATGTGCAAACAGTGCCTGGGCTTCTGTGTTGAAAATGTTTTTAGTTATGTATTATTATTCCTTGCATGTGTTTTTACATGGTTAACTCCTCTTGGATGGCTTATTATGTTTATATAAACTGATATGTGTGCGAAATGTGCTACTATAGTACAGTTTTTTCATTAAAAACACATGGTCCAATATGCTAGAATATGTTAATGAGAGGATGTGGCAAGTACCGACGAGAGCTGCGAAAGGTGGCATGAAGCCCATGATTTATGCACAACCACACAGGTTCATTCCAGCCTATTGAAACCTCACTGATGCAAGTTTAGAGAATGAAGATTCAAATCTCTAGAGGATAGACACAGAATCTTTCTGATCATTGACAGTTACAGTGGCAGTATTGTCTGTTTTCAGCCTGTCAAGATTGTGGAGATTAGCTTTCAAAAAATTGTTGATTAAGGAAAAGTCTTTTCTTGTTCCTTATATGCAGCTATTAAAGTGGCCACATTGACTGATTAGCCTTCTTGCTGAATAGCTGTGTTCACTTGTAGTCAATGCTGGTTGTAGTATTGAAGTGATACACTACTCTTTTGCTATACCATGTATAATGTGAGAAGCCTAAAAAACACTAAAGCACAAACAGCCCTGTCCCCAAATCAAACTAAACATGAGCTTGAACTGCTTAAATAATTCTTCGAAACTTAACAAAATGACGAGAAGAGGAAACGGCACTTTCCCTGCACTGCACTGCAATTTCCCTTTTGCAACGGAAATCAGCTGAGCGCAAGTTTTTTTTTCTTTTTCCCCCACTAGAAAGAGCTATTGTAAAGGCAAAAGCGTCACAATGAAACATCTGATTTGCCAATCATGCACAGATTATTCCTTTATGATTTGTTTACTTCTGCAGTTTTTTTTGCGCTCTGTTGGACAGAGCAGATATAACGTTATCTGTTGAGCCAAACGAGGAAGCACATATCAGCTCATAAAACCCACCCAACAAGTGGGGCAGAGCAGTAAACTTGGCAAATGTGGAAAAGCAAGCTGTCTTTGTTAAACGCAACAAACACACACACACACACATTTTCTAAGCCGCTTATCCTTCTAGGTTGTGGGGGGAGCCAGAAGCTATCCCAGCAATCATTGGGCGGAAGGCAGAATACACCCTGGATAGGTCGCCAGTCCATCGCAGATGCAACAAACAATTAAATATTATTTTAGAGACCAGTTAAATAAGTGTCAAATAGAATTGAGGATGAGTGAGCATATAAAAACACAGGAGGAGAGGTTGCAGGAGAGAACAACGAACTGGTTTCAGTAATGGGATCTGAAAAAGCTACTTGACAAAAGTTATATTTTTGCTGATATTTTGAATGAAAGATCAAAAGGATAAATAATTAAGAATATTTTTTTACAAGTCATTTTGCTCATGATGGGTGCCAGTATTTCTGGAGGGCACTGTATATTACGTGCTGCGCATATGTGTTTGGCAAATAAGTTATAAATTAAAATTGTGGACTGTTGTGGACTTATTGTGGATTATGAAACAATATCTCAAAGTTAAACTAATTGACATTTCCAAGTTAATTTACAGTACGATCTTGGCTCTGTATATAAGTGGCACTTGCCTTCTGGCTGAAATGATTGTGACAGGATTTTCTAACGTGGCTCAATCACCCCCAGCAAACAATGGGATCCAGAACTCTCTACGACCGTGTAGTGGCACAAATCAGAAGCTATAAAAATAACTGTGGAGTTATTTGTTTTGCCTGTTCAGAATCTGCGCTTGGCAGCTGTTTGTGAGGAGAAGTAGCCACTGCAACTCATGTTTTTCCTTGCTCCGGTAACTGAACCATTTCATTGATGTCTTCACAAATGAGTTGAGGTATTAGCACGAGTATTTGATGCTTGCAAACTGTCAACACACTATCACTGTTCAGGCTACCACTTCAAACAGCTAATAAGCCAATCCAAGGTACACAAAGCCAAAGTAAGCTTCTTATTCAAATTTTTCTGAGGCAGCAGAGTGAGGTGGAATGAAAAATTTGGATAAGAAGCTAAGTTCAGCGTAGATTAATCAAACCAGTTTTTTTTCTAATTCCTGAATTTTTTCATACCTTCATGGTAAAAAATATCAGTCCATATCCTCTTGCAACCCCCATTTTGAAAAAACACTTTATACTAATATTAATATTTTCAAAATGTGAATATTTTAATTGTCAAATTTATTGAATTTTATTGAATATCTGTTGCCGCCCTAGTGTGATGTAGTGAGATGTTGCAGCGTTGAGCTGGCTTGTGCTGTGTCTAACAAAAGTTGTATCCTCCCTGCTCTCATTGATAGGGTCTACACACAGAAGGCTTTTATAATTTTCTTGGTCATACCAATTGGCTCTTGAAGACACAAAGCTTCTTTTATAAATATTTCTGCAAACTGAAATATTTGTTTGGGGTTATTTATTAAAATATGGTGTTCAATAAATGGTAATAAAAAACAAGAAACTCAAGCATGGGGTTTCATCTTTGCTTTTTTATCGACACAAGCTCCCAATTTTGGATGTTTGCAAACATCAGACCCTAATAATCAAAAGCAGATCGGTTTGCTTATAGACTTCACAGCCTGAAGAACTTTTAACACTATTTTTATACACTTGTATAGAAATACTTGCAAATAATTCTTTGGTCCAGCCATACTTGAATTCTAACTGTAAATACAATACAATTTATATTGTTTATTAATTAATTAATTTCCAATATAAATTGATCATTTTTTAATTTAATACACATCAGAAATTCAGATCCATCAGAAAAGTTAAAGCAACTAGCAATACTGACTGCATTTACTGACTGAAACTAAATGAAAACTTAAGGCAAGTAAAAGTACTGAAACATTAGCAAGACAATCATTAGTGTCCCTTTCCTTTATTTAGGTTAATATTTTGTTACATAGCTCTTCTAGGCATGGAGTGCATGAGTTTGCACAATTGATGCTCAACAATGCTTGTTGGATTTTCTGTTTTGGCTGGCCAGAGTGTGGCCTTTTCTTCCACTTCAATATACTGTTCAGTCTTGATTGTGTTTTTTAGTGTACCTGTAATCTTTCTCACAGACGTTTTATTAGCGAAAGACAAGATTTTTTTTTTCCAGATTAATTCAACACAGTACAGGTTTTCTTAGTTTTCTAACTTTGAAGTACAAGTAGGGAGTTAGGTAACTGTTTTCTAGTTTGCTGTTGTTCAGTTGGACCCAAAGTATTGATGGATTAGTATTGATTGATTGATACGGCTGAAATTATGTACTTTTGAATGTTTCCACAATAGAGTTTTCATGGTACCTTAAAAAATGAAATAATTCTAAAATAACAATGTATTCCAAAATTGCTTTTGATCTTGGGGAGTCGGGGAAATTGAGCAAGTACTTGCTTTCTTACTTAGTTACTACAGTGTCCCAAAATAACTTTTGAGCACTGTAGTAACTAAATAAAAAATCACTGTAAATGAAGTCACTGTAGTAAGTAAATAAATCAGTAAGTAGTTGCTCAGTTTTTTCAGCTTCACGTATGCCGTTACTGTGTTTTCTGCATAGTTCAATGGTTGTAAACATTGAGTCGTTAAGAGCATTTAAAGCCAAAATCTTAATTATAGAGTAGGGTGACCAAACGTCCCTGATTTCTGGAGACAGTCTTTGTTTTTGGTTACCTGTCCTGGGAAATGTCCCCGTTTTTAACTGTGAATGAAAAACACACCACAAAATCCTAAGAAAGACCTGGCAGCAGGGCAGATGAGCAGACATCTCGCATTGTGCTTGTTTTGGCCAACAGGGCGGGCTGGCTGCTGCTGTCTACTAACAACTTCTACCACTTGCTTGCCTAGTTTTAGAGAATACTGTACTGCACTGCAGCTGTCAAGTGAGTCCACATCACCACATACATCTTTTCAAGACAGGAAGTATCCCAGAGAATAAAAGCCAGAGTGGGGTTACAGGACTTGAATCATACTACCAAGTGATAGGTATCTGATTGTTATAGGCATACAGTCTGCTTGAATGTAGGTTACCATGCAATCTACCAATAGTGCATCATTACATACACTTTTTCAGCCATCCATATATGACACATGGCATATGTTGACAGCAGCTGTCTTTGTCTCTCTAGAACTTGTATAGCCACAGGTCTCTTTTTACTGCCAAAATATATAGTATGAATTACAACCACTGAATCTTTTGTTGTAAACATATCCCTGCCTCATCCCTGCCTAACCTGCTAGACCTAGTGACTTTTCAGACCCTGTTTACTTAGTGACAAATCTTGTGAGAGGGAAAGCAAGAAATACAAATCTTTTATAGGACCAGTGTACATTTTTATCATATTTTCTTTATTGAGTGTTCCATAGTTTACCATAGCTTCACTCACCATGGTAGGCTACTGTATGGTTTTCTGACATGGTTTACAAAGTTACTTAGTACCAAATTTTATCAGTTGGCCTTAACCACAGTTTATTACAGTACAACAGTTACCATGGTCAAATATGTGAAAGTGGAACTGTCCTCTTTTTCATTTCATAGATAAAGACATTATGTATTTTAATGATGTATTTACTGCCATACCGCAAATGTCCCTGCTGCGATTAACAATTAAATTGTCTTTTTATTGTTCACGGTAACTATTAAATTACAAGCTTAAGGCAGAGAGATTGGCTGATTAGCTATCCTTCTTGCTATCTTGCAACTGACAACAGAAGTGGCACAAGCTGAATTAAACAAACATTACTCACTGCAGCCGTGTTAAGTGTTACACCATCAGCTTAAATATTTGTGATTGTGCAATTAGACAATAATCTTAACAGGCATAAATGCAAGTAAAGCCGTTTTAAGGATGCTGACTTCCAGACTTTGGTAACTTCGGTAACACCTCACTTTATTTACGTTACCTCTACAACAGTGGCATAAATGGAACATGATGGAGAAAAATAGCTTAATCGAGCTAATACGTGTTCTGTAAGATATGCCTGGATTGGCTCTACAGTAGAAAAAAATTCATTCAAAAAAAGTTAATCTAAACTAACAAACAAAAAAATATTATCAACACCATTGATGATGCCTTCATGTAAATGCAAAAAAGATCAAATGTACCTCTATATGTACAGCAAAAATAATCCAGATTCCTAAAAGGAAAATTAATGACACAGCATTGTACCCAGCAAGCTCAGATTTTGAAGGCCGCGTAGTGCGGTTAAAGATTTTAATACTGATACTACTGACTGCTGAGGGACTGAAATTTGGTATTAAATGAAATGTAATGTTTTAATACTCTGTGGCTCTTTGATCGATACTATAAAAACATTGATTTTTGATACTGGGGCCAAATGGACCCTTCGGACACTCCCATATTTGAGACAGAAAAAACATAGGGAAAACATTACAGCAGTGGTGGCATTACAGATTATTTCCTGATTTGATGAAGGTTAAAAGCTGTCTGGGTTTAGGAGAGAGAATGTGACATTAGCTATAAATATGGTAGTACTTTATTATTTAACGTTAGGTAGATGAGCCTGTGAACCGTGTGGACTTGCTGTAGGGTTCAGTGTGTTGATCTATGTGTATGTTTTGACCTTTTCCTACAGTAAACGGTCAGCATTAGTGATATTGCTGCTCGATCACCATAGTAATTAAATATAATCATGTCAAGTAGCTTACATTGGATCACTGACTACAGTCTGACCATTTACAACATTGAATGCTGGACGAAAACAACATTAATTAAATGGGGGAAAATGTGAAAATGAAGAATTCGATTACATAATACAACCAAAAGATGTTGAAGTAACTATCTACATTAACTCCCAGTTTGCACAACATTGACTACATTCTAGTAAGCATTAGACAACTAACTTTAGCTGACTTTGATGGGTAACCTGAGATCTTTACCTTTGTACTTATGCAGGTAATTATGGAAGAAAATCTTGTAGGCCTTGTAAAGCTTGCTCCTCTCTGATACTGAAAACTGAAAACAAACGTTTATGAAAAAATTGGTAAATTCCTTAATAAGGACATAAAAATGTGTGTCCTCTACATCAGAGACAATACAAAGGAGGATTTTCTATATTCTTATTCATAAACGCAGCCACTGCTGTAGCATTTCCCCTACTATAACAACTTACCCTGTGTCAAATATGAGTGTTAAAAGGATCCATTGGGGTAGGCTGCTTTCTTACCATGTGTTTGTTGATCAATAAGATTTCTTCTGTTTAAAGTTTGTACTGTGTATTAAGACTGTTTTTGTTCATTAATGGAACTGGTTTGTCCTTCAAACCCACAGTGATCGTCAGTAGTTGCTCAGTGAGCGCCTAAGGGTCTGAGAGTAGCTATGGCAGCCCAGTTCAACATTGACGATGCATTCTCACTGGAGGGGGATGAGGAGGGGGTGGGGCCAGAGGGAGGTCTGGACGGATGGAAGGGTCGAGAGAAAGAGCGAGATGGAGAAATGACTTTCGGTCCACTCTCCTTCACCAAACCACAGAGTCTTCCTTCCACTTCGGCCAGCTCCACCGAACACAGCAACCTGAAGTACCAGGTACAGGCCAGTTATTGAAGAGCCCATATTCTATGTGTGTTCTATTGTATTTTTTTATTATTTTCTTAAGTTCACATGATTCAAATGCGTACATTGGTTCCACACAAAAGAAATATGTTACCTTATCTTAAATTAATTGAGTACTTACACATAGAAATTATGCTGATGTAACGTCATTCATGTTGAGATGAATGTACACGTTGCAGTTGTGTAAATTAAAAGCATGCTTTAAGCAACTTTTTTATTGCATTTCTGATGTATGTGCTGATTTATGTACTAAATTTTTGTAAGACCATTTTCCACCTTTCTTTATTTTATACAATTAAACAGGCTGTTTTTTGGTACTGTTTCCTCTAAGATGTAGATATGTAAATGAGCTCTGTTCTGATTGGCTGTCCTGTATTGTGCCTCATTTGAAAAATAATGTCCATAAATGTACTGATATGAGACCTTTAATGCTAGATTATGTTCTCCAGTTCGACTGGTATTCAGTTTATTAGTTTTTGGTTGGTGTTTTTGTGTATAGCGTTTGCATGTAGTTAAAACAAAACTAAGCCTTTTGGTAATATTGCCTCACAAGGACAAAAGAGTTTATGTATTGGGCATAGGCTTAACTGCTTTTATGTGCAGATGTTTTTTTTTTCCTCTGTCAGTCCTGTGACTAATTCCCCCTGCATGTTACATGCTTTCTCTTCATGTATTGACTCACAGAACCTGGAAAATGAAGAAGCCCTGGGCAGTCCTGTTAACTCCACCTTCAACAACTTTTTTAAAATCAGGTCTTATATACTTTTTTGTACATGTGCATCTGTTTACATCTTAAATATTTAATTAAGAAAATATTCTGCAAAATTTCACTTTAAAACTACTTTGAGGCCGGATTTATTGTGTTTTAATGCACTACTTGGTGCTCTGTGTTGCAGTGATCCAGCCACACTGTCATACTGCAGCTCCCAGTGGTCCTTCAGCACCCTCAGCTCTGTCACACAGCTGTCTGCACACTGTTGCGGGTATACACAGACACTAAATCTAAAAGCTAAAGCCAAAATCAACTTTCTGATTAGGCAGATGAGATTAGGCACCTCCAAATATCTATCTGTTAATGTAATGGAAGCTTCAGCAATTGGCATGGTGCATACTGCATGTCTAAATCATCACACACCTGCCTCAAATCTGTCATGCACAAAATGTAAGCAAACAGCTATAACACTAGTAGCATCTAACTGCTAACTGTTTAACTTAGTTTTTAATGATTTAGGCATGCAGTTTGCACCATGCTAATTGGTGGGATATATGCTTCCTTGTTAGCAGATGTAAGCAACGTTTGAGCGTCCCTGGCCAAGCTACATACACTATAGGTCCAAAGATATGTGGACTGCCCTCCCAATAATTAAATTCAGGTGTTTCAGCCACACATTGCTAACAGGTGTATAAAATCAATCACATAGCCATGCAATCTCCGTAGAGCTTGGTGACTTTAAATGTGCCACTGTCACAGAATGTCACCTTTGCCACAAGTCAGTTTATAGTATTTCTGCCCTGGTCAACTGAAAATGCATCTATGAGCAAAAACAGCTCAGCCACAAAGTGGTAGACCACAGAAACTCACAGAGTGAAGCTGCCAAGTGCTAAAAAATCATCTGTTGCATCACTCGCTGCAGAGTTCCAAATTGCCTCTGGAAGCAACATCAGCGCAAGAGCTGTGTATCTGGAGCTACATGAAATGGGTTTCCATGCTTCACTATCTAGCAGTCTGATGGATGAATGGGGCTTTTGCCTCTGCGAGGAGAAGGCTACCTACTGGAATGCCTAGTACCAACTGTAAAGTTTGGTGCAGGAGGGATAATTATCTAGGGCTGTTTTTTAGGGTTTGGGCTTGGCGCCTTAGTTCCAGTAAAGAGTAATGTTAATGCTACTACATACAGAGATATTTTAGACAATTATATGCTTCCAACTTTGTGATAACAGTTTGGTGAAGGCCCTTTCCTGTTCCAGCACAACTGTGCCCCTGTGCACAAGGTGAGGTTTGTGAGGACATGGTTTGATGAGTTTGGTGTGGAGGAACGCCAGGGGCCTGCACAGAGCCCTGACCTCAATCTCTCTAAACATCTTTGGGATGAATTGAAACGTCAGTTCTCATCCAACTTTAGTGCCTGACCTCATAAAGGCTTTTTTGACTGAATGGGCACCAGCTTCCACACACCTACTCCAAAATCTTTTAGAAAGCCCTCCTAGAAGATTGGAGGCTGTTACAGCTGCAAAGAGAGCCAGCTCTTTATTAATGCCCACGGATTTGAAATTGGATGTCTAGCAAGCTCAAATGGGTGTGATGGTCAGATGTCCATGAACTTTTGGCCATAATAATATTTTGTTGATTTTTGAGGTCGAAAGCAGAAAACGTATCCTCTGCAGCAAACTTAATTCTGCAAATGTAAATGCACAGTCATTTTATGATGAACATAAAAAAAATGTAATTGTGGCAGAAGCTTGGACACCCTTCCAGTTGTCTAGTTACAAATTACAAAAGGTATATTTGGAGGGAAAAAAGAGCAGCATTTGATGAAAAGAACACCTTGCCAACTGTTAAGTTTGGCAGTGAATTAATTATGCTTTGATTAAGCATTACGCAGAGAAAAATGGGTGAAAATTCCTAAAACAGGAATCGAAAGACTCCTAGTAAAAAGCATTTGCAAGCTGTGATATCTAAAGGGTAATCGAAGTATTACTCACATAGTACAGTGTCCAAACCATTTTAAATGGCGCTATTACTATTATATTTTTTTATTTCTGTAACTGCCATTTTAATATAACACAGATGTCCTCAAACAGGCCTGGACTAAGTTGTTTGTTGTATGCTGTGTTCAGGTGGACATCTCATCCTTTATTAAAGAAGAACAGGAGAGTGGTGCTGGCCTCATTTCTCCTCCTCATCACTGGAGTTGGTAAGATTTTGAACACTATAACAGATCTCCCTCTATTTCCAGGACCTGACTGAAAATTTTGTCACAATATGAATAAAGCCAGGCAAACACTACTGGATTTGTAGCCCAGTTGTAATCCCGCTTTTCCCCTTCCTGCCAATTTTCACAATCTGAAGCAATTTTAGGTCAGGGGCTCAGTCAGAAGTGATTGACAGCACTGATGATCTGATAGAGCAAGAGGGAAAATGAGTTAAGTCCTGGAGCGTGATGGTCAGCCACATAACTGAACTCATGGTTTTAGTGCTTTACTGACTAATGTGATTGCCATTTCTTAAGCAGAATGTCTATAAGTCTATAAATTCAAAACAAGCCACTTTTATTTCTAAGCACCCTTATAGTTTAACCTTGACCTTATCTATATCACTGTACCGGTACCGGCACACTTCTGTTGAACGTTCAGTTCCGTTTTTTTAAATATCATTTGTAAGCATCAAATTGCCCAGCAGTACAGTGATGCAATATACCCTTAGAAAACTTGAAGTCTCCCTGCAAACCATTTTATGATCCATTCACAGCACTGACAGTTGTCTCATTTGCAGCAGATGCACCGAATGAGCAAACCCCAGCAAATCTGTGATTCCTTACCTTCAAAGCCTTGCCACTATTCACAAAGACATCATAATCCAAAACATGTGGTCTTGATAACACGGCAAAAGTCAGAGGTCAGTTTAGAGATCTATGAGTCAGGCAGAAATAAACTTCTCCTAGCCTCTGTTACTCTGTGTCATTGATTTGTAAAATTAATCTAATGGTTGGGGAAAAAAGTTAAGTATTACCTTTCAAATGAGATGACTGTAGCCCAAAGTATGTGGGAACGGCGCTCCTTTTACTTTGGGTATGCTATTTCAGGCAAAAATTTGGTGACAGGTTGAAACAGGTAATAAAAAGTTAAATCAGTTCAGATTGCTGAACTGTCAAAGAGCACATTTAAAGTTCCACTTTAACTCATAAATGAAGTGTTCACACTAAAGAAAGATTGTGGTATAATAGAGTATTTCTAGTTGTACAGTATGCTTGGTGGTTGTTCAAAAGAGCATCACATTCCTGAATGTGTAATTCTGGTATTACATAAAAAAGGGGAAATTAACATTTAAAGAGAGAAATGTTTTGTCTGCAGAAGTTCTGCTGGTACCAACCCTTACATTGACCAAAAAAATATATTGACTGGGCCATACTACCAATATATCGACTGGGACCTTATACTTCACTGCTGATGTGGAGATTTTAGTAACCCAATAGGAGTTCAGAAAGTGTTCTGATTTACTGACTGTGCTTTTCTTTTATTGCCTTTAACTTTGGCCCTAAACTCAGGTGACTCTTACTTAGCATATCTGACATTAGCTGTCTGATTAAAATGTAATCTTCTAACCATGTTTTCTCTCTCCCTCTCTCTCCCTCCCTCCCTCTCTCTCTCCGTCCCTCCCTCCCTCCCCGTCTCTCTCTCTCCCCTCCCCCCCCTCCCTCTCTCCTGTAATCTGGTTTTATTTTGAACATAATTATTTTTGTTTTGTCCATATTTACTGTAAGGGCCCAATCTTTACAGTAAGTCTCCAGTATTGATAGGTTCTGTTAGAGTGCGTCTTTTGTTGGTACTAATATTACCAGATCATCAGCATACATTAGACATTTTATTTCCTGGTCTTCTAAGATGAGTCCAGGATTGGTTGAATTTTATAATTTAGTGGCCAATTCATTTATATATACATTACATAAGGTTGGACTCAAACTGCAGGCTTGGTTTGCTTTACTTTGTTTAAAAATATTCTGTTCTCTTTGTGCCAATCTTTACGCAGCATTGTGTGTTACTGTATATGGTATTTATTATATCGTATACTTGACCTCCAACACCACTTTGTATTAGTTTGTAAAATAGTCCATTGTGCCAAACAGAGTCAAAGGCTTTTTTAAAGTCCGCAAACAGGCGAGGATTTTTCCTCGTGGTTTGTTATGGACATGGTTGTTTATTAGGGTTTGGAGGGTGAGACAGATGATCTGCTGTTCTATGTTTTGGTAAGAAGCCAATTTGAGATTTATTGATTATCTTGTTTATGTTTAGAAACATTTGAATCCTGGTGTTAATTATACTACAAAAGACCTTTCCTAATACGCTACTGACACAGATTCTTCTGAGTTTGAGGGCTGTAATTTATCTCGACTTTTGAAGATCGGGGTGATGATGCCTTTGTTTTTTACGGATTCCTCTAATTTCTTTAGTTCTATGGTTATTTCTGTGTTTGGTTTAGACCTTTATGTTCTGGGTTCTCATTGAAGGATTCAAAATGTGTTTTCCAGATATTGCCATTTTGGATTGGTATGCATTCTTTGTTTTGTTTAATGATTTCCACATATCCCAGAATGTGTTTTCATTAACTGCTTGTTCAGTTTCTGATAATTGAGTGGACATGTATTTGGTCCTTTTGTCTTGCAGTAGTTTTTTGTATTGTTTCAGTTCAGATAAATACTGTAGGCATAGTTCTTGGTCTGTAGGGTTTCTATGTTTCTGGTTTTCTAAGGAATTTTCTTGATGTTGCACACTCACTGTCAAACCATATTTCTTTGCATAGCTTTATTTAAATTTGTTCTTCAGTTCTTTTGAGATCTGAAATAATTGCCAGAGTACTAAATATATCATTTAATGTTTTGGTTGCCATTTGGACATTTTTGTCATAGGATGGGTCAAGAAATGTGTCTAACATAAGGTTTATTTCCGTATTTCTAAGAGCTGCTTCAAATTTGGCAGGGCTGCTCTTTGTCCATTTGAAAGTGGCGGGTAAACAGTGTTCTCTTTGCCGTCAATCAAATATGGCTCTTTATGTTTCTTTAGATACAGCGTTATAGGGCAGTGATCTGACAGGGGCAGCAGAGGCTGTACTACAAATGCATTAATATGTTCAGGCTCTATATCTGTTATAATATAGTCTACAACATTGCTGCCCAGTGAAGAACAGTATGTATAGTTTCCCTGAGAATCACCTCTTATCCTTCCATTTACAATATAGAGACCAAGACCTTTGCATAATTTCAGTATTTCTTTTCCATTGTTGTTAATAACACCATCTAAACTCTGTCTTTGAATTGGTGCTCCTGAGTTGTACATATTGGTGGTTTGGCCGAATTGATGGTCATTTCTCTCTGAACTTATGTAATCAATCTCTTCACCTGTTCTGGCATTGAGGTCTCCACACAGTAAAACTGATCCTAGAGACTAGAAATGTCAGATTTCTTCCTGGAGCTCTTTAATGCATTCTTTTTGGTAATAGGGGGAGTTAGAAGGTGGAATGTATATTGCACAGAGATATACATTTTTGAGAGTGTTCATAATATTGTTATTGATGGATAACCAAATATGTGCTTTACCCCTTTTAACAGGAGATATATATTTCTCTAAATCTTTTTTGTGCCAAATCAAAACACCTCCTGATTCCCTGCCACTCTTAATATGGGGATGTTTTACTGAGGGAACAATAAGTTCTCTGAAATTACTGGGACAATGCATAGATAAATCTTTGATACACCATGTTTCAAGTAGAATAACAATATCCATGTTTCTAATAGTGTGTATAAAGTCAGGGTTTGCACTCTTCAATCCAAATGTTGAAGAGTTCAGGCCTTGTATGTTCCAACTGCTAATGCGAAGGGATGACATTTAAACTGAGTTGAAGACTGCCTTTGTGTGAGTCCAGTGATGATCATGGTTGTGTGTAGCTCTGTAGTGTAGTCAGGCTTCACTGGAGGCTGGTGATTAACACAAGTAGCTTGACTGACTTCCAGGGTTCTCTTCGTTGTTTTATTGGATTTTGCATTCTGAGAACTGGTGGTTTTTATGGTCTTGTAGGGGGTTCTGTTCATAGAGGTGTCTTTCAGGGTTCTTGCAAAGATTCCCACTCTTCTTTTTGTCAAGTGTACATGATCATACAGATGACTTGGATTAATGTCCAGGTGGTGTGCTAAGTGCACGTTTGGGTAAGGGTTTACAGTGCTGTTCTACCTCTGAGTTGATGCCACTGATGACCTGCTGCGGCACATCTTTTCTGGGCAGCAGTGTGGACAGGGTCACTCTGGCTGTAGGCAGCTTTCTGGAAGCTTTCAGGGTGATGAGGTGAAGTACTCTGGCCACGTCTGTCCTTCCTGCTGATAGGTCATTGGTCCCGGTGTGTATGAGGATGTGTGATGTGTCCTGGAGTCTCTTGTCCTCCAGCAGATCGAGGGCTGACTGGATTGTTGGGCCCCAGAGTTTAATGGCTCTTTTTCCAGGGAAAAGTCGATTGATATTTAGGAATTTCCCATTGAGTCACATATTAAGGCAACTTCAGGATTTTGGAGTGGAGTGTGTTTTGAGTCTTTGGTGTGAGGTTCTGGGGTTTCACAGTTTTGTTGATGAGATGGCTCTGATCTTATTTGTGCGCTGGTTTCTGGTGATGGAGTAGAGGAAGGCGATGGTGCAGCAGTCCTGCTGGATCGTGCGTACAGTTTAGCTTTTAGCTCTTGGACTTCTTTCTGAAGACTGAGCAGGAGGCTGTGATGTTCAAGAGTGACTGTGGAGAGCTCCTTCTTGAGCCTGGCAGCCTCCTTCTTCAGAGCCTGATTGTCCTCTAGGTCTCTCACCGCATACTGGAGTTGTTTTATGTGTTCTGCCTGTTGATGAATCAGTCTAGGTGTATCCTCGTTGTCAGAGGTAGATTCTTTGAGCTCAGTAATCTCTCTTTCTAACACTGACAGACCCCACCTCAGTGATCCTATCTGCTGAGACAGCCGGGGACTTTCGGAGGTATAGTCCTGATGAGGTGTGGAACTGCTGTCCCTGAGTGGAGACACGTCCAGTTGCTGAATGTCTGGCTCTGTTTTTAGCTGATTTGTTAGGTCCTTTAGTTTGTGGTAATTTTCCAGACTGTTTAACGACCCCTGCACCATGACAGTACCATTGTGGTAAAGGTTAAAGGTTAGGGTGATGCTGTCTGATATGTTTTCCTTATGAACTGTAATCTGTCTTCCTTTACAGATGCCATTCTTTTTTACATTTGTCTAGGTTTGGCATAGAGCTTTGTGCCAGGTTGAAGTGTATTCTGTATAAAAAATTATGTTGGATTTTTTCTTGACACTGTTCTCTGTTATGTAGTCGATGGTGTACATTTCTGGGTTTTCTTTTAAAACTTTCATTTTAAAGCGTCCCTTTGCTTTTGAGGACCACATTTCTGCTGGGTATTGTATCTCCAGGGGTAGCATCCTGCACAAAGTTTCATTGTTCTTGAGTATTTGGCTAGCCAAACCAAAAGAAGGATCTGGTTCAGGTTCTTCTTATAGCATTTTTCTTTGAAACAAATCAGTTGCTACAGTTCAGATATTTTACAGTTGAACAACCCAAAAAGTGTCAGAAACGTAGCAGTTCATTTCTTGTCTTCTTTTTCTCTGGATGGAAATACGCTTAATTTTCTTCCTCTTCTTTTTTTTTGAGATTTTAATTCAGTTATTACTGGCCTGTTGGCTTTGTGTCTTAAACAATGCAGAGTGTTGCTATGGTAACAACAGCTGCTTAACTGACAGTTAACAGTTAGCTCCTTAGCAAAGTGGTCTAAAATCACTTTGTCTGAAGTCCTTTCTTCTTTTTTTGAGGTTCAGGACGGTCTTTGGGTGTTCCAGTTTGCTTGTCCACCTTTTCCTTTATCTGTATTCTTCTTTTTTCTGGAAAAAGTATCGAATTTTGTTGTCCTTGTTTGGGAGCTCAACTGATTTGCTGCTGCTGCTGCTCTGAACTCCTCTGTGGTTATTTGTTTATTAATTTGTTATTTTGTTTATTTATTTATTTGTTATTTCTCTCCCTGTCTCTCGCGTCTCTCTCTCTCTCTCTCTCTCTCTCTCCGCCCCCCCCCCGTCTCTCTCTCTCTCTCTCTCTCTCCACCTCCACCTCCCTCCCTCCCTCCATCCCTGTCTCTCTCTCCCCCTCTCTCCATCTCTCTCTCTCCCCTTCACTCCCTACTTGTCTCTTTCTCTCTCCCTCCCTCCCTGTCTCTCTCTCCCCCCTCCCTCCCTGTCTCTCTCTCCCCCTCCCTCTCTCCCCTCCCTCTCTGCCCTCCCTCTCCCCTCCCTCCCTCCCTCCCTCTCTCTCTCTCCCTCCCTCCCTCCCTCCCTCTCTCCCTCCCTCCCTCTCTCCCTCCCCCTTTTTCTCTCTTATCGGTGTTATACTATTATTAAAGTGGGTATTGTTGGTCGTGTTATTGTACAGTGTGTCGGTGTCGGATAGTGAACTATAGTTTGGTAACTTGGTGATTTTGGCGGGAAAACTTCGTGGCGGTGTGTGGAGATGGCGTCTCTCCCCGGTGGCGGGGCGGCGTCTCTGTCACTCCGTCACGAGGTCAGGTGTGAGCTGGGGTCGGGAGAGTCAGTGAAGGAGGTTCTGCTGGGAGTCGGGGAGCTAGTCGGTTGTGAGAACATAGTCTCTGCGTCGCGGATGAATAAAGCTGTGGTGATCTTCATGAAGGAGCAGGCCTTGGTGAACCGCTTGGTTGAGAGTGGGGTTTGGGTGAGTGGAGTGTTTTGCGCGGTTTCACCGCTTGTTGCTCCAACAACGAAAGTCACTGTTTCGAACGTGCCGCCATTCATTCCGAACGCTGACGTTGAGCGCGAGCTGTCCCGGTTTGGGAAATGTGCCGGCTCGATTAAAATGATTCCGCTTGCTTGTAAAAACAGTGCCCTTAAGCACGTGCTGTCTTTCAGAAGGCAGGTGTTTATGTTTTTAGACGATCCAACTTTGGACGTGTCGTTCAGAGTTTGGCATGAAGGGCGGTCGTTCATGATTTATGCTACTACTGGGAGCTTGAGGTGTTTTGAGTGTGGAGACGTCGGGCATAAGAGACGTGTCCGCATAAAGCCAACAGGAAGGAGGCTGCAGGATCGAGCGGTGCCTCAGCAGAGGAGGTCAGGAATACAGAGCAGGGCACTCCTCAGGAGAGTGAGGCTGCTGGACCCTCTGTGGAGGGAGTAGCTAGCGAGAGGAGTGAGGAGGAGACTGTACGTGAGGTTAGGGGGGCAGATCCTGTGCTGCGTGAGTCACAGGTGCCTGGGACTAGTACACAGGGGGTTTCAGAGATGGGAGACGGAGAGATACAGGTGAGCTTAGCTCGGGGAGTTTTGCAGGAGGGAGTTATAACAGACACCCCTGTAGAAGATGTAACAGCTGGTGAAGAGGAATTGGGTGATGAGGATACGTGCTCGGTGCTTTCTGGAATTTCTGAATTTGGATCTCAGCCAGAAGAAGCTGATCTTTATTCTCTCCAAGAAATAAACTCTTTCTTGGACGAGACTTTTGGTAGGGCGGTTGATGTAAAGGATTTTTTCCCGGATGTTGACAAATGTGTCTCTTCAGTAGTGCGAATTCAGCGGAATGTTGGATACGATGCCTTGAGTGAAAAAAGAGGTTTCGGCTGAAAAAGTTCTTAACTAAATTACGGAGGGGTAAAGGCCCTGTTTCACTGAAAAAATAATATGCACACACTGCACAAGGTGTACTTCTTAACTCTGGTCTTTTCTCTGGGTCTGTCCTTCCTCTTTACCTTTATTTGTATGGAGCTTCTCAGAGTGGGCTCTTTAAACATGAATAGGGGTAGGGATAGGAACAAGTTAGAGATGCTTTCAGAGATGATTAGGATTAGGAAAATTGATATAATTTTTCTACAAGAAACCCATTCTGATAGTGAAAATGAAACTGACTGGGGAATATGGTGGAAGGGCTCCTATACTCTTAGTCATGGGAGTAACTCTAGTGCAGGGGTAGCTGTGCTGTTCTCCACTTCACTAGATGTGACTTTGCAGTCAACCACAGAACTTGTGAAGGGGAGGGTGCTTTTAATCAAAGCTGAGATCAGGGGGGTTTTCCTTTCTTTTTGTGAATGTATATGCAGCGACTAAGGGCACTGAGTGTCTAGAGGTCTTCTCAAATTTACACCATGCTCTTTCAGGATATAGTAATGCAGACATGTGTGTGGTAATGGGAGGGGACTGGAACTGCACTACGCAGTTCACAATTGATAGGAACGGGGAGGAACCACATAGTCAGTCTAGTATTAAACTTGCATGTTTAGTCTGTGAATGTGGTTTAATGGATGTATGGAGAGATAAAAATGAGGGAGTGAGGCAGTACACATGGTTAAAGGTAGGTAATTCCAGAGTGTGTGGGGCTAGGTTGGTCAGGTTTTATGTAAGCAAAGGTTTTAACAGCCGGGTGGTGAGAGCAGGGGTAATTCCTGTGCGGTTTTCCGATCATCATATGGTCACTATGGAAATAAGCGTAACGGCTACAACACATGCAAATTGCTACTGGCATTTTAATGTTAAATTATTACAAGACAGTGTTTTTTGTGATAAATTTGCACTTTTTTGGTGTAAGTGGAAAGCTCAGAAGCACTCTTTTGAAAACTTGAGTGAGTGGTGGGATGTAGGGAAGGTACAGATTAGACTTTTCTGCCAAAGTTACTCAGCACATACTGCCTCATCAGCACACTCTGCTGTAAAGAAATTGCAGCAAGACATTGAGAACCTGGAGAAACAAATAATTGGAAACAGCAGAATAGGGCTTCATAGGGAGCTAGCAGAAAAAACGAGAGTTGGGATTCTATCTACAAGAGCAGGTGAAAGGGGCGGCTTTAATACGCGCAAGGATTAGCTCGATTAAGGACATTGATGCACCTAGTGCTTATTTTTTCAATCTAGAAAGAAAGACCTTGACATCCGACCCAGCTAAGATGAGGAGGCTGGCAGTGCAGTATTATGCAGAACTGTATGGTGCTAAGGACTGTGACTCTGACAGTGCTGCAGACCTTCTTCAAGATCTTCCACAGTTGAGTCCAGGTCAGAGGATGAAGCTGGATGCTGATATTATGTTTGAAGAACTTACAGCAGCGGTGAAGCAACTGTCTGCTGGTCGATCCCCGGGGGTGGATGGATTACCAGCTGAATTTTATCAACATTTTTTGACAGATCTGGGACAGGATTTTTATGAGGTGGTACTGGAATGCTTGAAGACTGGTTTGCTCCCTACTAGTTGTCGGAGGTCAGTTTTGTCCCTACTACCGAAGAAGGGAGATCTAGGTCTTTTAAAGAACTGGAGACCTGTTTCACTGCTCTGTGTGGACTATAAAATACTATCAAAGTGTCTGGCTAATAGATTGAAATGTTATTTAGACTCTGTGATCTGTAAAGATCAAACATATTGTGTACCAGAGAGAACAATTATGGATAATTTGTTTTTATTGAGGGATATAATTGATTTGAGTTTAATGAATAATGATAGATTAGAGATTTTATCACTTGATCAAGAAAAAGCTTTTGACAGAGTAGATCATGGTTATCTTTTTAAAACCTTGACAGCTTTTGGATGTGGGGATAAGGTTGTATCTTGGCTTAAGCTTTTATATGCTGACGCATCTGTCATGGTAAAAGTGGGTGGGGCTTTGAGTGTGAAGGTGCCAGTACAGAGAGGTATACGGGAATGGTTTATTTCAACAGAAAAACTGTGAGGGTATGGAGGAGAAAGTATCGGCCCGGTTGTCTAAATGGAATTGGCTATTACCACGGTTGTCGTACAGGGAGAGAGTGCTGGTGGTGAATAACTTGGCTGCCTCTACGTTGTGGCATAGGATGATGGTTTTAGAGCCTCCTGAGGAGCTGATTGGTAGGCTACAGAAGAAAGCGGTAGATTTCTTTTGGAGTGGACAACATTGGACTCGGGCAGCTGTGCTTTTTCTGCCGGTGGAGGAAGGAGGACAAGGCCTGGTGGATATACAGAGCCAAGTGAGGGCCTTTCGGCTGCAATCAGCAAAAAGACTGCTTTACCAGAGAGATCTACCGTGGACTCAGACAGCCAGTAAAATCCTGCAAAGGGCAGGGAGGGATATGACCTTCAGCTGTTCTGGATGAGACTGGCTGAAGTCAGTCTGTCTGGTCTCACTCCTTTTTATCAGTCTCTTCTCCTGGTCTGGAAGATGGTTTTTGAGGTCTCCAGAGATGTTCAAAGTTCGACAGAGTGGATACTGGAAGAACCATTACTGCATAACCCATTGATACAGACCAGACTTCTGTCCTCAGCTAGCGTGAGAGCATTCCTCTTGAGAAAGGGGTGCACAAAGCTGGGGCACTGCATGGCCATCAATGGGTGGAAGTCACCCGTAGAACTCGGGGAGGTGACTGGACTACAGTCATACAGAGTGGTCGCTAGACTGCTGGAAGAGGTAAAATCAGCCCTTCCTGGGTGTTATAGAGAACTGATGGCAGAGGGATACAGAGACAGCAAGCAAGAGGACTTTCTGCTCCCGGCATGGAGGTTACATTGGCGATTCGGGTGGATCCAGGGGAGGAGAGAGTCCCACCAGGAACGTTGTTTTACATTCCGGATTTGGGACAGTTTGGCGCGCTCTCAAGGAAGGCTCTGTACCATGCCTGTGTCAAAGTTGCACACCAGACTGATCTGCAGCATCAGAGAGTGGTAAGGTGGCTGGAGTTGTTCGGGCCAGACTTCCTCCTGAGGGACAGGTGGAGGTCCCTGTATAAACCCCCTATAGAGAAGCGTTCAGCCGATCTACAGTGGAGGATTATTCACGGGGCAATAGCTACAGACAGACACGTGGGCCACCTGAATCCATTAGTGGGGGGGCAGTGTAGATTTTGTGGTCAGGATGAAACGATTGAGCATCTGTTTCTGCGCTGTGATAGGTTGAGAGGTTTGTTTTTGTTTTTAAAAGTTTGTTTTGATGCTTTCAGTGAGGAATTCGCTGGTAGATTTTTTATTGCTGGGGTGAAGTACACGACTAGCAAGCGGAAGAAAATGTGTCTTATAAATTATATTGTAGGGACAGCAAAATTAGCTATATGGAAGACGAGGAAGAATAAGGCCACAGGTGCTGGCTGTGTGAATCCTGAGCTGATGTTAAAGTGGCTAATGGCAGGGCGGATTAGAGTGGAATATGAGTATTATAGGCTGGTAGACCAGGTAGAGGTGTTCAGTGATGTGTGGGGACAGAGTGATGTACTGTGCTGTGTTGATGATGATTCTGACCTAGTCTTCAAGTTTTAACTGTGTTTTTAACATCATATATCTGGATGGATCTGTTGTGATAAAGGTGTAATTATATTGATGTAATAAAGTTTTGTTAAATCTCAATCTCTCTCTCTCTCTCTCCCTCTCCCTCTCTCTCGCTCTCTCTCTGTCTCTCCCTCTCCCTCTCTCTCCCTCTCTCTCTCTCTCTCTCTCTCCCTCCCTCCCTCTCTCCCTCCCTCTCTCCCTCCCTCCCTCCCTCCCTCCCTCTCTCTCTCCCTGTCTCTCTCTCTTTCTCCCCTCCCTCCCTCCCCTCCCTCCCTGTCTCTCTCTCTCTCCCCACCCTCCCTCCCTGGGTGGGTGATGTTGTTTTTGTTTGGTGATAATCTGATTGGGTCTGATTTTCTGGGTGAGCATGTGGTCAGGTTACTGTTCACGCAAATTCCTCTGTAATTGTTTGGGTCAAATTTGTCTCCAGATTTAAATATGGGGGTGATGAGCCCCTCATTCCAGACTGTGGGGAAATGGCCTACATTTAAAATAAGATTGAAAAGTTTTAGAATAGCCAATTTGAATTTAGGGTCTGTGTTTTTTAGCATTTCATTTAAAATGCCATCTGTACCACAGGCTTTTCTGGGTTGGAGGCCTCTGAGTTTTTCCTCTAATTCTTCTATTCTGATGGAGAAGTCCAGTGGATTTTGATAATCCTTAACTGTTTTATCAAGAATTTCTAATTTTCCACATATTTTTTGTTGCTCTATATTTACCGATGGTGTTCTAATAATATAATTAATTTCTGTCTCTCTCTCTCTCCTCCCTCTCTCTCTCTCTCTCTCTCTCTCTCTCTCTCTCTCTCTCTCTCTCTCTCTCTCTCTCTCTCTCCATCTCTCTCCCCCTTCCTCTCCCTCTCTCTCTCTCCCTCCCTCCCTCCCTCCTTATCTCTGTCTCTATCTCTCTCTCCCCCTCTCCCTCCCTCTCTCTGTCTCTCTCTCTCTCTCTCTCTCTCTCTCTCTCTCTCTCTCTCTCTCTCTCTCTCTCTCTCTCCCGCCCCCGCCCCCGTCCTCCCTGTCTCTCTCTCTCCCTCCCCCCCACCCTCCCTCTCTCTCTGTCCCCCTCCCTCTGTCCCCCTCCCTCCCTCTCTCTATCCCTCTCTCTCTCTAGCTCTGATTTTTACAGGCATTGTTGTAGAGTTGAACCGGAAGGCAGGTAAGCATATGCTTTACTAAATGTGGGTGAGATTATAAATAGCTGGCAGATGCTGAACATGCTGTATGAATGTGACCCCTGTATGTGAGTCCCAGTGGTTTTCATTCTTGGTCTTAGGGGCTGCGTTGTTTGTCTTTTTATAATCTAACACAATTCAGCTCATCAGTTAATTATCAAGCCCTTTATAGTTTAACACACTCGTTAAGCTATGAAGGAATACAGTCAGTAGGATAAACCGACTGCTAAAACATTTGAGAGTAAAAAAAATAAATGAGAAGTGGGCTCCTGAGTGGCTTAACCTTTGACCTTACCATTAGGAGATCTCAAGTTTGACCCTGCCAACAGAATTGGCAGTCAGTGTTCTCAAGTTTGAAAAGATGAGGTGGCACTTCATATGTGTCAGAGGAAGCACATACTAGCCTTCACTCTCGTGTGACAAGAGGAGACCCAGCTAACAGATGGAGTTGGACACAACTAAATTGGGGAGAAAAGTGGGTAAAAAGTAAATAAATAAGAAGAAGAAATAAATGAGATTAGAAAAAATCACAAAAAATACGAGTCACCTGATTAAAAGTATGAAAACTGATACTATACCACATTTGTGACCGCAAGTGTCAGTGAGAGTAAGTGTATAATATTGTGTGTTATGCTGTGTGTGTGTGTGTGTGTGTGTGTGTGTTTTTCACTCTGTGTATGTTGAGCTATGTGGCGGTGAGTGTGCAATTGTATTTGTGTATGTTGGGTTAGACATTAACTCACCTGTGTTGTTTTTCTTAACAGAAGTTTCAAGTGCAATTTTCTTTGTCTCTGGATTTCTTCTCTTCATTCCTGGTGGTATGTTAAATTGTCTTTTGACACTTCATAAAACTTTTTGGTACCCCTGGAGTTAAAAGTGAATATTTGTACCCTTAAAGTTTTACTGCTTATATCTTAAGGGGATACTTCAGCATTTTTCGACCGAATCTCTATCTGCCATTGATTATGGACATCAATTTTGATAGCTTTCTCTTCACCTAGTAAAGAAACAAAAAAGGAAGTTGACTCAAAATGCGCAAACAACACTGGGCAGGTGCTGATCCGACTGCCCACCAGTGTGTTTTGACCATACAGTACTATTTCAAGAATATTTTCACTGTGGTAATTGACAGATGCAGCAAGTACACATTAGGTTGAAAAATACTCCTTGTGTTTTTAATAAGAATGTTCTTTTTTTTTTTCTCTCTCTCTCTTTCAGTTTACCATGTGATCTATATAAGCTGTGCTGTCAGGGGACGGAGAGGATTCAAGTTCTTTTATTTGCCTTATTTTGAGAAGTAATGTGTCTCTTCATTTTTAATCAGGGAGAATGGCTGTTTGACCTTTTTTTTGTTTTAGGTTGAGAAATGCAGAAATGATATGATGAAGTAAGGAAAGCTTTATTTGTACAATCTCAATTTTAAGGTAGTTTTGTAGCCTGTATGGTTCGGGAAATGTTGTGAAAGCAAGTTCTTTTGAACTTTATCAATGATGCCTGTAAACGTCCATGAATTTCAGGATAGAATTGTGTATCCTTTCAGCTTTACTTTGCACGCAATGGATCGTAAGTCTGCAGGACAGTGTTGAGGATTTATTCATTTCAGTTCATTCATTTTCCTGTCAGCCATGCAACTGAGGAGAGTTCTACTCAGCTTTTTTTTTTTTATTAATTTTAAGCAGATTTTTTCACCTTATTCACCAATATAATGAAATTTACTTACTTAATTGACTCTCAATTGAATTGAATGCATTTTTGTGTATGGTGTAGTTCAGAAGGGAAGAATAGAGAAAAAAGTCATCTCAGAAAAATACTATAACATGAAAAGATGGGGAAGAAATCTCAGTTTTGAGGTCACACAACTGTGTAAATTTGAAGTTAGCAGCCTGTTGTGCATGTGCACACGTGGTAAAAATTGTGACCGCGTCATTATTCTTGATGCCGAATCATAGATGAAGTGTCAACCAAAATAACTTGTCCCTGCACTGTTTTCTTTAACTAATACCACTACTAACACATTCAACCACTGTAAAACTCAGTGTACTTCCAGCAAGTCAATATAGAAGAAATATTTTTGTGTTTTGTACTTCTTTTAATCAGTGACACTACAATAAAACTGTTTTTATATTTTGCTTTTAAATTTGCTGTCATTGTCTTATGATGTTATGATTTTATGTTGATTTTATGACCATGCCATAAATTGGTTAATGTCCTTATTCTGTTGCTGAGTCATGTGACTTTTAGCTTACCATTCACTACCCAGTCCATATATGGATACTAAGCTGCAAAAAGTCTGTTTTGAATGGTTTCTGAAATGTCATGACAACCCACTCATTTACATAATCAACCTATTCAACCTATAGCAGTCTAGCTCCACCCATTCACGCTGAAGTTCTTTAGAGTGGCTCAGCTCTGAGTGCTTTTTGAATGAGGCACAATGCAGGGCAGCCAATCAGACCTGAGATCATTTATCTTAGATCATTCAAGAGAGCTTGGAAAAGGGTCATGTAGAAAATGGATATAATTCATTTCTAGTGCTGGTTTATCCAGTCACCCAGCAGGGTCATGTTGATTGACCACCAAACCAACATCTAAAACACAACTAGTAAAATGCTGGCTCTGGTATTTATCAGCACATCAGCTTACATTGCTGTTGGCCAGTATTCCATCTTCCAAAACACAATCAGCCTAGCTTCCATTGCTGCTGGACAGCATCCAAAACACATTTAACGTTGATCTGTGCTAGTTTTTCTAGCAGGGTTGACGAACTAAAACAATTATGAAATGTACATTTGATACCCTGTAACAGAAAAGGATGTTGCAAGCATGAGATGTAAAATGAATCCACACATCGATGCATAAAATGTTTGCAGTGTTTTAATGATTAAATATGAAAGTTATGGTTGTGATAGTGGGCAGAAACAACCAAGAAGGCTGTTTTCTGTGCTGTAGATAGTTTTTTAAAAATGTTTTAGGTTTTTATCTAAAACGTACATAGGTTATTGTAAAGAATACTTTACAAACAATACTGTGTAAAGTATCTTTTGCCTTTACATACAAAAGCCTATTTGTAATATCAGTAAAACCCAAATGGCACTCCAATTGTGGAATCACTTCATTACAAGGCTACGATGCCCACTACAGAATGACAACACAAACGTCTATGGAAGGTTATGTGAGCTAAGAAGCCTGTGCTAAACTACATGCCTTAATCATCACACTCCGTAGACCATGTTGAATTTAAGTGATCTCAAATAGACTTGCTTGTAAAGCTTTTTCATTTCAAATGCCAATAAAAAAAGTCTAAGCTAGAATTGGAAAATGTGTATGAGCTGTTATCAATTTTGAACTGAAGTTTTCTTTAAAAGTGTTTTACTATATTTGTATTTATTGTAATGTTATATATTGTATTTTACAAGCAAAAACATACTGTCCAGATAAAGTTTTAACCTTGCCTAAGACTGTATAGTATCTGTGGTATAAATCAGATGCCATCAGGCCCATTTGAGAACTCCTTTCCACATTTTATTAGTTTTATGACCAGTCAAATGACTTTGTTGTGGATTATCTGCAACCACTACATTTTACACATGGGAAGCTGTGCTAGCTCTTGATTCAACTCCCTCAGCTATTTCTCAGGCTAAAGAGCTTAATCAGATAGAACAGTGAAAGAGAAACTCTAAACTCGCACTCAAATAACTGTAGGACTGCAAATACTGACATAAAAGAATTTAACATATAGCTCCATAAAATGCATAATGTACCTGTAATAAGGTTATAAGCTTCTAAAAATTCTAAAACGTTTCAAAATAACATTTCTTGCACTGAAAAGCTGATTGCCTGGCACAGACCACTTTCACTTTGTTCTGCTTTCTTCTAAGCTTTAAAATGAGATATTTTTAATTGCAGCTACTGTTACAGGATTGGATCAGATTCATTCTTCTCTCCCCTCCGATATTGCATTTAGCATTTTCTGTTATTGGATCGGTGCCACCTCTTCAAGCTTATGTGGTTTCTAACACTGTGCAACAGGTGACGGACAAAATTCTAGCTTCAAGATGGCTGTCATCCATTTTAGTTATGCTGGTGTACGGTTGTCCATTTTTACAGATAATATTGTGTCATTTGGTGTCAGAAACCAAACTATTCCTTTAGAAACACATAAAAGGACATGTAAACAACTTAGACTAGATTTTTATTTTTCAATGTTATAATTTACATTTGCATTTAACAATGTTATATGCTTGTTTTTTGCTTGTTTCTGTCAAAGTCTTCAAATTCATATGTACATGCAGAAAAGCATATACATATAAACACACATCCTTTAAAACAGGCTCATTTAAATACATGTACATATACCCCCAGGTACAACCTTAGAAAAAAAATCCTCTTTAATCTTGTGTGAAAAGGTGTGGTAGAGGGCAGGGAAACCTGAGCACACATGAACACATACCCAGCTTATTCTGGTAAATCTCCCTAAACTCATTGGTTACAGTTTTTTGGATCTACTATGATGGTCAAAAACCAAAAGAAACCTAAAACTGTGATAGGCATCTCCAGTCCTGAGTGGCCACAGCATTGCCCCTTGCAATACTGACTGGCTGCAACATGCAAATAAACCAAACACAGTGTTTTTTTTGCTGAACGCATCCTGACAAATCACAGTTCCAGAAAAAGTTGTGGATGTTTGAATGTTTGTATAAATCAAGGTGTTTGTGGTATCCAATAAATGTAAATAATGCAGGTCAGTATTTAACCATTATTGCTTCACCAGTGTGTTTTTATATACTGCAGTGCATATCAATATTTCATATTACAATGGCTGTATATGGCAGTGTAATTGCTATAGTAGTCACTATAGTAGTATTTTACCCTCATTCACTCAAGCAGCGCTGCAGCCCTCCAGGAGCAGAGCCTGATACCTATTACATATCGGCACGGTTTGATTTCATTACAAATGCCTAGGATTACCCGCACATAAAATTCATTCAGTAATAATCATTCAATCCCAAACACAAGCACTACTGTACAAAACCAGTAAATTATAATGTTCAGTTCTGTGTAAAGTCTTAGACCACCTGTGAAAATGAGCATATCATCGCTATCAGAAACAAAACCTTGTATCTTAAAATAATAAAGAAAAAACATTCCTAACTTCTAATGGAAGCTGATGTATCAAGATTTTTTTGAGGTCATTTTGGACCATTTCTACTGATCCAATCATCATTAAATTGTAACACAATGCAAAAGGTAACTAGAGTTCTCAAAATTTTCTCAAAAAAAGACAAAATGGAGACAAGTCTCTAAGTAAGTCTCTAAGTAAGTAATTATATAATACATTGTGATTCGATGTTAACCATTTCCTGACGCTCCTTGAGGAACCTCAGTATTTACAGTTACCATTCAACACCTTGTTTTTCTAACCAATCCTTCATTAAATTAACCAAGATAACAATAACTTAAAAGACATTGTTAGGTTTTACTATATTTGTATTTAATGTATTTTAAAAGAAAAAACATACTGCCCAGATAAATTTTTGAAAATTTTCACAGCTGCCCAAGACTCTTCCACAGTACAGTATCTGTGGTATGAATCAGATGCAAATAGGCCCAGTTGAGAACTCCATTCCACATTTTGTTAGTTTTATGACCAGTCAAATGACTCTTTTTTTTCCCACTGGAAGCCACACTAGCATCTACAAGTTTTTCCCACCTCTACCACACTTGATTCAACTCACTCAGCCATTTCTCAGGCTTTTTATGAGCTTAATCAGATAGAACTCGCACTCAAATAACTGTAGGACTATAAATTCTAACATTAAAGAACATATCTCCGTAAAACCGCATAATGTACCTATAATAAGGTTATAAGCTTCTAAAAAGGTTTCATAATACCATTTCTAGCACTGAAAAGCTAACTGATTGTCTGGTACAGACCATTCTAAATCTTAGGAGCTTTCACTTTGCTCTGCTTTATGTACTCACTCCCCCAATAATGAACCATGTAACATCACTTCAGCCTTTGTTAAGATTGTGACTGGTATTTGCACATTTACTCCTTTAAATAAGGAGTGTTGTATTATTAATGGTCCTGTTAGTTTTTTTACTTTTTTGGGTCGTCAAACGTGGTTTTGTTCTATTATCTGCAATCATTAGTTTGTTTATCCATCACAGCTTGTTGTATTAATTTCCTAAAGGGCCCATATCTTGCTTTTTTGTGTGGGTGTATAAGGGTTTATGTACCAAAAACAGCCATAATTAATTATTTCATGACCATTTCCAACCTCTCTCCATAATTAAATTTTCGTTACTATGTTTTTAAGACAGGTGATAGTCACCTCTGGTCAAATTACATTCCCTCTATAGGGAACAAAGAAATATTTTTTTGAAAGTTTTAATAATAATTCCTATATATTTGCTAAATTTAACATACTGGGGGAAAAAATGATACAAAATGTGCAAGAACTATTGCACAGGCCATATTTTATGTTTTTTCCTAACGCATTTATCTAATAAACAGAAATTATGCATTTCTCTGTAAAGGATGTGTACATATTTTCACTTCAAAAAAATCAACAATATCATGTAATTTCACCAGGGGCACCCAAACCTTTGCATATGATTATACATAATTGAGCTCTGTTAAAATTGGCTGCCCTGTATTGTATTTGTTTTAGAAAAGCAGTCCAGGCTGAAACACTCCATATAACTTCAATGTGAGTGGGTGGGGTTAAAATGCTATAGGCTGATTAGGGAGATATGTAAATGGATTTTCATGACATTATAATAAAACAAAACTCAAAACAGGCTGTTTTGCCACTTTGTTTCCATGTATAGACTGTGGACTGAGGAGCGAAAAAAGTATGTTTTCAAGTTGTATTAATATTAACAAAGTAATTTAAATATTCATGTTTTGGGACCCTTTAATTACACCTGGAAAAACAGCTTCCCAATTAGCTAAAGCCAGAGTGAATCCATCAAGCAAAACAAAACCAAAGCTGGCAAGATTCAGGAGGTTTTTTCTTTCCCACGCTACTATGTAATGTTAAACCGTTATGAGTGACCGTTTTGCTGCAATAACAAACTGCACCGTAAGTGGTAGGGTTACCCACCGTCAATGTACAAGTCACTTCACTTTGAAAGAAATGTGTGTCATGGCTAAAGAACTCAGGCAGCTAAGCAGTGGGTGGATGGGCTGTCATGTACTGATAATTAATGCTAATGTGAAGTGCAAAGATAAGGATCAGTTTCTGAGGTAATTTTACACATTTCTGAAAAACGTTCTGATAATATGAGGTATTTTTTCCGCTCAGGCCATACAAAACTAAATATTTCAGCTTAATTTGTTTCCCAAAAAAGAAAAAAAAAGTAATCAAGAACACAATAATGGCTCTCAGCCAGTTTCAGTATCATGTTAACAGATGAAATGCTTCTATTTATATGAATAAAAAAAATCTCCCAAATAAATCAGCTACTCTGAACCATGTTTTCCGTTGTCAGTAGCAGCTTGTTGTGGCTGCTAACTTTCTGTTAAAAACAAAAACAAACAAAAAACAAAAACAGACAAAAAATGTCAAGTATTCAACTCTGCATGGCCTTAAAGCGATAGTTCTGAAAAAAAAAAAAAAATCAAAATGTGCTCTATTCCCCCTTGCCCTGAATGTACTTGATTAGCCAAGATATTTGATGTCACTTTTGCTTTGCACTGAAGCTACATTTAGCACTTTGATTAGCCTCGTAGCTCCAGTGCCAAACTAAAGAAGTAAATTTCAGACACCAACCATGTCTTGGCTGAACGACTACATTTGGGGTAATGAGGGAAAGTATTTAATTTTTTCACAGAACAATTCCTTTAAACCTGTGCTTCTTACATTCATTTTAAAATGTACACTCTATAAGCAGGACTGAGCATTAAAAGAGCTCAGCTCAGGATAGAACACCTTTAAATTCTCCTCCAGGCTGGTGGTGGTGGTGGTAATGGAGGGGCATGGTTGGGAAGGGAATCATTCATGCTGATGGGTAGCATTAGGGCTCTGAGGAATTCTTCTACTGTCTCTTTCCTGCTGTGGAGGACAGGTCCATAGCCTGCATAATCACACTAGCGCGCGAAGGCATGCTGCTACTTAAATCTATCGCTGGTGCCGGCTTGAAGGGGAAAGAGGAGAGGAAAGGACGCCACGGTGGCTCATCATATGCGATGAGCGGAGACTCCTCTCTGCAGCTTGTCACCCAAAAGTTCGTCTTTCCAGATGTGATAAAAGACTCAGTTCTGTCTGGCAGGCTGGAGGGAATCCTCAACACGGACAAAGATGACCTTACAGAGGAGGAGGAGCTTGTGGACAAATCCTGAACATGGACAATCTGCAGAAAGCAGGAGAAAGTGAAGTAATATGTAAATTTCCTGAAATGGCCCCTTTCTTAAGCATCATTCAGTATATTACAAAATAAACGGAGATGCTTAACCCCTGAAATGGCCAGGAGATGCTGGCAGGTCCAGGCTTCTATTCCTCACTCCTATAATTTTCAGGCAGTTTGCACTGTTTTATGATAAATAATAAACTTCAGGGTGCAGTAAACCTGGGAATTTGAAGGGTTAAAAACTCTAACACATGTTAAAATCATTTCACCAGAGGTATTATATTTATAGACTTTTTAACTGAGCCTCTCATACTTCTTTGTAACACCAAAAAATAAACTACAATGTAAGGAGGACTTTATGTCTTGGCTATAGATTTTTGAATATGCCAAATGTTTTAGCACAAAACACAGAAAATATATTATTAGTCATAACTCAACATGACAAACATACAAAACAAATGCTAAATATAAGGAGTTCATGCAATTTATGAAGCATATTATTGTCAAAATGTCAATTTTGTCCATGTCTGGTTTTTGAAACGCATTAAAGATGTCCATTGAAACTGCAAAGTAGAAATGTTAAATATTTTTTTAAATATTGTTGTTCATTAGTCATTCATATAATTTGTTTTTAGACAAATATGTCTATCCCACATTTGTGTGTTCTCACATCATCACTGACTAAATGGCCAAAAATAACAGTAAATATATGTTGTCTTGGTGTGTGTTTTTCTGGAACCACAGACATACTTTTTTTATAGAAATATTAATTGTATACAGTTAGCAGAATTGAAATTTGAATCAGTATCATCATTGGGTTTTATACCACAGTACATAATTAAAGTCAACATGAAGTCATAGCGCATTCTCCTGTCATACTAATTCTCCTCTCTACAAGTTCTCTGGCTAAACTACTACGTTCATTGGTCTCTACAGATCGCTGAAGTCAAGTTGTCATTCTGTATATGGCACCGTGCTCTTTCGCCCATTTAAGCAATTCCGGGTCTAAAAGGAATTTCATTATGAGAACAGAGTTTTCGAAAATTGCCTCTGTCGGATCCTGTGGTAATTAAAAATGTTCCAAAGCTGATACGCTTTGTCCTATGAACATTCTTCTTTCTAATATCACTGGATCCTCTGAATTCCGAGGTCATTAAAGAGTCTAAACATGAATATTGCTACATGTAAGATAATGCTACTGCGCACTGAGTTAACGTCATTATACCTCCTTAAAAAACATGCTTTGCCAGTGTCGTAGCCCAACAAGCTTACCTGCACTACACTGCTCAACATGACTAGACTGAAGGGGTTTTCATCTCTTTTAACAGGCTGACAAACCGCAAAGCGATACAACAGTAGCTTGTGCTTTAACAATTGGGGGTCCAACAGAGCATGCACATATTGTTCGAATTTTCCCGTTCCACCCTAAATGATGCAGCAGTTACATTTTGGCACCCGAGAAGTTATAATAGGCTATGTTCATACTACAAACCTCATTGCTCAAATTTTTTTGTTCAGATCTGATCTCACTAACATAATGGTTCACCTCCGTGTAGGTAAGTCACTCCAATCTGTCACTGGCTGCGTTTGTTTTCAACTTGGCCTGAGTTTGGCTGACTTGATGGTCAACATGAACTGCCAATGACTTCAGGGGTAGGGTATAAAAAGACTGCCATCACGTCTGACACATTTACCTTCCTCTAGCATGAGCCCACAACAGTGGCTGATCTTGTGGCGCTTACCTTTTTTGGTGCAGACGAAATGGAAGCACTATAGTTTACATCAGACTTTTGGCACACCATCAAAATCCAAGTATTGTATTGTGAGAACATCTAGAGCAGAGGTCACTAATAGGCGGACCGCGGTCCGAGTCTGGACCCAGATGCTGTCCTATGTGGACCTGGACCTATAACCGATAAACTATGGAGAATTATTTAATTTCGACAGGGTGGACCTATTTTAATCGGCGTACCTTTTCTAACCTTTACGGTACCGCTTTAGCGGCCCAGGAAACTCACAGACCAATCGCATGCATTGTAAATATCACACGTGATGCCACTCAGCCAATCAGATCTGTGCATTACGATGAGCACTGAGACTCGAGTGAGTGACGCACACACAGGGGAAGGACGAGGAGAGAAATAGCAGTCAGGGAAGAAAGTGACCCAGAGGGAAGTTATTTCACATGGCGTGCTCTAAAAAGAGAAAACTGACGATATATATTGTTGAAATATGACTGAATTGTACTTTATTTGATTTGACATTCAGTTGTTGACTACATCATGATGTTGATAGAACTACTAGGCTACTTCAGTATACAGTATATGGCACTGAATCATAATGCAAGTTAGACATTATGATGTTCCGGACCTTTGCTTAAGGAAATTTTCTGTAACTGTAATTTTAATTAAAGACCCCTGATCTAGAGTGATGGGTTAAGGCGTATGGGGGAAAAAGTCACATACCTGCTAGAATTAAACTTCAGGCATTTTATGCAACTGAGCACAGATATTTTAGTATTAAGCATACACACCTCCATGCAGTCTTCTTCACTGTGTGTGCTTTCATCACCACTTTCTGCTGAAATTAAGAGCACAGAATTCAGTTTGAAATGTTTATTTATAGTAAATTAATTTATCCATTTGTAACAGTGCGTCATACAAAGTAAAAAAACACATAAGCCAGCCAATTTGAGATTACTGAACAACTCAACACAGTTCGAGGTGAGAGTGTGATGATTTAGGCATGCAGTTAGCACTATGCTCACTGGTGGGGTATAAACTCCATTACATGTTAGCTATATTAGCCTCATTCCTCCAGTGCAAAACTAAAGAAGCAAACATGTGTTGACTGATCAACTACATTTGGAGTAAGGGGAGAAAATATAAATCTGATTTTTAGCATGACTATCATTTTAACCACCCTGGACTTATGTCGGATAATCTTTGAATAGAAGACATGAAGTGAGAGTGTATAAATGGAACATACCATTACATGCGGAGATAGGGGAGACCTGTAGGGGAAAAGAGAACTGAGTGGAGCTGACCGCAGACTCCTCGTTCTCTGTAGTGATCTCAACAACAGCACACACGTCTGGGGGATCACTGCCCACCAGCTTGTTAGGTGTACTAGAATTACAGGGTTGATCAGGTTCTGCTGTGGAGAAGCAAGTATACCACATAAACACGATCATTACAATTACTACATTTTAGCTGACGACTAATTGCCATAGAAATAACTGGTATTTTGTCTTTTTTGTATTCATTCATTCAAATACAACCCTAAAGTGGCCAAACTGGTTGATTAGTTATCTTGCTTCCTAGCTGTAGGTACTAGTAGCTCCCAGCTAAATACAGATGCAGCTCAAGCTCAAATAAACAAATATTACTTACCAATGCCCCCTAGAAGAGTTATACCACTACAATGACAACCACAAAAAATGAGTTTCAATTTTTGCACATAAGGCAGTGAGAAATTAGCTTTGTAAATTTGTTTTGAATATGATGGATTTCTCACTTACGCCCATGACAAGTGTAAAAAACCCTGGAGTCAGCTTTGACCTCTCATTTGATGCACACATTAGGTATATCATTAGTATCATTCTTTCATTATGTAATAATGCCAAGAAGCAATATTTACTTTCCTTAAAAGATGGTGAAAAGCCGATACATGCCTTTATAACATCAGAACTGGACTACTATAATGCTGTAATGCCTTTCTAGCTGGAAATCCTTAAACAAGCCCCAACTGATCCAGAATGCAGCAGCTTGAGTGCTCACTAGAACCAGAAAATTTGATCATATTACTCGTTTCTGGCTGGGTGCACTGATTATACAATACTTCTCCTGCCATATTAAGCGCTAAATGGTCTGTCCACACAGCACTGTAGTGATCTTATTGATTCCTCTAAATCATCACATACAACACTTTGTATGCTTGTGTAATCATATATGTTTAGTCACAACAAACAAAATGGGCATGTTTTCATCAGTTGGACTGAGGCACATGCATGCAAATTAAAGAAAGCATAAAACTCCTTTGGTGGAGGAATGTCTGTTTATTTGAAGTCTGTTAATAACATCGTTAGAGGGCAGCAGTAATTATAAAATTCTTCTCCTGCCATATAAAGCTCTAAATGGTCTGGGCACACAGCACTGTAGTGAACATTGATTCCTATAACCCAGGGGTGTCCAGTCTTATTCGCAAAGGGCCGGTGTGGCTGCAGGATTTCATTGCAACAAAGCAGGAGCACACATGATCAGTTGTTTAAAGACTGAGACTGACTAAATAAACGAGTGGAATCAGGTGTGCTCTTTTTTCTTTGGGGTGAAAACCTGCACCCACACTGGCCCTTTGCAGATAAAATTGGACACCCCTGCTATAACCCATCACATTCACTTTGTTCACATGTTTGTAAATAACACCTTTAGAGGGTAGCAATGAGTAATGTTTGTTTATTTGAGATTTATTAATACCTTTAGAGGGCAGTGTTGAGAATAGTTATTAATTTGAGGTTTGTTAACACCTTTACAGGGCAGTGGTGAGTAAAGTTTTTCTATATCAGATCTGTTAACACCTTTGGCAGGTGGTAATGTTTGTTTATTGGATGTTTACTAATTACAACTTTAAATAGCAGCAGTGAGTAAGATTTATTTGAAGTTTGTTAACACCTTAAGAGGGCAGCAGTGAGTAATGTTTGTACTTTGGAACAAAAGCAAAAAAAGGCTGACCTTTTAACAGTGTGACTGTGATATAACCCAAAAACCTCACCTGCCAATAAAACTGTGCTGTCTGGTAGCGTGTCTTCCTTCAACTGCACTGGATCAGACTCTGGCTCAGCGTTCTTACTTTTCCGTCTCTGATGATAGTCATTTAAAATGAAAAGCAAAAAAGTAAGTGCACAGAACCTTTCAATCATCTGTAATCCATTATGTTAGAGTAGAGTTAGGTTTCCTTACTCTCATTTTTGGCTCCCGTTCCATCTTTTTCTTCACTGAGAGATCAGCAGCATTATTAAAAAAAAAAAAAACATTAAAAATGGTCATGGTAAATTAATTTAAGATAAAAGCAAGATGCCAATCAGCTCCTTGTTACTACACAGTTTATGCAGTTACTATCAGGGATGCACTGATACCAACACTGGTATCAGTTATCGGGCCAATACTGTATTCATTTACTCATGCTCGTACCCATAAAAATTCATACCACCTGATAGCATGTGACAAGCAGAGTGAACACCGCCACGCTAATAAACAAACACCTCAAGCAAGCAGTGAAAGATGTTCTGCTCACACAGAGAAGTGTTACTGACTCTGTGACAGTCAGATACAAAGCCACTGGTCACACTCCACCTTGGCAAATTCCCACCAGACCTACACTGTGATTTTAGACTGTTTTAAAAATTCACAATCACTTCCCCAATATGAGTGGAGACACGTAGGCCAGCTAAACAGAGGTGGAAAAGTTGTCATTTTCTACCAAAGTCCCTCTATGCCAACCTTACTCTGTTTGACTGTACAGAATATTCATTCACTCATCATCTTAAACTGTTTGATCCAGATAGGGTCGCAGATGCAATAGGGAAAGCCCAAATGACCGTGTCCCCCAGAACTTCCTCCAGCTCATTCTGGGAGATGCTGAGCCACTCCCAGGATGACTTGGAGATGTAATCTCTCCAGCGGGTCCTCTGACAACCACAGGGTCTCATACCAGTCGGCTGTGCCCGGTAAACCAACAACGGGAGGTGGACAGGGGGCATCCTAATCAGATGCCCGTACCAACCGTATCAACTGGCTCCTCTCAACAGGGAGGAGTAGCGGTTCTGCTTTGAGCTCCTCCCAGATGACTAAGCTCCTCACCCTATCAAGTAGAGTATAGCCTGCCACCCTGCAAAGAAAATTTCCACTGCTTGTATCTGCAATCTCATTCTTTCAGTCATTACCCAAAGCTCATGACCACAGGTGAAGGTGGGGATGTAGACTGACTGGTAAACAGAGAGCTTTGCCTTATGGCTCAGCTCCCCCTTCCCAACTACAGTCCAGTACAGCGACAATCTCATGATCCCTCTTCCCATCACTCATGAACAAGAACCCAAGATACTTTAAACTGTTCCAGGTCCTCTCCCCTTAACTGGAGGGGGCATGCCATCCTTTTCTGGGCAAGGAACTTGGGGGTTCTGATCCACATGCCAACTACTCCAGTGCATGCTGGAGGCATCCATGCGATGGAGCCGAAAGGACAAAATCATCTGCAAAAAGCAGAGACATCACCTTCCGGCCTCCACACATAATGCCCTCCTGACCTTGGCTATGCCTTGACACCCTGTCCTTGAATATCATGAACAGGAATGGAGACAAGGCACACCTTTGGTGGAGTCCAACACCCACATTGAACAAGCTTGACCACACAGGGCTGTGGAAAAAGTATTTGCCCCTTCCCAATTTCTTCTGTTTTTTGCGTATGTCCCAACCGAACGTATCGGACCATCAAACTACTTTAAATATTAGATAAAAATAACCCAACTAAACATAAAATTCTGTTTTTAAATTATTTAATTTATTGAAGGAAAATGCTCTTTAGCCCTACCTGGCCCTATTTGAAAAAGTAGCTGCCCTCTTAGCTGCTAAATCAACCAGTAAAACAAATTCAATTGACTATTGGGTTCAATTTAACTAGCCACAACCAAGCATGATTACTGCCAGACCTGTTTAATTTAAACATCACTTCAACAGAACCTGTCTGGCAATGTGAAGCAGGCTAGAAGGTCTCAAGAAGTATCACTAGATGCCACGTTCTAAAGCAGGGGTGTAATCTCACAAATTGGATCATTCATGGACCGTTTTTTCGGATAAGAATAAAAAAACAAGTAAGACAAATTTAACTTTGCCTTCCGTTTATTAAAACATAAAGAACATTAAGAAAACCTAAAGCATGGAACTTTTGCCCACAGTCTTAAATGAAAACAAGAAGTTTAATCTTAAAATAAAATCATCAAAATAAAATAATCAATACTCATTTGAAGTGCAGTATGAGGCCTGATGATACCCTTTTTCCAATAGTGAATGAAAAAAATATCAAACATCATCAAACATCTTTAAAAACGTGACATCATTATGAACATTGTGAAAAAAGGTACAAAAAGAAATAAAGCAGTCCTGAGCTTATAACTTCAGATTCTTTTTCAACAAGATGAGTGTGTCTACATTGTCTGGTGAGGGAACGGACCTCTTAGCCGTCACTATGTCCCCTTCCATGGAGAACACCCTCACACTATAGCCAAATCAAAGTTTTTTCAGTTGAATTGAAATTGGCCATTCAATACGAAAATTCGACTATTCGTTCATTTTTTTTCCCGCATATGGATTATCCAAAAGAGTGCCTCTTGTGTGAGACTGGGCTGCTGTTATTGTCATTTCAGCCTATGCACAATTTCTATTAATTATAACACGGATAAAAAATGCTGTTGTAATATTACTTTATATATATATACACACACACGCACACACGCGCACACACACACGCACCAATCAGGCATAACATTATGACCACCTCCTTGTTTCTACGCTCATTGTCCATTTTATCAGCTCCACTTACTATATAGGTGCACTTTGTAGTTCTACAATTACAAACTGTAGTCCATCTGTTTCTCTGCGTACTTTGTTAGCCCCCTTTTACCCTGTTCTTCAGTGGTCAAGACCTCCATGGACCCTCACAGAGCAGGTACTATTTGGGTGGTGGATCATTCTCAGCACTGCAGTAACACTGACGTGGTGGTGGTGTGTTAGTGTGTGTTGTGCTGGTATGAGTGGATCAGACACAGCAGCGCTGCTGGAGTTTTTAAACACTGTGTCTACTCACTGTCCACTCTATTAGACACTCCTACCTTGTCAGTCCACCTTGTAGATGTAAATCAGAGACAATAGCTCATCTGCTGCTGCACAGTTTGTGTTGGTCATCCTCTAGTCCTTCATCAGTGGTCACAGGACACTGCTCACAGGACACTGCTCACAGGACGCTGTTGGCTGGATATTTTTGGTTGGTGGACTATTCTCAGTCCAGCAGTGACACTGAGGTGTTTTAAAACTCCAGCAGCGCTGCTGTGTCTGATCCACTCAGACCAGCGCAACAATTTCTATATTTTTTAATGGTTTTGTTGTTTTATTCATTTTGTTTTTCGGGAATTTGTAGCTTATATTTTTTCCATCATTTATTTTGTGTTTAGGATTTTTTATTATTTTTTTTAATCCATGGCCCGTTACACCACTACTCTAAAGAGATTCAAATATTCAAAAACAGCTGCAAAACAAAGTCACTGAAATCTGCCAGTCTGGAAAGGGTTACAAAGCCATTGCTAAGGCTTTAGGACTCCAGCAAACCACAGTAAAAGCCATTATTCACAAATGGAGAAAACCCGGAACAGTGTTCCAAGCCCTCCCAGGAGTGGCTGGCCTACCAATATTTCACATTTCAAGGGCAAATCAACAACTTATCCACGAGGTCACGAAAGAACCCAGAAAAACATTTTTTTTCTATTTGTATATATGCCTGTAGATAGGATTTTTTATATTTATTCTTCCTGTTATATTGTTTACACCCTTATTACTATTACTGTCCTGTGTTGTGTGACTGCTACTGGCAGCTAAATTTCTCTATATCTATCTATCCATCTATCCATCTATCCATCCATCCATCCATCCATCCATCCAAAGAACCGCAGGCCTCACCTGCCACAGTTAAGATTAATGTACATTATTCCACAATAAGAAAGACACTGGGCAAAAATGGCAGCCACGGGAGATTGGCAAGGCGCAAACCACTGCTGACCAAAAAGAACATAAAGGCTCATTTTGCATTTGCCAAAAAACATATAGATGACCGGCAAAACTTTTGAGATAATATTCTATGAACTGATGAATCAAAGGTGAAACACTGTGGAAGACATGGTTCCTGTTACATCGGACATGAGGCTAACTCTTCCACCATAAGAGTATCACACCAACAGTTAAACATGGTGGAGGTAGTGTGGTGGTTTGGGGCTGCTATGCTTCTGAAGGACCTGAATTACTTGTCATACATGATGGAACTATGAATTCTGCTCTCCATCAGAAAATCCTGAGGGAGAACATACACCTGTCAGTTCGTGAATGAAAGCTCAAGTGCAGTTGGGTTATGCAGCAGGACAATGATCCAAAGCACACAAGTCCACCTCTGAATGGCTCAAAAAAAACAAAATGAAGGTGTTGGAGATGCAGAAGTCAAATCCTGACTTGAATACCAACGGAATGCAGTGGCAAGACCTTAAACAGGCAGTTTATGCTTGAAAACTCTCCAATGTAGCCAAATTAAAACAATTCTGCAAAGAAGAGTGGGCCAGAGTTCCTCCACAGCACTATAAAAGACTGTGCAAGTGCAAGTTATCACAAACGTTTGATGGCAGTTGTTACTGCCCAGGGTGGCACAACCAGTTATTAGGTTTACGGGGGCAATTACTTTTTCACATGGGTGATACAGATTTTTAATAAATCTTTATCTTAAATAAATGGAATGATCATTTAAAAGCTGCATTATGAGTTTACTTGTGTTGCCTTTATCTTATATTAATATTAGCTGGGTGATCTGAAACATTTAAATGTGACAAATAAGCAAAAATAGAAGAAACTGGATAAGGGGCACCAGTCTTCCCTGCCATCTGATCCAACTCACCACTAGATAGTGATCGATTGACAGCTTAGCACCTCTCTTCATGCGAACTTCCAGAACATATTGTCCCAAGTCAACATCCTTGTGTTCGAACTTGGTGTTCATTATGTACTATCCATGACTAGCACAGAAGTCTAATAACAATTTAGGGATTAGATCGGGCAGGCCATTCTTCCCATTAACCCCCTCCAGGTTTCCCAGTTACTAGCAACATGAGCATTAAAATCTCCTAGCACAGCTATGGAGTCTGCAGGTGGGGAGCTTTCCAGTACTTCACCCACTCACTCCAAGTAGGCCGAATACTCCAAACTGGTGTGTGCTTACGCACCAAACAAAACAGTCAGTTCGCATTGAGACAATCCTCTCGTCCACCAGCACAAACTCCAACTGCACGGCATACTTCCAAGTAGGAGTGGGACTAACCTCTATCAAGAAGTTTGGTTCCAGAGTTCCAACTAGTTAACTAGTTCCAGGTTAACTGTTCAGGTACATTGCACTCATTTACAATAACAACTAATTAATTCTAAGTAGGTTACTCAGTATGGTATCGGACTCGTTATCCACGAGTAGTGTACTTGGTCTGAAAAAAGTAGTATCAATGCATCCCTAGTTGCTATACACCGGTTGTTGTTGTTTACAGACGCTCTATATTTGGTCTAAATCTGTCTTTATGGTGCTCCATACAGTTGTTTAGTGTTCTAGGATTACTGATGATTCTCCTCAAATACTCAGAAAAGTAAACTGTGACTTAATTATATCATGATAACAACACATTGTCCTATTATCCGGCCCCCTACTATCTGATAACTGTGATTTAGAAATAAGTAGTCATATTCCCATAACTGACATTTAATTCACTAGAACGAAAAGACTCACTGTTACTCTCCATGTTTTATTTATTACATAAAGCACAGCAGAAGTAGTTGTAAGGTTTACTGTACCTTTTTTAGCAGCTTTTTCAGCAGGAGAAAGCATGCGGTACACTCTGAAGGCATTGCTTCCTCTTTTCATGCTCTTATCTTTTACTTCCTCTATGTCTGGCAAAGAGTTCATGGCACAGCGAAAGTTTGCCTTCCATGTCTTGGGGTCAGGTTTGTCTACTCCAGGATGATATTTTCCTGCAGGAAGAACAACAATTCAGGGTGAGGAAATATTTGCCAGATGAATTTGGAATTTCAAAATTTCTGTGTAATTCACTGGAAAAACAAATTCAGAGTGGTCTGACGTGAAATGGTTCATTATAAAGAAAACCTATTGACTCAGATTTCTTCATAGTGATGGTGATAGGAACCTGGGGTTGCAATGTCTACAATTCAAACATAGCCATTTTACTGACTGTCCAAAAAGATCAATAAGCCTACATGTGTCTTCTATGTTTTTATATGTAATGTTGATGATGACAAAATAGTGGAAAATCTGAAAAAATAAGTTTTGTTTGGGGATTTTTGTCTACCAAGCAGTATTTTGTCTTTCAAAAACATATTTTAGGTCAAAACCTTCTTAAAAATATTGTAAACAATGTATCAGATATGACACGCATGGAACACATTCGAATCCATTTTATATAATAACTCTCTACATGGTACATTTTAGTTTTTTTTTTTCAAATTTTCTCCCCAATTTTGTGATATCCAATTCCACCCACTAGTTAGGACTCCCCGAATCACACAATACGAGGCTGTTATCTTAACATTTTTACATTTTCAAGTAGCTGTTGCATATTATTCGCAAGTGCAACAACCAACTTTTTGGGAGGTCACCCTCATACCTCATCGGACTCGTGAGACACCTGGAAAGGACTCCAACCAGCTGACAAAGCAACATTAGTAACACTATGGCAGAACCGTGTGCTGTTGCTTTGCTCCAAGTGCCACATGTTCAGCTACATTTCTTTCTCTGTCACTGGTGAGACCAGCATTACTAGCTTCGTTTATAAGAAGTGTAAGTTAGTTTCTTGCTTGACGGAAATGATCATACAGTTAGAGCTGGGCATCTGAAAATTACAAAAGAGCAGGGCTACTCAGCAGGGCTCAGACTCACTGTTAGAAGCTCTGGGTGCCCTCATAGCGGGGCAAATGGGTGGAGCCTCATCAGCATAGCAAAGCTAAAGCTACCCAACCTGAGCGCCACTCCTCTCCCATTCATGTGTCCAACTGGTTTGCCCCACTCAGTGAGACACCCTCTGAGACACCTGTTGAAAGACTTCTGGTTATAGGTGATTCTATTTTACAGCACATTAAAATATGGCCTCTTCTTTAGGGGTACCAGTAGCAGCGGTATACTGGGAGCCAGGGCACTGGATATTAGAGGGAACCTGAATGTCCTTTGGTCTAAAACTAGGACTGTTTAAGGTGCTTACACCTAAGGCTGTCATGGTAAATGAATTTATGATCATGATTTTGACACTCTGCGCCTCACAGAAACATGGATTAGACCTGCTAAATGCTTTACTACCCCCACAAGCTACAATTATGTACATAACCCTTGTTTAAGGGGTTAACCCACTCTTTATTGCAAACACACTCTTGCCTTAATTTTGATCTTTGATGTAAACATAAATCATTTGGCCATTCTACCCCAGAGCACAGCTGTCTCAGATCATTACCTAATCTCATAGGAAGTTCACTTAAGTCGTAATGTATGTTACCTCCATGCTATCGTGTTAAGCGGACTATAACATCCTCCACAGCGAGTAGCTTTATCAGAAACCTCCCAGATCTATCAGCTGCTATTAGCTGATTAGTCTGTCTGAACCTACCGAATTAGATATTATGACCGAGTACTTAGAGGATATTTTTTGCTCTCCTCTAGATAATGTGGTTCTGTTAAAAAGTAACATAATGAGGCACAAAAGCTTGCCGCATGGTACAATGATCATACTCACACTTTAAAAAAGACTGTCAGACAATGAGAGCAAAATTGCACTTGACTAAACTAGAAGTATTCCAGTTCACCTGGAGGGATAGCCTTACAGACTATAGAAGGGCACTTACTGCAGCACGCTCAACCTATATCTCCTCTCTGATCGAAAATAAGAAGAATAATTCTAGATTATTCTTTCAGCACGATTAAGAACCAAACAGCTACAGAACCCCAGATTTCATCAGCCTACAGTAGCAATGATTTTATGAATTTCTTCAATAATAAAATTGAAACAATCAGGCAAAAAAGTCAAAAGAGTTAACCTCTGCAAACCTAATCGAGATTTTGAGTATATTGTAACAACTGCAGAGAGGCTGGAATTGTTCACCTTCCAGCCTCTCCTTACAACCTTACTTCAACAAATTGAGCTAGTTAAAATTATTTAGTCAAAACTTTCTACTTGCATATTAGATCCAATTCCTACGAGTTTACTCAAAGGAATTTAGTCAGAAATAACAAAGACTCTTCTGACAATAATAAACTCCTCTCTTAGCCTTGGCTATATACCAAAACCTCCTAAACTAGCATTAATTAAACCTCTATTAAGAAACCTAATATTAATCCCTGCAAGCTGTCAAATTATAGACCTTTCTCAATCTTCCTTTTATATCAAAGATTTTGGAAAAAGCTGTGGCACAACAACTAAGTTCCTATTTGCATAGGAATCGCATACATCAAAAATTTTACTCTGGATTTAGGTCTCATCATAGCACAAAGACAGAACTAGCGAAAACTGTAAACGATCTCTTATTATTCTCTGACCAAGGAAATGTATCTTTGTTGGTTCTGCTTGATCTTACTGCGGCATTCAATACAATAAACCACTCTATCTTACTATCTAACTTACTATTCACAAGCTGAACGCTATCAGTTTGTGAATATAAATGGTAAATCATTTGTTCTTACAAAGGTAAAGTATGGTGTTACACAAGGCTCTGTTTTATGACCTCTACTATTCACATTCTATATGCTACCACTGGATACCATTATCAGTAAACATGTCATCAATTTCCACTGCTACACAGATGACACACAATTGCATATATTGGCCACACCAGATCACAAACTTCAACTTAATAAGATTGAGGACTGTGTAAAAGACTGGATGTCAACTAACTTCCTCTTACTCAGACAAAACAAAGTCTTCTTCTTGGTCTAAAAGCTGCTAGAAACAAACAAACTTAATAGTTTCCCCCTTGTATCAGGTACATCTGTAAAAACCTTGCTGTCATGATCCATCCTGTTCTGTCCTTCGATGCACACATAACCAATAATACTGGAATAACTTTCCTCCATCTTCTCAATATTGCCAATTTAAGAAATCCACTGTCTCTACAGGATGCAGAAAAGCTAGTTCATGCATTTATTACTTCAAGCCTGGATTAATGTAATGCCCTGCTGTCTGAATATTCCAGCAAAAGCCTTAATAAGCTTCAGTTAGTCCTGAAGGCTGCAGCCAGAGTCCTCACAAGAACTAGAAAGTTTGACCATATCAGCCCACAGCCACAAGGTGCTGGCTTACTATCAGTACCTAGAATTAATAAAGTTACATCAGGGGTAGAGCCCACCAGCTTTGGAATAATCTTCCAGTCAGTGTTCAGGACTCAGACACAGCTTCAGTTTTTAAGTTTAGGCTAAACCCTACTTGTTGAGTCAAACTTCTGGTATTCTCACTGGTAGGTTTCTCTCTCACATCAAACCATTCTAAATGACATAACATTTTAAGGATTTGATTACACAGACGTTTTTAAAAAACCATTGGAATTCACCTTTAAAAGCAAATTCTCCCACAGACAAAAGGCACAAAAAGGTGGCGATACCTGTGTGAACTGCCCAGTTCATAAAAAGCGGAGCATCTTTATCCAGATCCCAGCCATGTCTGGCTGCATGCATCCACGGAATCTGGAATATCTTTTCCTCCTGTTTAATGAAGTGAAAGTTTAAGTAAACTCAGTATCTTGTATTAAATCAGTTTTAGATTTGTTGATAAACTGTTGATATGATGATTTGTTGTAGACTGTTGATAAAATAAAAATGTTAATGAAGAACAGGAACAGTAACGATATTATTTGTCATTTTATGACCCTGAATTAGAGCTGCATTATATGTATATGTCTCCTTATTCTTTTCCCATCAAATGAAAACTCCAGCTGTCCTTTGTTATGTTGACCACAATTATTGGTTTCTTTGATCACATGAATTCCTTCCCAGAGAAACTGACTAGGATCATCTAATGCTGTATAAGATGCTCAAAGCACACAATGAAAGTGGTTGTGATTTGTTAAAGGGTTAAGTTGCATATTGCAGTTTCTTGAGATATCAGTTTTGCAAAAGCCAATGTGTGAATAATGACTGACAATTTAATGTGCGTCCCTACGATAAATACAATGAACTTTAGTTATTTAAGAAATACTTGCCTTATTAACCCATTGTAGGCCCTGAATTTTTGCACTGTTGATCTGCTCCTCCAGCCATGGCCTCATCCGCTGCCTGTCCACTGGCATCTTCACCCTGTTTACAAATACAAGATAATACAGTTTTTAGCCTCACTCCAAACGTAGTCAGTCAGTCAAGATATGTCTTAAGTTTGTTTGTTTAGTTTTGTACTGTATAAGCTATAAGGCTGATGTAGCTAACAAGTAACGAAATCTTTTTTTGGTGACCTCTATTAAAAGGGCCCATATCATGTAAATTCCAATTTTCTTCACTTAAAAAATAAAATAAAATAAAATAAAATAGATGTACCGTATAAATGTTTTTAAAGTTTCAAAACATATTCACTCCTCCTCGGTTCACACAGTTCGTATACAGAAACTTTCAGAAAGTTTCAAAAACCAAGCCAGTTTTAAATTCATTTTTTGATGTCACAGAAACTATGCCCATTAAACCTACACAAGTTTACCACTAATGCTGAAGTTATAAGAAGTGTGGAGTTTGTCTATGTTTGATTTTTCTATGAATCCTCAATATGCTATCATCTACATAACATTATTAAGCTACCATCAAAACACACTGAGGTGATGCAGCAATCCAAATCTGAGAGCATCAACTCAATGTAACTTGCTTTCTGCACGTCCTGTATTCTGTGGTGAAACTTCTAAAATATTACAAGTACATAATTTAGCTACAAGACACAGTTTAAAGGGAGATGTGTAAACACAGAGACGTGCTACTTCAACCTGTGAACACTACAGGGCGTTGATATAAGAACATAAGATACGACAATAGTTCAGTTAGTTCTGTGCTGATGTGTGTATGTACAGCTCTGTTTGTGTGGGTTTCGCTGTGTTGTGTTTAGAATGTGGTTGCAGTAGTTTAACGTTACCTAAACGAGTTCGGCTGTGTTGATCCGACGACGTGGTGCACTACTACAGCCCGTCAGAGAAGCAAACAGAAGCTGCTGCCATCGTTACTTTCGGTCTGAACCTGATTAAAGCGATAAAAGTCGCGTGTGTCTGTAAGGTACATGAGTATTTTCCAGTAAAGGGCTGAATGATAAAACGGAAATAGGTGGTGTACGAGCTGTACTGATTCTCTGCAGTGTTTCTATTGGTCCATTTGCGTTTCGAAACCTCCGCTGTGTTCACGCACATCCGCATTTTCTTACTGCTGCGCAGATTTCCCTCTGTGGCGGCGTTCATACATCCAATTACAGGCTGCGTTCGGAAGGACATTTGTGTGTCTGTAAAAGACTGATTTTTCGTTGATTTCAGTAAGAATGACATGTTGATCGAGAGCAGAGACCAGCGCACGGCACTACGCGAAAAAAACGCTCCGTTATCCGTCAAAAAAGTTCACCAGAGCTATATTTTTGATGGGGTATACTCTGATGCATCTAAGCCAATAAGACATAGTGTGGGGTGTGGCTTCAGTCAGTCACGTCTATAAACCACTGTAGCAGAGAACTTGTAGAGACCGGCTCTGACTGTAGTCGTGTCGTCATTTTGTAGTCGGCGCCATGCTTTTATGCCCATATTAGGAACTCCGGGTCTAAGCTTGATTTCTCACTGACCAGAATGAATCGGGTTTTGGAAAAATCGCATTTGTTGCACCCTGTGGTAGATAAAAATGTTCAGAACCCGATATGTTTTGTCCTGTGTACATTTTTCTCTCGAACATCACTGGATCCTCTGAATTACGAGGTCATTAAAGAGTCGAAAGATGGACATTGCTACATGTAAGCTAATGTTACGGCGTACTGAATTCACGTCAGACTGGCAACCTCCTTAAGCAGGCTTTGGCAGTATGATGGTGTATTTCCATGTACAGACTGAGGGCAAGACGAAAAGAAGTCAGAACAGAAGAAGCAGGTTTCCCTGCAGTTCTCTGTTCTTCATCTGATACTCACTGAAGCACTATAGATCTGTCTGTTCTGTACATGGCTTGATTTGAAAAGCTCTACAAACTTACCTGCACTCAGGCTAATTCAGTACAGACTCAGCTTAATATTAGATTACTGTGTACCCCCTGATTTAGACTATTAAAATATCCTAATTATTATTTTAATGCTGGTGATATTTTCTGAGGACATTTTCTCAGGACATTTGCCACCTTCTTGTTCGACTTTTCCTGTTTCACCTTTAATGGCGCCATTTAAGGGTGGAACGGAAAACTTCAAACAAGCAGCTCGTGAAAAAGCTAAATTCAGCTAAATGGAGAGTTGAAATGCATGATATATGCAGGTTTCTCTGTTTCTGCTTGACAGCTGAGTAACTTAATTTTGCTGTTTTACAGAACCAATAGGTCAGTATTGTTAAGTCCCATTTGCTAATGTTTGTGATGGCTAATCACAACCGCTGCACCATTTAAGGTGGAACAGGAACATTCAAGCAAGAAGCTGGCAAAACGAAAGCTAAATTCAGCCTCAGTTTTAACACTGGTAGTGTTTTTTGATAATGAGTTTTGGCCTATCAAAATATATTACCAGATTAATTTATGGGTATACCTGTAAATATACGCTACGGTAGAACATTTCAATAAGGTAGCACAACTCCTCAGAACACCACCATAGCCCGCTTCACTTTTATGTAGCATAGTGGCATCAAATTGATAGCGTTAACATTAGCTTGCATGTAACAATATTAGTTTTAAGACTCTTTCACGATCTTGTAATTCGGAGGATCCAATGATAATCGGGAGAAATATGTACACAGGACAAAGTGTAGGGGTGTGAATCTCTAGGCACCTCACGATTCGATTATGATTCAGAGGGCTGCGATGCAATTATAAAACGATTATTGATGCATCTTTTTTTTCTATACAGGATTTCTTTTTTCCCACTGTGTGACGACTTGGTACTTTTAAAGCAAAGTATTTGTAATGATCCATAATGAATTTACTTCCAATATCTTGTATTAATAAAAAAATTGGTAGTGGTGTGGCAAGTGAACTGGAAGGCTTTCATTCACTGCTCTTATTTGGAGCACATTAGACACAGGCTCCCACTCATCTGTGATAAAATGCACTGTTATGGTGAAATAAGATCCAGTGGCAATTGATGTCCACGCAGCACATTACAGCCATCCTACCCATTTTCTTTTGTATTTTTTTGCTTTTGTTACTTCGGTTTTGGTCTCGTTGTAGAGAGTGGGGGTTGCTGTGTCAGTAAAATATCTTTGAGATGGGACGCTGTATCTTGGCTCCAAAGTGCGCAACATAGTGCGAAAGCCCTGTTTCTCAACGACTGAGCACTGGCGTGCAGACTGCAGGCGACACAGCAACGCAGTCTTGCCTGACTAGTTGCTAACAAAAAGACAAAGAGAGAGATTTAAGCTGAACATTTGGAGACGAATGCACTTATTCGCATTTATAAGCACCGCAGTTGGTTTTCTGAAACATTAAACCTGCAATGAGAGACTGTCAAACACTAAAAAGTTGCGAAGATGAAGTCAGCTTCTCTTTCGAATTCTTCCGTTCCACCTGAAATGGTGCCTCACTTACATTCTGGTGTCTCAGGCAGAATTTAAGGTGGAACGGGAAAATTCGAACAAGAAGCTGGCGAATAAGAAGCGACTTCAGCCTCATAAAACAGTCGAACATTGAGAGACATTTTACAAGAAACTGTTCTACTTTTGAGGAAAAGTTTACTGGCGGAGATGGGAGGAAAGTGGCTATAGCTAAAGCTTAAAGCAGAACAAAGTAAGTCTACGTTTTCATTATATTTTTTAGCCTATACTAGGACATTAGCACATACTGAGACATACCGGACATTAAATGTTGTGGCTCCCAAGGTGTTTGATTTTTGTTGAAAGGACAAAATGGCTCTTCTTAACACCTGGGTTGTCGACTCCTGACCGAACCTAGGTTTTAATGCAGAGGGTGCCGGTTGGATTTCTCACTCATCCAGTTGTGTTTTTGTTAAGTGCACGTCACAGAGTGTCCAGGCGCTGCACTTCTGCACTTCCAAGTTCCACCTTTTGTGTTCCGTCAACATTACGTTATAAATTTAAATTTAGAAAATCGATTTTTGGCATTAGTGAATCATCCACGTCCGTAATGCGATGCATCTAAGAAACGATTTTCCCCCAACCCCTAACAAAGTGTATAGGGTTCTGAACATTTTTATTTAGCACAGGGTGCGATAGAGACGATTTGAAAACCCTATTTATTCTGGCCATAGAGAAAATGAGCTTAGACCCAGAGTTCCTAATATGGGCATAAATCAGACTACAGAATGATGCAAAACTACAGTGGTAAAACTAATCACTATAATCAACTCTGCATTCAATTTTGTGTCAACGCTGTAATATCCAGTCCTAAAATCTAGTAGGACTCTGGCTAGTTGTTAAAAACTTTTGCTTGGTTTTATGACAAAGAGCAACCACTGACGTTAGTACGTATTTGCTTGTGAGTTTTCATATTTAAATGTGTTTCCCGCTAACATTTATTGCTGCGTTCAACTGAAGCTCATTACTTGAGGTGAATTACCTTCCTTTGACAACGCAAAATCAAAGAAAACGCACTCTTAACTGGAAATTCCTACAGGATGGTGTTCTCAGATGAGCTTAGCATATGGTGTAAGTTAATGTGACTGCCTATACTGTCAACTCCACTTTTAAATGGAATTTGCTTTAGATCAGTCAACATCCAACACAGTTAGTTAATACTGACCATAAAGTTCACTGTTGAAAAGGTAAATACATTATGAACTTTAAAGTTATCACTCATATTATTAATGTTAGTTGGCTTACTTGCTTCTAGTTGAATGCAACATATATCTCCACACACAACACAGGTTAGCACTGTGTATCAGTGCATTTTTCACACTGATACGCTTTGTCCTATGTACATTTTTCCACTGTCACTGGATCTTTTATATTATGAGGTCCTTTAGCAGTCAAAATAAAAAAATATGCTACATATGTGTGAAGCAAGCTACTGCTCCTGTGCGTTGAAATGACATAGTAGAGTGCTAAGCTTCACAGTATCAAGATGTAGTTTGATTATAAGATTATTAGGACTGTACTTCAGTGGTTTTTTTTTCTAAATTTATTACTAATAATAATGAATTCACCAAAAATAGTGCCTAAAAGCAATTAAGTCATCTGTGTTGCTATTGCAGTCAGACATAACAGGGTGTCAGTTTCAGTGCTACCACATACTGTGGTACGTGCTGTTTGAGGTATGATTTAGACCACAGATAACAGGAAGCTACAAAAACCACCACTGTTTAAAAATGAACTGTGCTTGCCAGCAAGGACAGAATGCATGACTTTAAAAGAAATGCTAGTGCCAGTCAATGATTAATCAGCTTTGCAATAAACAGCTTGCCAACCACCAGTGTACTGTAGCTGGAATGCTAGCACCCTACACATAATTGTATAAATAGATAATCTACACTATATGGCCAAAAGTATGTTGACACCTGACCGTCACACCTGTATGAGCTTGTTAGACATCCCATTCTGAAACCATTGGAATTTATATAGAGTAGCCTCCCCCCTTTACAGCTATAACTTTCCACAAGTTTCCACAAGATCTTGGAGTGTGTCTGTGGGAATTTGTGCCAATTAGACCAAAAGAGGATTTGTGAGGTCAGGCACTGATGTTGGACAAGAAGGCCTGGCTCACAATTGATGTTCCAATTAATCCCACAGGTATTCACTGGAGTTCCTCCACACCAAACTCAAACCATGTCTTTATGGACCTCGCCTTGTGCACAGGGGCACAGCTTCCCTGAATTGTTGCCACAAAGTTGGAAGCATAGAATTGTCTAAAATGTCTTTGTATGTTGTAGCATTAGTATTACCCTTCACTGGAACTAAGGGGACTAGCCCAAACCCTTATACCACTCCAGCCAATGCTTGCCATTGCTCCTAATGATCTTATGCTTGAGTGCAGCTGCTCAGCCATGGAAACCCATGTAATGAAGCTCTTGACACACGTCTTGTGCTAATGTTTCTTCGGAGGAAGTTTGGAACTCCATATAGAATGGAACAGAGGATTTTTACGTGTAGCACACTTCAGCACTTGGCTGTGAGTTTATTTGGTCTACTGCTTTGTGATTGAGCTCTTGGAGTTCCTAGACAGAGGCAGCAGAAAAATTCAGGAACAGGAACAGGAGAAACAAGCTCACATCAATGGAAGTAGTATTGAAGTCTGTAAAAATGACTTGTAGTACCTGCAGTTTAAAAAGCATGATGGTATTTTTTCTTTGTTCTTATGACAGGTAATTTCAAAAGAATCAATTAGAGACAGACCCATTCAGCTTTAATTGAGTATATCAGATTCCCTGTGGGACCTAAGCATAGTGGTGCTAGAAGGTTCGTGAACCCTTTAGAATTCTTAGAATTTCTACTTAAATGTGACCTACAATGTGATTAGATCTTCATCATAACAATAAATAAAGAGAACCCAATACAACAAATCATGTGAACAATTATACTTCTATTTTTCATTCATTTATTGAACAAAGTGATCTGATATTAAATGTCTTTGTTGGCAAAAGTATTTGAACCTCTACTTACAGTAACTGGTTTGACCCCCTTGAGAAGCAAAGACTTCAACCACATGGTTCACTCCTCCTTCCAAAACTGCATAGCAGACCTCTGTTATGTTGGTGTGCTTTCCTGCATGAATGCCAAGTCTTAGGTCCTGTCACAGCATTTAAATGTCTAAGTTCTTGGGCTTCAACCATTTTTGTTGACTAACCGGTATGCATAGGCTCAGTTCACAGATGAATGGCCTAAAGTTCTCCTGAAGAATTTTTTGACACAGTACAGAATTCATAACTGCATCAAATGACGGCAAGCTGCCCTGGTCCAATATCAGCAAAACAAACCATGATACGTCTTGTGACGTCAGGGGCAGGTGGGATTTGGAGTAAAAGCCACAGTAGCCTGAGTAAACAGAGCTACGAAGGCGTTTTGGGGCCGCTGTTAATAAAAATAAAAATGGAAGACTTTGAGAATAAAGTCGTAATATTTCGAGATTAAAGACGTAAAGTTACGAGAATAAAAGCGATATTTTGAGGATTAAGTGCTAACTGTAGGGGGCTGCCATAACGCGTAGGGGTCTCGGTTGCTGTACTGGCGACTGCGAAGACGCTGAGCATCCCAGAGTTCCACTCACTCCTGTCTCTTTGTGGATCGATCATTTTGATCATCATTCTCATTGTCTGTGAAACGTCATGCCCTCTTTGAATGGCGCGGAGATGTAGACCCCGATAGCTGCGTAGATGATCCTGTCTGTGGTTCTCCTTCAACAAAACGGACAGACAGTTTCCTCGGAGTCCGTCTGGCTCTTTATTCTAAATAAACACAGTTTGTGTGCAGGAGAGACAGGGAGACTGAGTATTTCTTTATGGGTGAAATCGATATGAAAGTATAAATCCACCAACTCCTCAATGTCCCTCATTTAACAGAAGGAGGTGCTGCCTTCCCTTTTACAGACACTTTGGCCATAATATTGCGACCTTTCCTGGTATTAATGCCACTGTAATGTCGTAATTCTACGGTATTATCATCGAAATATTATTACTTTCTTCTCAAAATATCACGATTTTACTCAAGAAAATATGACTTTTTCTCGAAATATTGCGACTTTTTCTCGAAATATTGCGACTTTTTCTCGATATATTACGACTTTATTCTCGAAGTCTACTATTTTTATTTTTATTAACAGTGGCCCTAAAACGCTGCCGTACTGAACAGCGCGAAAAAAGTGGGAAAGATTAATAAGGTCGAGATCAACGAGCACTTTCATTGCAGATTATGATGTCGGTAAGTTTACTGTTACATTAACATTTTAGTACGACCTTAAAACTTGTGGAAAATAAGCACATGGTTGCTTGATGGTCAGCAATACTCAACCAAATTTATTGTGCAAGCTGGCAGCAACACGGTAACCCCTGCTGAGTAAAGACAATTAGGATTAAAATCTAATGGTTTTTGCCTCCTAATGGTTACCATTAGAGACCACTAGTTTCCAAGTAGAATTAGAAATGTATCTGGAACCAGTCACTAAGTCACTTGGTAAACAATTAGGATCCTTTACACTATCAACCCATCAACAAAAGCCAAAATGCATTACAAACCCCCAAGAACCAACAGAAACTCTTAGTGGTTCCTATGTTTTGTTCTCATTAGGGATGTCAATATTATAATCCATTATTACACATTAATTTAAATAATGGCTGGTATGGAGCAGATTGCGTAGTACTGCTGAAAACACTGCTGATTGCTAGAGTTATGATAGGCATACAGACAGCAAGTTAAAGTTGGGGATCACAAAACCGCAAGACAGAACTCTATACAAATAACCAGAAGCTATACATTACATATACATCTTGGTATATGGGTTCTTGGATTCCACCTCTGGTTTGTTCCCCTATTAAACCTATTCTGTTTTAGAGAGGCAGAGTCTCTCAGCTGCAAAGATGGGCAGAGGTTCACCAATCTGAAAAACTGCTTCAAAACATTGTGAAGCAATTTCAAAAAAATGTTGCTTAACGTAAAAGTGAAGACTTTGGATACCATCAATGCACTATCAATGCTGAACAGTATATAGAGGTTTTAGAACAACATATACTCCCATCCAGACAACATCTCTTTCAGGAAAGGCCTTGCATATTTCAGCAAGACAATGCTAAACCACATACTGCATCCATCACAACAGCATAGCTTCACTGAAGAAGAGTCCAGGTGCTAAACTGGCTAGAATCTAGAATACTACATCAGACAAGAATAGGACAATATTCCTCTCCCAAAACTCCAGCAATTGGTCTCCTCACTTCCCAGACATTTACAGACTGTTGTTAAAAGAAGAGGTGATGCTACACAATGGTAGACATGGCACTGTCCCTTGCTGCCTTCAAGTTCTAAATGAGTTAATGTTTTTCATGAAACGGTAAAATGTCTCACTTTCAATGTCTGATATGTGCTCTCTATTCTGTTGTGAATAAAATGTGGGTCCATGAGATTTGCAAATAATTGCATTCTGTTTTTATTTACATTTATTTACATTTTACACAGCACCCAACGTTTTTGGAATTGGAATTTTGGGTTGTAATATTGCATCCCTGTGTTTAATACATGAATGAGAAAATACATAATTGCCAATGTTGTTTTATGTGGAGTTCTCTGTATGTATTGATAGGACTTAAATGAAGATCTGATTTCACTTTGGGATGAACCTCTGCAGAAATCTGCATAGTGCTACAGGGTTCACAAACTTTTAAGCAGTACTAAACTTTAAACTCTTTAAACAATCTGGATGATTACAGATATAGATGTGATCACTTTTAGAATCATTTTTAAGACAACAACAAAGGAACTGGTAAAGAAGTTGGAGCATTTAGGTACCAAAGTGTCTATATCCACCATTAAAAGAGTCCATCACCATGGCCTGAAAGGCTGTCACACAAAGACATTATTTTACTCCATAAAAATCATACTTTTAAATTCAAACCCAATAAATGATCAATATGAATGAGGTGTTTCCCAAAACGTCAAGAACTCTAATAGCAGGGGTGAAAAAAAGTGCAGAGTTAAAAAGTTATCTTTATAGTCTTATGCAAAAGTTTGAACATGCCTAGTCAAATGACATGTTTTGTTGATTTTCTAAGTGAAGTTATCACATACTTTGCTGGGAACACATTAAATATGACACTTTTCTGGAAATTTTAGTGCATAAGTTCTGTTTATTTTATGAGTTCAACATATTGGGAAGACAAAATATTAAATAAATTTGTGTCATAACTTTTACACTGGCCTAATTTTATGTTCCCCCTCCCCCCCCAATATGTTAAAGTTAGCAAATAAACAGTTACTCAGATATTATTATCACCTAATAGCTTAGTTAAATGTAAGATGTTACATAAGATATTATGCAAACAGTTCAACAGTGAACATGAACACTAATATTGATGTCTGGTGTCTATATGAACTAATAAAAAAGGATCAGAGAGAAAAGTGCAAAAGAGTGCATGCTGATCTATTTTGCACTTTGTAGTTTTAGACTTCAAAACAGCTGCTCTGCTTAATTGCTCTTCATAGTAATTTATTTTTTATGAAAACCCTTATAACAATATGAGGTGGGTCTTCCTAAATATGCTAATTAATATCTGGTTTAAATCTGTGTAGATAGTGCATGGAAATTAATTAAAATATTGCAGCAAATAGTGCAACGGAAGCCTGTGAGTGGGTTATTTAACATATTTTATTTTTTATCCCATTTTTTTATTAACTGGAGCAAAAGAAACTCAACACTAAACACTGCAATGAAGCAAAGAAGCGGAAATTATATTTAGAAATATTAACAGTGCATTTAAGCAGGTGTATGAATAATTTGGCAGGGTATGAATAATTTAGCGTGGAGAGAAACGAAACTGGGTCTTAATGTTTATTTATTAGTTTACAATCTTTAGTTTTACTCTCCTTAATATGGACGGCAAAACGTGCCAATAAAGTAAATAAATAAACCCGACACAGTCTTCGGTTCACCATATTATTTTTTTCGGCTTTTACATCCATTTTAGCAACCTGGGCTACATTCAACCCCGACAAAACGTAGCAAAACGTTTATTTAAACAGAAACGGTGGTGCGTTGAACACTGTTGTATTACGGAAGCATTGCAACTATGGCAGCTGAGAAGGCCATTCTTGGCATCATTCTAGTGTATTCTATTTTTAAAAACCTTTGAACTAAAATATTTGTGACAAACCTGTCTTCTAATGTATTCAGGTGTTGTGTACACCAAGCTGCAGCAGTTGCATTTGTAGAGGACTCTATTAGAACCCATTGTGTGCGCTGCCTTTTTAATATGGGAGGTATATACACATCCCTGCTGGTTGGGTAACACCTCTGACACACCCATCAAACGAGAGAAAACATATCTCAAAGGCCATTTCACACCGTTTCTACAAAACATGTTGTTCAACCCGGAAGCCTTAGCAAACGGTGCACAACGTTTTGAGATTGAATGTACCCCTGTTATGTTTTATAGCCTTGCAAGCCAACCTCGACCAATAGTTTGTTAGAATTACGTTACTGTTACTAACCTCATTGGCACGGACAGGAGGAAGAAATACATAAATAAATAAATGGTGAAATAAAAAAAAAATCTGAATAAATAGAATGTGAATGTATTTATTACAGTTATTTTATTTATATTATTTATTACTGTTCCTACTAATATGTGTATATTTACTATTTATGTCTCATGATTATTTAATTATTAATTTTGCTGTTCTGCTGCTCATTTATGTATGAATTTGTTTCCGTTTTATATGTTAGTTGACTAATTAATTAATGGTCCAAATGTATTTTTTTGAAACTGCGCAAGTCCTGCGCAGCGTTGGCGCGCGCACGGTCTTTGGAACGATGACGTAAATTTCGCGGGCGTTTTTGCTGCTTCCTCTCATGCGTGCTGCTGGAAAGACGCAAATCAAGTCTAAAACTACAAGGACTGAAGGTTGTTGCAGTTTTTCTTGGCGGATAAAAGGGATGAATAAAGAAGAAAACCAAGAAACCCCTTCGTGTAACGGGTGAGTTAACCTAATGAAGTTTTCTTGGTGCGGGCTGCAGAAAACTGTAGAGACGCTTTTACTAGACACAGCTCACACTTTTAATAAAATGTTACATTGAAATAGTGAACAGTAAGAGCTTAGCTACTAGGAAAGCTATATGTGAGTTCTGTGTTGATAATACAGCTAACGCTACAGCGTGTACTACTAACAGAAATATACCACATCAGAATTAACGTAGTAAGTTAGCTAACTAAATTTCAAAAATAAGAAATTTCTTTAACAAAGCAAGAATGCGACTACCTGTGTGCTGGGGCAATGTCTACGTATTATTTGGTAGTAACATAAGTAGATTGTGAATTATAAGGTTTCTCTGCAAGACCATTAAACGCCTTGAATGTGGGTTATTGTAAGCGTAGGGTGAAATGATGGCCTTCACAACATTTGGATGTTACCCATAATCGTTTTGTGCTGCAGGACCCTATTCACTTCTTGAACTAACGTGAGCGCCATCTAGCGGAAATTAAAACTCAAAGAAATTCAGAGAATGCTCTGCACGGACTCTATTTATTTTACTTGTTTTTCTTGTATTTTTTTGTTTGTGTAGTTATATCTAATACAAACAGTCATTATTCATGTTACTCGAGCTTTTTCCAACCTCTCTTTATGTGTTAGAATCAAACAGACATAAAGTTTTTCTTACTTTGCCTTAAAGATTGATATATGAAAATGACCCCTGTATTGGCTGTTCTGCATTAATTGACTGTCCTGTATTGGGCTTCACTCTAGAAGCAGAAGTTGAAACACTCCATTTGACTTTAGCTAAACTGCTGTAAACTGAATAGGTGGATCTATGCAGATGTGTTTGTCTTTTTGCATTTTGGTGTCTCTACACGGACTGTATAGACTGTGTGGTGAATGGTACATTTTGGAATTTTAACAATGATTACTTACATTGCAGTCTTACTTAACTAGTCAGTGTTGATTCACAGTCTGCCGTTCAGTTTCTGTCTGTTATGCACACCACAAGAGGAACCTAATTAATGTAGCGGGGAGTCCATGTATTAGTCGTATTTTAATTAAAGATTGTCGGTGTAAGGAATTAAAGGTATTGAAGTGTTAAAGGGTGAGATGTAGATCTATTACATGATCACACAAACGCACACACGTGTTTTAGGGAGATAACACTCGTCTGTGTGTTCTACAGTTCACTGTAGTGGTGAGAGCAGAGGCTTTCTCCACTCTCAAAGATTATTAATATCTTTCTCTTTTTGCTTTCGCTCTCTCAAACTTTTCTTTCTTTCTTTCTTTCGTCCCTGTTTGTTCCCCTCTCTCTCTCTCTCTCTCTCTCTCTCTCTCTCTCTCTCTCTCTCTCTGGAACACATGGCTTTCTGACAGTTGTATTTTGTTCTGCTATACACTCAGTGGAGGTTAGAGATGTTTGAGTGACAGCTATTTCTGAATGTTCTCCATCTAATAATGACTGCTTTACCTGACCTCTCTGCCTGCAGGAAGCACAGTGAGGGCCAGATGAAGAAGAGACAGGACTACCTGGAGTGGCCTGAATATTTTATGGCCGTTGCCTTCCTGTCTGCTCAAAGAAGCAAAGATCCGAGCTCTCAGGTACCAGAGCTGGCTGTGAAAGCCTAGCCTCCCAGGTCCATCACTGTTTTCCTTTCTCATCCTTTTCTGTTCTGACTGCTAACTGACACACTGTGCAGGATCAGTGTGTGTAAGATATCTTGGCACAGATGGCTGGGGAACTGTATCACAGATTTTGAGATTTTGCATTCTTCCAAAAAATAAAAGCCATAGTTTGGACATAAATCAAAGGTACACAACTTAACCCCTTCCTCTAAATACACTTCAGTTGTAGAACTTTTGTGTTTTTTAGTTTTTTTTTAGGATATTCTTTTGACCTGCATTCAATATTTGATGTTCTATCTTATTGTTGTAAATATACGCTATTTCCAAATATTTTGCCTGCAGTGGAGCATGTATACCGCCGTGTTACATCACTGTTCCTTTTAACGGCACTTAATAAATGTTAGGGCACTAATGACACCAATTGATCCACTTTTGAAAACAGAATTTTTTTATACAGGTCTTCAGCTGTGCGACCATATAGGCTCCTCGTTTTCTTATTTTGCATTTAATAACAGACCACGCGTTTTCAGTAGGAGACAGGCCGGACAGTCTAGCACCTGCGCACTCCGATTACGCAGACATGCTGTTGTAACCTGCAGAATGTGGACTGCCGTTGTCATGTTGGCCAACCCTTGGACAAAAAGATGGCATCTAAAAGGCAGAGTGGTACCTTCTTTGACCCAGAGACTGTGACGTCCATTGTTTCCATCAACAGTCTAAAAGGTTGACTCTTCAGAAGATTATATACAAAATGGGTTAGGATTATATATAAATGGACAAAAATTTCCACATCAGTCCAAAGAGGTTGGCAGCGTTTCTGGACATCATTGACATGGCATAGTACAGTCTTAACTTGCATTTGAATATAACAAGTTTTTGAAAAAAATAACGTCTGACGTGTGATGTAAAAATATTTTAGTCTCTCTAATAAAGGCCATTGTTTGTATTTGTAGTGCTGGCCCAGTGGCATTTTTTTCCAGAAGTAATTAATTTTTAAGATGAACTAATGTAAATTCTGCTGTGTAGGTTGGTGCCTGTATTGTGAATCAAGAGAATAAGATTGTGGGTATCGGCTATAACGGAATGCCCAATGGCTGTGATGATGATCTCCTGCCCTGGTCTCGCTCTGCTGTTGACAAACTGGACACCAAATACCCATATGGTGAGTGACACCTTAACATTTGCTTATGTGTGTGATCTGATTTAGTTTAGTTTAGCTGTCGCCTCACAGCAACACTGTGCACTGTTAAGCAACACTGGAAATCTGCTTAGTGTTTATGAACAAAATTAGCCCTATTAATGTGAAGTATCCTAATGTGTTTGTCATTACACGTTTGTGTAAGTTGAGTCAAGACGTTTTCTATAACAAGTTCTAGAAATCAGTCCTACACACAAGGAAGGGTAAACGCTAACCATTTGAGGGTTATTTCTGACATGGCAGAAATATTGGTTGCTTGTCTTGCAGTTTGAGCACTCTCACAAACTGATTTTTTGAGGTACATGCAAAACACACAAACATGCACAACCATTGCCCTCAAAAAAGCTGACATTTTATGCGATGACAAGTTCAACTCGTAATTGTGAAAATTTGATACAATGATTGTTGTTATTTTATTTTTTCCCCACTTAAAAGGTTTTTCTGCTTTTGCTGTGACCATTTTTACACACATTAGCAGAGCTGCTGTAGCATGCTTTCTTAGCATTTTGCTTAGTATTCTGGCATGCAGTGTCATTTGTTGTTTTGCCTCAAACAGCTTTCTATGGAAATTGTCCATAGACAGAGCTGTCTGAAGTGGCTGCATTTTACGTGCAGTTTGAGCACCCATGTTGCAGCCTGTTAGTTGGACTGAGCATTTTTAATACAGTGTGAGAATATGAATCATAAGCATTGGCCTACATGGGCCATTCTACCAAATTAGTTGAAATTGCAGTCCCACAGCATTTAAAAAAATTGTGTTCAGACTTTTGTTATTTAAAAGGATTATGATTTGTTTAAACCCAAGGGAATACTTGTGATAGTAAAAACCTAAGTACATACAAAATCATCATCTATAAGATGTCAGAAGGTGGCTGTCCCTAACTGTCCGTAAGTTGACTTTTTTGTTTTTTTGATTTCTTTTAAAGTGAAGTTGAATGATTTTGATTAATCATGAGCTTAATTTTTAAATCAAAAAAGTTCATGCAAAAAAAGCGGTACCATTTTTTTCATGACTGTACTGAAACAGTTTTAGTCTGTAGGCAGAGCTTTATTTTAGCCACACCCCACATTTTAAAGCAGGAAGTGAGACTGCATTCCCTAATGGCCACATTTTGAATCTTAAAATCATTATGTAAGTAAGTAAGTAAAGTTTATTTATACAGCGCTTTTTACAACAGGTGTTGTCACAAATCAGCTTTACAAGGAAATCAGCATTACAAAAAGAAATCCGGGTCCAAGCCCCCATGAGCAAGCCAGTGGCGACAGTGGCAAGGAAAAACTCCCTAAGAGAAATAGGAAGAAACCTTGAGAGGAACCAAGACTCAGAAGGGGAACCCATCCTCCTCTGGTCGACACCGGATAGTAAACATTGTTAGTATAAAGTATTATAGTACAAAAACAGGGAAAGAGGTGGAGCAAACAATTAATTTGAATAGTTTAGTTCATGCAGCAGCAGCAGCATCAGTGGGGTCAGGTTGTGAGGGTGAGGTTTGCACGGCGAACAGTGGCACCCGATCAAGGCAGAAGAGGCAGCAGCATCAGAACGCACAGGATGGGCAGCTGTTCAACTTGGCAAAGGAAAGAATGGAAAAACACACAGAGTCAGTTCTGCAATGGGTGATTGATTTGATTAGTTTAAATGATTGATTAGTTCAAATGAATAATTTAGATTAGTTCATGTAGCAACAGCAGCAGTATCAGTGGGGTCAGGTTGTGAGGGTGAGGTTTGCACGGCGTTGTACAGCAGTAGGCTCAATGTTGGTAAGCCAGTCCAGAGGGCTGGCGAGCAGGGGCACCCAATCAAGGCAGAAGAGGCAGCAGCATCAGAACGCACAGGATGGGCAGCTGTTCAACTCGGCGAAGAAAAGAAAGGAAAACACACAGAGAGTCAGTTCTGTAATGGGTGACCGATCACAAATTACAGTGTTAGCAGAGACTCTGGCAGGTATAGAACTGACAGGGAAAACTAATTACCAAAGGCTTGACTATACAAGTAAGTTTTTAGCTTAGACTTAAACACTGAGACTGTGTCTGAGTCCCGAACATTAAAGACTATTCCAAAGCTGGGGGGCTTTGTATGAGAAACCTCTCCCCCCCTAATGTAACTTTATTAATTCTAGGTACTAATAGTAAGCCAACACCTTGTGATCTAAGTAGACGTGATGGTTCATAGTGAAAGAGAAGCTCACTCAGGTACTGAGGGGCGAGTCCGTTTAGTGCTTTGTAAGTCAGTAAGAGAATTTTATAATCAATCCGAAATTTAACTGGTAACCAGTGTAAGGTTGATAAAACTGGGCTGATATGGTCGAACTTTCTGGTTCTTGTAAGGACTCTGGCTGCAGTGTTCTGGACCAACTGAAGCTTGTTAAGGCTTTTGCTGGGACATCCAGCCAGCAGGGCATTACAGTAGTCTAGCCTTGAAGTAATAAATGCATGAACTAACTTTTCTGCATCCTGTAGAGAGAATGCATTTCTTAATTTAGCAATATTGCGGAGATGCAGGAAGGCTGTTCTAGTAATATTAATTATATGTGCGTCGAAGGACAGATCAGGGTCTATAATGACACCAAGGCTTTTTACAGATGAGCTTGATGCAACTGAGAAATTGTTAAGTTTAAGTGTAAAATCAGACAGTTTGTTTCTAGCTGCTTTTGGACCAAGAAGCAGAACCTCTGTTTTATCTGAGTTTAGAAGGAGAAAGTTACTCGACATCCAGTCCTTTATGTCTTTTATACAGTCTTCAATCTTGCTAAGTTTAATTTTATCATCTGGGTCGCTTGCTAAATATAACTGAGTGTCATCGGCATAGCAGTGGAAATTTATGCCATGTTTACTGATAATGGTGCCTAGTGGTAGCATATATAATGTGAATAATACAGGTCCTAAAACAGAGCCTTGTGGAACACCATACTTTACTTTTGTGAGAACAGATGATTCACCGTTTATATTAACAAACTGATAGCGATCAGTGAGGTAGGACCTGAACCAGGAAAGAGCTATTCCTGTTACCCCTACAAGGTTTTCTAGTCTGTCTAGTAAGATAGCGTGGTCTATTGTGTCAAATGCCGCACTAAGATCGAGGAGGACTAACAAGGACACATGATCTTGGTCAGAAAATAATAATAATAGATCATTTACAATTTTTACTAGTGCTGTTTCTGTACTATGATGTGGCCTAAAACCAGATTGAAATTTTTTTGTGTATTTGATTCCCATGCAAATAGGAGCTTAATTGTTTTGCTACAACTTTTTCCAAGATCTTTGATATAAAGGGGAGATTCGAGATGGGTCTATAATTTGATAGTTCGCATGGATCGAGGTTCGCTTTCTTAATCAGCGGTCTAATTACTGCTAGTTTAAGAGATTTTGGGATGTACCCAAGGCTAAGAGAAGAGTTTATTATTGACAGAATAGGCTTGGTTATTTCTGGCAAAATTTCCTTGAGTAAACCTGTAGGAATCGGATCTAACATACAAGTAGATGATTTTGCGGAAGAGACTATTTTAACTAATTCATTTTCTTGGAGTAAGGTAAATGATTCCAGCCTCTCTGCAGGGATTATAATATTTTCAAGGTTGAGGCTGGCATTATGGGGAAGCAGGTTTGTAGAGTTTAATTGTATATTCTGAATTTTCTGCCTAATTTTTTTCAATTTTATCACTAAAGAAGTTCACTAACTGCTTTGTTCTCTGTTAGTTTAGAGATTGTGCTGAAAAGTAATCTAGGATTATTCTTATTGTTTTCTGTGAGAGAGGAGAGATAGGCTGAGCGTGCTGTAGCAAGTGCTCTTCTATAGTCTATAAGGCTCTCCTTCCAGGCGTACTAGAACACTTCTAGCTTAGTCAGGTGCCATTTTCGCTCAAGTTGTCTGGCGGTCTGTTTTAAAGCCCCAGTGTGGTCATTATACCAAGTTTTTTCTGCCTTACTATTTTACTTTTTAAGTCGGCCGCTTAAACGAGGGCTATGTGCATAGCTGTAGCCTGGGGATGTGGCTTCATTTAAACTGAAGTATTCATCGGGTCTAATCCACGTTTCTGTGAGGCACAGAGCATCAAAACCGTGATCGGTAAAAATTTCATTTACAACAACGGCTTTAGGAGTAAGGGATCTTATATTAAGCAGTCTTAGTTTTAGACCAAAGGTGCTGTCAGTGCAAACTGGTATAACTGGTCTGATATTAATCAAGTTACTGAAGCAAACTTTTCGAGGCTTTTTGATGCTTTGTTTTATTCGGGGAACAGACACAGTCTCTATCGGGAGAAACCCGATGTAACCTTAAGAATTTCCATTACAGATATGCATTTTCTGCAATTCAGTAAACTTTTTTTTTGTCTGAGCTGTTTTTGAATAATGCTCTAAATTAGCAAAAAAAAAATTCTACTAAAACTATCACTATCACTATTTGGTAAAGTTTTGGTGGTGTTATGATTGAACATTCAATTTTGTTACTACATAAAACAAATCATCATTTGTTTTAATAAAATAAATAGAATTAAGAGTCATATAGAGTCATTCAGAGCAAAAAGGTTTCAGTCTAAAGTCCAAGCCAGTTAAGTCACTCTGACTTTGAATCATGTTGATAGAGTGTTCATTATGTGGTGGTCATGGAATTTATGGAGGTAAAGAAGCTTATAACCCACCGATTAACTTGCATGACATATCACACTTGCCTTGAAGTAATCTCAAAGTCCAAACTCTGACACTGAACCAGTTCAGTACAATGACTACTATTTTGATGCCAGCTTAAAGTTTTACCCTGTCATGAGTTTGAATCCCAGTGCTCCCAGGGCTCTGATAAATAAAAGTTCTCCAGCAGCATAACAATGCCTGCTGCTTTGTCCTCTAACAACATAATATCCAAAAGCACTGGAGTTTAATTGACTTTAGAAAAAAAGCCATTTCATTTAAGTTTTGTCTCCATAGCACATGCCCTGCCTGTCATCTCTTGTGGTTGTTCTTAAAAAAGACTGTAAATGAGAGATGTTTAGAAGAGAGCATGGGGCGTATCAGCCATACAATTTTACACTTCCATAAATACAGATTTTTTTAATACAGGCGTGTGAGTGCCAAGATCTGCTGTTTTTGAACTGTGAAAGCGGCGATTCTGAGCATAGAGGGCGTTCTCCTTCAGCACCTTGTTAAAACTTCTTTCATTAAGAAAAGAGAGTAATCAAGTGCCTGACAAACTGCTGCTACTGGGAAGAATCTTCTTAAAGCTTAAATAATCTCCACACAGTGCTGCTTTGTCAGACACAGATGAAGCCTTAGCCTGAAGTTACTGGGATATTTAATGATGGAAAAGCATTGCTGTTCTGTTTAGTCCGAGTCTAGGTTTAATCCATGAAACTAGCCCATAATGTAAAGGTTCTGTAATTAAAGGGAACACCCAATTTACACCCAATTTTAAAGGGGTCATATCATATAGGCTGAAATGCTATTTGAAAGATAGCGAGCTTGATACTGAGCCTGCTTTGTTAGCTTTAATGTGCTACTATCTCTCGGCCATTTTTTTTTTTTCCAACTAGTGCTACAGAATAAGCTAGCTCACTAGAAACGAAAATGTTCCCTCAACTGTGAATTTCTATTCAGAAAGTCAGGATGGTGTTCTCAAATATTAGTTTTAGACTTTTAAATCTCATGTGTAAAACACAAGGCCTGCGGGCGATCAGGCCCACAACACAATCCTATCCGGCCCACAACACAATCCTATCAGGCCTGCAAAAGTGTTTTAATTTTCTGTTAATATTAGCTTCTTTCACAATGGACTGCACTACAGTCCCCTGTATGCACTGCAACAGAGCTCTGACTCTCCTACCCCAACAACAATCTATGGGACAACGGATACACCTAAGTTCTACATCAGTCGTATCACTAAAATGCATTTCAGCTGCAGTTCAACCAACATAAACACTTAACGTCAGCTCAGCAGCTCAGAAATTGAGCCCAAGTATTATTAAACTTGCAGCAAAGAAAGGATACCAGGAGTCTAGTTCAAGAAAATAGGAAGGACTGAGCTCCTGGGGACATTTGCATTTTGAATATTTCAAGCATTCATGTAATATTTCAAGGTCTACTACAAGTGCCCATACTTTACTGTTGAAGTTTTTGCATATTTTGTGTAAACAAAGGTCAGTTTGGTTTATAGCAAAACATTACTTCAAAATGAAATAAAACAATGTTTTCTGGTCCACAGATTTGTTGAGATTTTTTAATATGGCCCTTTTAGTGGTTGAGTTTAACATCCCAGTTTTAAATATTTGCTTTACAGCAGTCAACAGAAACAGTTGGTCAAATCTTTAACACTGCCCATAAAGTGGTCTGTTCTGAATAGGTAAATACGTCATGAACAGTAAAGTTAACACTTATGTCTTTAACGTTGGTTAGATAGCTTGTTGCTTATGTATTTTCATTGAGGCATCCATATTTTTTTTTTTTTTCTTGCTTTTTAGCTTGAATGCGCAGAGGTTGAAAATGACTCAGTCAAACTTTGATTTCCCACTTTTGTGCCAAGTTGAATGCAGCATTAGCTAGCAGCACAGTTCAGAGTGAATGTGCTGTGCTGATTAGCTGTCTTGCTGCACTTTTGTGTAAAACAGGAATTGCTCTTCATGCCTTTTAACTCCATTAGGTCTCTCCAGCGTTGGAAAGCCACATAGATGTTTGATTGTCTTCACTGGTCATACTTTTCTCTTTTCAGTGTTTGCTCTTTCATCTTATTCTTCTTGTTTTGTTTGACCGTGAAAGCTGCCATGCGCGGTAGAGGGTATGGTAGCTTTGGTCTTATTTCAGTTGAATGGTTTTGTGGAAAATCTAATTTATATAACTTTCCACTTACTTACCCCAGATGTAGTTGATTAGCCAAGACATTTTAGGTGAAATTTTTTTTTGCGGTAGGGGTAAAAATTGCTAACAAGTACAAGAAATCACGTCGCCCAAATCTTTTAAATAAATACAAATAAAACTTGAACATAACACAAAGTTTGTAGTATAAAATTCTATAAAAAAGGTTACAGATTTAAAAAAACTCTGTGTCCTTAATATAATGTCTTGGTTACACTAGAGAACACAAAACTGAAGAAATACTTTATAATTTGACTTAATATTTTAAAGTGGCAGTATTTCATATTAAACAAACTTTTATTGATTGTTCCATTGAAATGGAGTTAGAAACAGCATTTGTAAAATACATGGCAGGTGAAACATAAACTCCAGAAGGGTACAGTATTAGATACTCTTTTTGTACAGAGTATGAATTGATATGTGTAGAAACCAAATGAATATTCCATTGCATTTTACATCTAACCAAAAGGAAGGCTTCTGTTACTGCTTCAAGTGGAGTGAGAGGGAAGAGGATGTTCACATGACTTTGGAAAATCTCTGCAAAAAAGAAATTGAAGTGTAACTGAAAAATAAGAAAGCTGGAAATTAGGAAAATTTCAAATTTAAGAAACACATAAGGGTAAATAAGAGTAATTTTAATATACTAATTTTATATAACCTCTAAATGAGGCTTTATTCCTGCCACAGGCTGAACAAAATCACTAATACAGTTTTCTTCCTCTTGTTAATAAAAATGTGCTTAAAAAAACTGCTTTAAAAGATCTTTTCACTGTTCAGGCTACAGTGTTCTCATCCACACTTTGTAAAATACACAGGCTGTATCACATGCTCTTTGTGGGGTGAAGAAAGGACACTGTAGCTGGTTAAATCTAGACTTTAAGTGTAGGCTTTAAAAATAGCATATGTAGAAAAACATAGTTGAAAAGCATTAGTTACATTTACACAAGCAATAGTTCCAAATATTTTGGTGTTTTATAAACCTCTTATTTTGATCACCTATACAGTTTGACATGTTATCTTTTCCATGTTAGTTTAGTAACCCATATGCTTGTTTATGTTTGGCTTTTTAATAGTTTGCTATTTTTAAAAAAGTAATTATATCCCTGATGTCAAATCTTATTAGGCCCCACATAGGGCTGGGCGATAAAACGATAACGCTAAGTTTCGCGATATAACTTTTCCTCGATAGAGCGATAAGACAGGTTCGATAAATGTTCGTTATAATACACCATTCTCACACTTCCACGTTTTAGTGAAAGCCCTGGTGGCGTTTTCTACTGCAAGGAAAGCGACACTACTCTGCTGTCGCCAGGAGAGGGCGCACTTCCGAAATTTTCGACTTGATTAGAGAGGGAGGGGACAACGAGTAGGTTGCCAAATATACTTTAGCAACGGCTGAAACGCGGAGTTATACAGTCTCTGTTTGAGTGGAGCGACCGGCGATCTGTTCTCCTGTGACCGAGTGTGAGTGACGAGGTCAGTGATGTAACTGTACTGTCCTACAGCGAACTCACCTCTTTCCGTGCATCCTAACAACTTCAGCGGTGTTAAATCACGTCTACAGCGCCGTGTTACAGCGCCAACCCGTCATATTTTAGTTTTAGTGCGTTCTCGAGCAACGAAAGTGAAAGAAGTGGGTTCATGTTCGAAAGTAAACTGAGGAAGCTGTGAGGCATTGGAGAGCGGGAGAGCGCTGTCTTTCCAGGCTAGGTGTTTTTAGCTGCTGGCTAACTTGAAGCAGCGCTCCGGCACAAAACGGTGAATTGATGATACGGTAGATCAAACAAGACACAAAATCACCGCTTTCAGTTTAAACATGCCTAAAAGGAGGACTCTGTTTGGCTGGTGTGAGAGATTCACACTGCAGATAATGCTTTTACACAGCGAACGTCAGATATACTGCGGTTCACCCCTTAAACTACTATGATAGCATAGAGAAATCCAGCCGTCGCTAGCTGGTGTCTGAATACTGTGATATGCTCTGACATGGATGTGGTAAGAGTGACAGCAGTGACCTACCGAACCGAGTTGACGTTGTTGAGAAACTAAAGAGTTTAGCACTGTTGTTGGCCACTTGTTTAGCACTTGTAACGGGGTAGCCAAGTGCTTGTCACCAGACAGCTAAAAATAATCTGTTTTCTTTCTTAAATCATGACTATTGCAAAAATTGCAGCTGTGCTTTTCAAGCTGATAAAAACAGCTCAGAAACTTTCTCCCACTCTTCCATCACAGATTAGTGAAATGTTCCACTGTTTGCCGAGTGTTTGTCATGATCGGACCATAAGTGATAGTTTAAAACCACAATTAACCACCCAGGAGCAAAATCAGCCTTCAAACGTAAAAGAAATCATGATTTGACATTTATCGTGATATGTATCAATATCGAACGATATGAATTTTGTTTATCGTGATAACGTTTTTGGCCATATCGCCCAGCTCTAGCCCCACTTCATATTCATTAAAACATATTTAATATAGTATTTTCTGTGTGCAGCAGTATATTGGATGGTATTGGGGTGGAACGTTGTTCTAGAGCATTGTTTTTACCGGGCAAGCCCATGATGTCATACAGTTTGTCCAGTAGAATTGATCAAGCTACACCTGGCATCATCTTTAGCCTGGTACAGAGCAACTTTGCGTAAAAGCATATGCTGTCATAGTAAATGAGTGGAGCTTAAGATTAGCTTCGTTCATGGAACCAAAATATATGAAAATTAGCCAGGTTTATTGAGTTAGCTTTGTGGAACAAAGCTTGTCCTGATGGGCTGGATGTTGGTGGTCCACATCATTTATTTCTCCTGTTACAAAGCCTAGGGCAACCTCAGAGTAGATTTGTCCGCTGAGCATTAATTTTATTGACAGCTGCCAGAATCTGAGGACTATTTCTCTAATGATCACAAAAAATGTTCCGACTTAAAATCGAAGACCCCACCTTAAGTCTTACTCTGTTGGTGCAGTTGTCTTATATGACACCTCCCAGAATTATCAGACGTGCGTTTTGGGGGTTTTCAGCAGTTTTTGTTGCGTAGTGTCTGAGGCTGGTGTAATTCAGTGTTCAGCCACTAGAGGGTGACAGATGACCTTTTTTGATGTCTAAGTTTTCTAGAGTTCTTCTCTAAGGTGATATACAATTTTCCACTTTTCATGCACCAAACATGACTACTTTTATTAAACAAACACTTGAGCCAGCCCTTAGGTCAACTATATAAAGGAACATTTAATATGATGGGGAGGAGGGAATCCTCACCTATGCTTGTATAAGACATACCTTGTGAACATTTTTTTTTTTCTACTTGTGGGGTTTCTATAAAAGCAGCATCAGTTATCGCTAATTATTATAAATTTAACTGTGTAGTTATTTAACGTTATACAAAATTGACAAACATTTAATAATGTCTTGCATCTGATGTGTCTTGTGTCTGATGTGTTGTCATCAAGCATTTCAAATCCCAGTCTTCCAAACTTTAGGATTTGTTTCCCATATTCGAGTAAAAGAATGTTTAACAAGGAAAGTTCATAATTAGATGTATTCATTATTATAAAATAGCTGTGTAATTTAATAGCTGTCATGATTAGAAATAAAATGTTTTGTGCCTTAACAATGTAAGATTGTGCTATCAGAAGATGGAATTAAGTCCGATTCATTATCTAAGGCTACAGTATGAGTGTATCTAGTATAAGTTAAGTTTATGGAGGTGATGCAGAACGAGAGATATTTTAACATGAGTCTTTCAGGTGAACTCTACTCCACAGCTCACCCGGCAGCTTTTCTGTCAACTGCCAATGCTGATGTCTTCTAGACCGCCACGTTCTCCCTGTACAGCGTGCAATGTGAATTATTGATGACTCTGCCAAATCCACCCTTCATTCTGTACACTCGTCTGTTCCTGCATTCCTCGCTTCATTCTATACACTCATCCGCTCTCTCCCTGTTGCTCTTGCACTCTCGCTTGCTCATTTTTTTTTTTCTCTGTGCCTCTCTCTGTGTCTCTCTCTCTTTTGTTTCCTCTTTTCTTTCTCTCTGTCTCTCTGTCCTTATCTTTCTCTCTGTCTCTCTCTTTCTCTGTCTGTATTTCTCTGTCGCTCTCTCGTAGGATGTGTGTTGATGTTCAGGCACTGATGAGACTTTTCTTTTCAGTAATTAACATGGGGAGAGTGAAATGATTAGCCTGGGAAGTAAAGCCTGATGTTATGGAGAGCAGACATCCGTTCAGATGCATGTGTGTGTGTGTGTGTGTTTTCTTCCCCCCCTCTCATTACAAATGAGGAATTGATAGGAATGATGTTTTGATTATGAATAGCTAAAGACTGTGTGTGTGTGTGTGTGTGTGTGTGTGTGTGTGTGTGTGTGTGTGTGTAGTTTGTGATGTACATAAAATATATAATGTAACATATATAGTCCAAGGTTTCCCAAATCCCAGTTCTGGAGACCTCATGGCTTGTGTTATCCCTACTCTAATAAACCTGACCAAGCACACAAGCAGCTTGTGAATGAGTTAATCAGCTAAGTCAGGTGTGCTAAATGAGACCACACATGAGAATTTGCATAGTATGGGGTCTTTAGGACTGGGATAGACCAAAATTTTACTTTCTATATAGGCAAGATTAAGTGTGTTGGATTGGCTGTGCATATTTAACCTTCAAAGAACTTGTTACAAGGCCAGGGGATTTCACTCTTCGTCCCACTAATCAGTCAAGTTCCCGTGTGTTCCTTGACACAGTACATAGACTTTCAAACGCAGAATTTCTGTGTACCTTTTCCACCCCTGTTTGAAAGTTTGAAAGTACCCCTAGACATCACCAGACTGTGTTTTGGTCTCCCCCCCCCATTGTGATGTTCTCACAGGCCTTTACTGCAGCTGTCTTCAGTTCCTGCTTCTTCTTGTGGTGGTTTACTTTCCTTCAGTAAGTAAAATGTATGCTCAATTAAACTGAGGTCAGGTGATTGACTTGGCCATTGCAGAACATTCCACTTTTTGCCTTGAAGTCTTGGGTTGTTTTTGCGGTATGCTTCAGGTTATTGTCCAACTGCGCTGTGAAGCACCATCCAATACGTTTTGAAGCTTGTGGCTGAATCAGAGCAACTAATAGAGCCATATAAACTTCATAATTCATCCTGCTGCTTTTGTCTTCAGTCATTTCAACAAATACAAGGGGACCAGTTCAAGTTGTATGTTGAACGAGTTTTTCTTCACCAGGGAAAGAATTCTTCTGTTATCCAACACAGTTGTTTTCTTGGACGTCCAGGCCTTTTGTTTCTTAGTTCACCAGTGCATTTTTTTTCTGTTTAGGTATGTACCAAATAGTTAATTTGGACACATTTAACATTTATTGCTGTCTATCTGATGGGTTTGTTTTGATTTTGTTTTGAACACTTGCTTCAATGACAGTGAAGCTCTTTGGACTTCATATTGAGAGTTAACAGCAGCAGATTCCAAGTGCAAATAACACACTTGAAATCAGCTCTAGACATTGTATCTGCTTACTTGTAAGTAAAATAAAGAGGGAATAACAGACATCTGATCATGGATCAGCTGAGCAGGCATTTGTCCAATTACTCTTGAGCACCTAAAAATCCAATTTGGATGTAAATGCACACAAATTGAAGCTGAAAGTCCACACTTTGAGCTCTTAGTTATTATTTAATTTCAGCACCAATGTACTGTGGTAGACAGCTAAAATAACAATAATAATTGTCTATATGTACTGAGTGATCCAATACAGTGATGTACACCGATCAGGCATAACATCATGACCACCTCCTTGTTTCTACGCTCATTGTCCATTTTATCAGCTCCACTTACTATATAGGTGCACTTTGTAGTTCTACAATTACAGACTGTAGTCCATCTGTTTCTCTGCATACTTTGTTAGCCCCCTTTTACCCTGTTCTACAGTGGTTAGGACCCCCATGGACCCTCACAGAGCAGGTACTATTTGGGTGGTGGATCATTCTCAGCATTGCAGTAACACTGACGTGGTGGTGGTGTGTTAGTGTGTGTTGTGCTGGTATGAGTGGATCAGACACAGCAGTGCTGCTGGAGTTTTTAAACACTGTGTCCACTCACTGTCCAATCTATTAGACACTCCTACCTTGTCAGTCCACCTTGTAGATGTAAAGTCAGACAATAGCTCATCTGCTGCTGCACAGTTTGTGTTGGTCATCCTCTAGTCCTTCATCAGTGGTCAGAGGATGCTGCCCACAGGACGCTGTTGGCTGGATATTCTCAGTCCAGCCTGAGGTGTTTAAAAACTCCAGCAGCACTGCTGTTTCTGATCCACTCAGACCAGTCCAACACACACTAACACCACCACCACCATATCAGTGTTACTGCAGTGCTGAGAATGATCCAAATAGTACCTGCTCTATATATATATATATATATATATATGTAGAGTAAGTGCAGCTGATAAAATGGACAATGAGCGTAGAAACAAGATGGTCAAATGTTATGCCTGATCGGTGTATGTTTTTAAACAGATTTAAATGATTTGAATGCACTGTAACTTAATGTGCTCAACCAATGAAGTTGCTTTGAATTGGGTTGTGAAATCTGCATTCTTTTAAAATTTTATTTATTTAATTATATTTAATGTTTTCCTGCTCTTCTCTCCTGTTGCAGTGTGCCATGCGGAGTTGAACGCCATTATGAATAAGAACTCTGCAGATGTGAAAGGCTGCTCCATGTACGTGGCTCTCTTCCCCTGTAACGAGTGTGCAAAGCTCATCATCCAGGCAGGTATGAGAACACACCCACAGTGTGCCTTGCAGAGTCTCTGTCATGTACTGCTTACTGTGGTGTTGAAAGTAATTGGGTCACAATGTCTACAACCATAGGTGCCACTTTTGGTTAAGTATTGGGGCAAAAAAGAAAACAACTTTATATTTACGTCTTAAGCTGATGAAAGTTTTTGGGAGGGGCATTAAAGTAAGGAATCATGGGTGAATACATGTAAATTATTAATAATTTTTGTACTGCTGTCGTCTTGTAATATTATGAGCGGGTCAGTGGGAAAATGGAATGTGCTCATAATATTAATTTTATATTGTTAAATGAAAAATTTTGTAATGTGAACACATTTGTTCATGTTGATGTGCGCAGAGTGGCACTAAAGCATGGGATATTTATAGAATTGACAGGAGGAGCTGGTTTTTCTCTGCAAGCCGCACACGTCACGCAGCAAAATGCATTGAAATAAGCCATAAGAATAAATAAAAATGAAACAGAAAAGGGCCAAAACTTTTAAAAATGCTAATTCTCTTAATGACAATTATCAAATGAAATACTAGTTACACATTCTGTGTTGCAAACAGATTTCCTGGCTGTTCCACCAGGCTTGAAATCACCACCCAATCACAAGTCAGAATATTGTTGAGAGTAAACGGATGTACCTGCTCTTTTAAGAAGTTGAAACTGACCCAAAATGTGTCCAAGTAAAAATGTCCAAAACGGGGTTTAAAAAAACACAACCTATTTATTTAAATAATTTCTGCATCTTACAATGTCTGTCATCTCATATCACTTGCAAATGCTCTTATTGTCCTTGTAAAATCAGTCTTTCAGTAAGAGTTTTTAGTTATATTGATCTCTCTGTATTAGATGCATGTTTATTCAAATCCTGAAACAGGATGGTGTTATCACCAAATGTGTTAGTCTTGTTGTCTTAGGGTTGCCAGCTATTCAACAGTAGGATCAATATACATTCATAAAATTATTTTGTTTCCATTTTCAAGCTTTTTGTCAGTGGCCGCAGTTCATTTGGAAAGTTGTCCAACCAGAAAAGCCCACGACTTTATAATTTCAACCCACGGTATTCTTTCAGACTAGCAGAATTTGTCAGGAAAACTGTGAATCTGGCAACCCTGCATGACTGGGAAAGAACCTGTGAGTGAAACACATACATGCAGCAGCCCTCGGGCATCAGGCGGCATAATCATAACCATTTCATATAATTTATATTCATATTTCATATAATAAGATTTTAGGGGCATTGATCACTTCAGATGTCTGGTGGTGATTAATTGTATCTCCACCACTATGAACAATTCTGTCTTCAGAACAGAGCATTTCACATCAGAAGATTCTGAATGACTAACCTGTAAGGGGCCATATTCTACATGTGTCTACATGTTGTTTACAGTCTTAAATGTTCTTGGTTGTGACATCACAACTATGATGAATTCAAAACTGTATGTTTTTGCAGCCAAGTTTCCATTTATGGACTATATGGGCTGAGGATCACATTTTGAAACTTTAACAATATTTACATAGACACCAAACACAATTCAAAAATTTGAACAAGCTTTGTCTTTTTGTGATATACACCCTCTAAAATAATACAAATACCAAACTAAACCTGAAATAAATCAACATAACCAGGATTTTTCTATTGTGTGACTTATTTTTAAATTGCAGTTTTAGTATCAAAATGATTAAGCATACTGTACAATCTGTATTTCTACTACTACTATTAGTAGTGTAAGGGGCTTTATACTGTAGCAGCTTGTCCTAACAGCAAGCGAGATTTCAAACATAGTATCACATCGCAAAGACTTCTGGATGTCTACACTGGAAACATCAAGTCAAAACAGTATGTTGATTGCTACTGTGATAGCATCGCATAGGTTTTCGTGGCCAAGAACCACCTACACTGACAGGAAAGAAAAAAAACAGCTACAGACCACTTTTATCATGACATGTAGTGGTAGATGAATTTCACAAGAAGGCCACAAGAAAAAAGGCTGTTCTGTTACTTTATTAGCTCAACTGAAGGTTATTAGATAAGACCTTTTGGAGGAGTGCAGGACTGAGTGAACACAGGCATCGACTTCAGTAGCATAACTTGCCCAGAAATCATTGAGACATGACTTGTTGCCTTTTTTCAAACGTAAAAATAATGGTATACAAAGCTCTTTGTAGGACAAAGCATTAAAATACTTCAAAAAAAGTTACCTTTTTGTTGACTGAGAATAACAGGGGCTACACCCAAATAGAAGCAGTGCAGCACCAAATGCATGTGTTAGGCTGTTGTAAACATGAAAATATACAGTGATAAACAACACCAGTGATAAAATAGGAGACTGGTTGTATCCATGTTCTCCAAGGGAAAGTGTGATGCAATGAATTTAAATGCATCAGCCACCCTATATATTGGTCAGGCCCTAGGTGTAGGCCATGGTCCACAAAATTAATGTCTTTTGTAATTGCTGTTGGATGTAACTGAGAATCGGAGAAGGGAAGTCTTTTGCCACTCTTCTTTGACCCTGAACATTTGCTGTGCTGCTTTCTGCTGTTTGAATGGCACTGTTAGCAGCTGCTGAGCCTGACATGCATGTATATACATGCACATGTATGACGAGAGAGAGAGAGAGAGATGAAAGAGACAGAGAATTTCCATGGTGAGAGGAGCCCTGCTGTGGGGTGAGCTTAGCAGGGGTCCTGCACACCCACCCTGCCACACACACTCACATACATGCGCACACACACACACAGTCTGTGTCTGTTTTGAGCGTTCTTGCTTTCTTCTCTCCCGCCCTCCCCGCCTTCTGCTGTTATACATGGTGACGTGTTTTCCTCTTCTTCTGTTCTATTGTTATTCTCACTCTGTCTCACTTCTCTCTGTTTTTCCTGCAAAGTCTCTCGCAAACAAACTGTTCTCACTAACTCTGTTCTCTTCACTGGCTTCTGTCCTTTTCTTTTCACTTGTTACTACACTCCAGTATGATGCTCTGTCTGTCTGTATCTGTTTTTCTCATGTTCTCCCTATCTCTTTCTTGTCCTTTCTCTCTTACCCCATCTTTACTTTTTTCACTTTCTTTTATTGCTCCTCTCCCTCTACTTACTGTCTTCTCTTGGATTCTCTTTACCCCCCCCCTTTTTTTCTTTCTGCATCTTGTCTCTCTCCTTTATTCTCCCTTGCTCATTCCCTCTTTCTTTCTGTTTTTTTTCTCTGTCTTTTGTCTCTCTGCCCTCTCTCTCTCCCCCTCTCTTGTGCTCTCACCCTTTGTTTTTCATCTGTCTCTCATTTTTCTCCCTCTTTCTCTTTTCTCTTGGTCTTTGTCTTTTTGTACTATTTCTTTCTTTTGTCATGTGTCTTTTCTCTTGCTCTGTTATATTTTACATTTATCTTTGTCTTTTCTCTTTCTTTTTTCCCCCCATTTTTTCCCAAAAAATCAAGTTGTCTGTGGTTTTGATGCAAAAAAAGTTCAGATTTTAGATTTTCATGTTGTGTATTTGTGTCATAGACACCCCAGTGCTCCCACTACAATCCTTCCTCCTTTAAAACAGTTTGCTCCATCTGTCGGTCTAAGAATAAGTAGAGCTATATAGAACACAGTGAGATAAATTATAGATAATACTATTATTAATTTTATCAGCTGTATCAGGCATAAATATAAAATACTATTATACTATGGCTTGGTTGAATACTTGACGGTTATTATTTACTGAGAGATGTGCATCTATATTTCCCAGTATGCCCAGCTAATCAACAATTTAAATTAAATATTTGATCAGTAGTTGATTTCAATACATTGCTTTCCATTTCTCCTTAGTCCAGAGTTGTAACTTAACCTTGACTCAGACTAAATTATCATTGCATGGCTTTTCCAGCGTTGTTTATCTAGTTATGCACTCAGAATTTTGCCCTATGTTGAATGCTATTATGTGGTGGACATTTTACGGCTTCAAAAGGAGCAGTAATTTTCTAATGCACTCCTAATGGCCCCTCTTGCCACCTGTGAATCTGAGCCTGTGGTCATCTTGGGTTTTAGTTCTCAGTGAATTGCAGGTGTGTACCCTGTTAAAGCACACAAATGGAATTCTTATATCAGTTAATTAGCACCTCAGGGGACTAATAAGACAGCTGCTTTCCTGTTGGCCAGCTCCTCTGAATCATTCCTGTTGTCACAATGGTTCCATTGTATTGGCCAGTCTTCAGTTCTGCTGTTGAACCTGATGCAGTTTCCATTGGGAAGCATTAGTTGTGTGACAATATTGGTGCCATACTGTTACCTCTAATAACTAGTTAACATGACTGAAATCACAATATAAGATGCTATTGAGTACTGAGTAATCTGTAGATTATTAGTGGGAGTTAGTAGGTAGAGATAGTATTCTCTGTGTAAAATGCTGTAGTACCGTAGTAATCTCAGGATAAGATATATTGTACAGTAGACAAATATAGTAATCTCAGGGTATGATGCTGTGGTATAATAGTAGTCTGTGAACTATTGTAGTACATTGTCCCAATTCAGGAACTGCATCCTTCAAAGGATGCGGTCTACGAAGGCGTGTCCTTCGAAGGCTGCTTAGACCCGCGAAGGCTAACCCGAAATGAGACGGTCTGCTCTACGGCGGATTTCCTGTTTGCGTCACAGCACTGCTGTTCCTGCCCTTACTGTTGCATCTCGAAACGCTGCTCCTGTCAAGTTCTTTAAGTTCATTAAAGATGGAGCCAGAAACTTTTTTTTTTTTTTTATTTCTTGTTTATTAGAGCTGGAGGTGCTTCACCACTGGCTACTGATGAGATTGGGTTATTTTTTTAACATGTGTTGTTTGCTGCTTGCCTCAGTTTAAACCCAATACTTATGTATTTAAAAGTGTACTCCTCAGTTGCCGTTCACTCCTCTGCTAATTACGCCATGTTCTCAAATCCTCACCGGCATGCAATGAACCTCGGGATATGTATATCTCTAACACTGTAGCCTGTAGACTATTTTAGTAATCTTAAGGTGCTATAATACTGTAGTAGCCTATAGTTTATTGTAGTAATCTTATTGTCAAACACTACAATATTGTTGTAATCTCAGTGTAAAAAGCTATAGTACTGTAGTAGCCTGTACGTAGACCTATTGTGGTGCTCAGTGTAAAAGACCAAAATACTGAAATAGTCTGTAGACTATAGCAGTAACCTCAGTGTAAGGTGCTAGAGTAGCCTGCACACCAGGAGTGCTCAATAGTGGTCCTGTGGAGTTTAGGTCCAGTTCACCTGGCTCTTATTCAGGATGCCCCCAAAAACCATCTAAGTGTTAGATACTGTAGTAGCTGGTGGACTGATGTACAAGGTACTTTTAGTAGAGTAGTAGTCTGTAGACTAGTTGTAGTAATCTCAGTGTCAGATGATGTTGTACTTTAGTAGCTTGTAGACTGTTGTAGTAATGTCATTGTTAGATACTGAAGCACTGTAGTGACTTGTCTTAAGCTGGCCTTTTCAAGCAATTTCACTGTCACAGACAAATTTCCAATGTCGGAATAAAATTATGGGAGTCTTGCTAGAGTTGCGTTGTGCTTGCGTCATTTCAATCGTTTAGTGTGAGGTGGTCAGGATGGCTGTCTTAAATCAGTCTTTTTCTTGCGGCAATAAAATCAACCATGTTTAATATTATTTTCAGTTTTAAGTCTTGCGTCATGCATATTATTGTGTAATTTGAAAAATAATCCCAAAAATCTAGTTGCAGTGTTGCAAATAGTAACTCTGCAAGATCCCCAGTCTTTGCAAAATCATACTCTGTGACTAAAAACTGTGACATTGTCTTTAGATGTGAGAGGGTGTCAGACTTCAGTCTTTCAAAAATCTTTTTGAAGCATTTTCAAAGACTTCTAGTGTATGGTTAGCATTAGGCTCCATGTAAAGTGCTATAGTATTATAGTAGCCTGTAGATTATTGTAGTAATGTCATTGTTAGATACTGTAGAACTGTTGTGGCCTGTAGATTGCAGTAATCTCAGTGTAACATGCTGTAGTTCTAGATATGGACAAAATACCGTGTTTGGATTATGTTTCTGTATTTACATATTGTGATTTATATATTCTGCAATTGAAATGTGCCTTGCAGTGTCCTAAAACATGTTTAACTATTAATGTGGTTAAAGATACGCCTGTATTACCTTTGACCAAAATTATTTATAGTTGTTAAATTGTGTGAAGGTCTTAATTTATCCAAAATCCCACAGAAAATCTGTGATTGGTCAGTATGCTGTGTCACACTAACCAAGGCAGCACTCAATAAAACATTAAACACAGTTTGGTGACTTTTTTACTGTAGCACACCTGATTCAACTCATCAGGTAATTACTTGCCTTGGTTAGTGTGCCACAGCAGGGAAATCGCCAAACTGTGACTCTGGCCCCCACTCTTCTTCCCCTAGGTTAAATGCTCATTTGTTGTTTGTGTGTTGCAGCCTTCTGTAATAGGCTATCAGGGCTTGGACTGGGGCCTAAATGATATGAGCACTGTCAATGATGATATTTTAAGGAACTAAACATTCCAATAATCAGTAATATTGGACTGTATAGTTTTATTTGATCAAAAAGTAATCATACCCTTACTCTTCTTTGTAATGTTATAATGTTATAAAACAAAAGCGTGTTTGAAAAAGCCCTACAGAAACAAAGCCGAACTCAGTACTTCAGCTTCAGAGCACTTTGCTGTTCAGCCGTGACCTGATTGAATTCTGTTCCAACTTAGTAAGGTTTTAGTTACACTTTTTTCTTCATCTTTGTCCCTGAGCAAAATAGCATGAAATCTTCTCCCTTCCGGCAAATTCTATCTGTGCTGTTAGTGTGGAAGGCTCTATGCTGCTGCTACACAGTTCTCAGGCTTGCTGGAGGGTTTCTTCCCTCCCTCAGGAATTAACTGCACTATTTTTTTTTTTTTTTCACTGACTGCCATCTTGTCACTTCCACTGGCTGTTATCTGAGGGACTAAGGAGGAGTGTCACCACCACATCTCTGGAGATCGTTCTGGGAAGAAAAAAAGTGCCATCTCTAGTGTTTTGTTCCACGGTCCCTACTGACCTGTAATGAGTGTCGCTTCTTATTTGTGCTTTTTCAGTGCATAGGAGTTTAGATACATAAATGGAAGCATTTAATGTGTAATAGAAAGAATAAAGGAATTAAAATAATTCAGTTGTAAAGACTGGACTAGAAATCACCCAATACAGTTGCCAGAATGGGTGATTACCCATCAAATGGAGTGGTTTTTGGTTAGATTGGGCAGGGGGTGGGGTTATGGTCAGTTATGACAAGCATTGTATTCAGACCTGTTGAGAGGAGGCTGTTGCCCCACCCATGTGCATCATTTGTATTTCTTTGTTTGTTTATGTATTTATTCCAGTGTTTGCAAAGCAAAACACAGTATTGATATCCCTTGGCTGCTCCTTCTTATGGTGATTATTGTTCCAGGATCAAGAACTCCAGAACTGCTTTACGTAGAAACTTCAAACGGCTGACTTCTACTTTTCTGCCTTTTATCCAACTATCCTGCTGCAACTCTGTCCATCCCACTATAGCTCTATCTATCTGTCTGTCTATTTGTCCTTCTGCCACTGTCTGTCCGCCTGTCCATCTATTTCTCTACAACTCTATCTATTAGGGGTGGGAATCTCTAGGCACCTCATGATTCGATTATGATTCCGAGGGCTGCGATGTGATTATAAAACGATTATCGATGCATCTTGATGCATCATTTTTTTTCTCTACAGAACTTTTTTTCTCTAAAGATCCAGTGGCAATAGATGTCCATGCAGCACGTTACAGCCGTCCTACCCGTTTTATTCAGTGACTCCATAACTTCGGTTTTGGTCTCGTTGTAGAGTGTGGGGATCGCTGTGTGAGTAAAATATATAGAGACGGGTTGCTCTATCTCGGCTCCAAAGTGTGCAACATAGTGCGAAAAGCCCTGGTTCTCAACGACTGAGAACTGGCGTGCAGACTGCAGGTCACAAAGCAACGCAGTCTCGCCTAGCTAGTAGCTAACGAAATAGCAAAGAGGTTTAAGACGATCGTTTGGAGACAAATGCACTTATTCACATTTATAAGCACCGCAGTTGGTTTCCTGGAATGTTAAATCTGCAACGAGAGACTGTCAAACATCAAAAAGTTGCGAAGATGAAGTCAGCTTCTCTTTCGAATTCGCCAGCTTTTTGTTTGAGTTTTCCTGTTCCACCTTAAATTCTGACAGACATTTAAGGTGGAATGGGAAAACTCGAACAAAAAGCTGGCGAATAAGAAGTGACTTCAACCTCGTAAAACAGTCGAACGTTGAGAGACATTTTACAAGAAACTGTTCTAAGCTACTTTTGAGGAAAAGTGTCCTGGCGGAGATGGTATGTTTAAAAAGCGGTTATAGCTAAAGCTTAAAGTCTGCGTTTTCGTTTATATTTTTTAGCCTGTACTAGGACATTAGCACATACTGGACATAAAATGTTGTGGCTCCCAAGTTGGTTTGAAATTTTTTTTTTTTAAATGGCTCTTCTTAACATTTGGGTTGTCGACTCCTACCTAACCTAGCTTTTAATGCAGAGGGTGTTGGTCGGATTTCTCCCTCATCCAGTTGTGTTTTTGTTATGTGCACGGCACAGACTGTCTGGGCGCTGCACTTCTGCACTTACAAGTTCCGCCTTTAGCGTTCTGCCAACGTTACCTTAGAAATTAAAATTTACCCCCCCCCCACCCCTTCTGTCTGTCTCTCTGTCTGTCCTTCTATACAATCCTGTCTTTACCACTATCTGTCTATCTATCTCTCTACCGCTCTCTGTCTGTCTCTCTACCTCTGTCTCTGTGTCTCTCTCGCGCTCTCTCTCTCGCTCGCTCTGTCTGTCTGTCTGTCTGTCTGTCTGTCTGTCTGTCTGTCTCTGTCTATCTGTCTATTTTTCCTTCTACAACTATCTGTCCGTCTATCTATCTATCCCTCTACAACTGTCTATCTAGCTACCTATCTCTCTAGCCCTCTACCTGTCTGTCTAGATCTGTCCGTCTATCCATCTATCCCTCTACAACTGTCTGTCTGTGAATCTATCTGTCCTTCTACATCTATCTATCTATCTATCTATCTATCTATCTATCTATCTACCACTGTCTATCCCACTCCTCAAAAGAAAAAGACAAGTGCTAGTGCACGAGAGAAAGAGACAGTGTGCGATGTAATGAAGACAAAGTGTGAGAGAAAAAGAGACAGCACACGCAAGAGAGAAAGTGTACGCGATTAAAGTGCAAGAAATTAAATGCATGAGTGTAATAGTAAATTGTAAGTTAACAGTACATTTATCGAGTGTTACATTCTGTTGACTCATTTTTTGAAGTACAATAAAATAAAAAATTTAGGTCAGCCAAGTTACTTGCTTTTCAACGTTCGCATCAGTTTTTACAGTGCACATCAAAAATTACTTGTTTGAGAGCCCGAAGTATGTGTAAAAATTGTACCCGAATATGCAAAATGGTGTCTTATGCCCAATGACTGTTGGGATAGGCTCCAGCTCCCCCCGCGGCCCAGAAGGATAAGCGGCTTAGAGTGTGTGTGTGTGTGTGTGTGTGTGTGTGTGTGTGTGTGTGTGTGTGTAATAGTATAGAACCTTGCAGACCTCTAATAGAGTTTATCAGGACACAAATGACCAAGATGGAATGCTGTATTGTGATCTTTGATATGTAAATGTTTGTTTCATTTTAAGCAAAAAGAGTTTCACTGAATGACTGTTTTATATAACGTTTATTAAACTTTTGTTTTAGCAGGACATTTGAGGGGAGATTAAGACTTAAGTCATTACTCGTGAAAAATGGCAATCAACATAGCTGAATCACTGAGAGGTTTTGTTGATATGTAAAACCACACATAAAATAAAGTAGTAACTGCACACAGGTTCATTTGCATAACATTCTGGAGGAACAATATCCCAAAACAATTATGGTTTGAACTGGGCCATGAGAAGTTACACTTCAAAAATAAGTGACAAAATATAAGTGAAAGTGCATTTGCTGAATAAATTACATAAAAGCAAAAAAAGTCAGGTGGTTGCTTATGTATTTAAATTTTTGAGATTGTAGCTGTAAAACATGACAGAAAGTAATATGAGTGAAATGATGGGGGGAAAAATTTAAGTGTACCTTTATCTTAAAGTGAAAATGTGGTCTTAGACAAGACAGGTTCTGGAGCTGATTTAATAGATGTTTCTTGAAATGTTGTTAGCTAGTGTGTTCTGTCTCTACACTCGTACAATGCACAAATACAGCCATAACATTAATATTACTCATAAGTGTTTTTATGAGCATGTAGACTTTTATTCTCTTTTACAGATCTGATAGAAACACAGCCTGAGATAAATTTGATACATTTTTGCAGTATTTCATTTTTTTTCCACTTGGATTAAATTCAACAGTTGGATGGAACTTGTCTACTGTTATCTATAAAAATGAGCAAAAGTATGGCATTTAAAGATTGAAGACAGCTGCTACTACGGCCTTTAGCCTAACGATGCAACATACTGTTGTCCTTTTATTTATTTATTTTTTTTAAAAAAGATAAAGGTAATTGCTGTAACCAGAAAACTTTCTCTGGAACTCCTCCTTTAAACCTGTTTAAGATTTAGGGATTTGGAGACCTTAATGCAAAAGTATAATTGCATACAACATTTTACATCAGCTGTGCTTGCAACGAGTCAGTTTGTGAAATTTCTTCCCTCATACATATTCTACTTGACTGGCCCACACAGAGCCATCACCTCAACCCCATCAGACACCTTTGGGGTGAACTAGAACGGAGATTGGTAGTCAGGCCCTTTTGTCCAACATCAGTGTTTGACCTCACAAATGCTCTTCTGAAAGAGTGGACAAAAAATCCCACAGACACACTCCAAAATCTTGTAGAAAGCTTCCCAGAAGAGTGCAGGCTGTTATAGCTGCAAAGTGAGGGACCAACTCCATATTAATGCCTGTGGATTTAGAATGGGATGTGATAAAAGCGCCTGTGGGTGTCCCAATACTTTTGTCCATATAGCGTGCGTGTGTGCGTGCGTGTACAATGCATTCGGAAAGTCTTCAGAACCTTTCACTTTTTTCACATTTTCAGATGTTGCGGCCTTGTGCTAAAACAAATAAAAAGAAAGAATTTTTTAAAATTTATTGAAATGGAAAAACTGAAATATTGCATTGACATAAGTATTCAGACCCTCTACTCAGTATTTAGTTGAAGCACCTTTGGCAGCGATTACAGCCTCCAGTTTTCTTAAGATGCCACAAGGTTTGCACACATGGATTTTGGGATTTTCTGCCATTCTTCTCTGCAGATCCTATCATCTCAGGCTCTGTCAGGTTGGATGGGGATCGTTGGTGGCCAGCCATTTTCCAGTCTCTTCAGAGATGTTCGATCAGGTTCAAGTCCGGGCTCTGTCTGGGCCACTCAAGGACATTGTCCCTAGCCAGTCCTGTGTTGTGTTGGTTGTGTGCTTAGGGTCGTTGTCTTGTTGTGCGACCCAGTCTGAGGTCCCAAGTGCTCTGGAGCAGGTTTTCATTAAGAATATCTATGTACTTTGCTCCATTCAGCTGTCCCTCAACCCTGACCAGTGTCCTTGTCCGACCTTCTGAAAAACAACCCCACAGCACGATACTGCCACCACCATGCTTCACTGTAGGGATGGTTTAGGGCAGGTGATGAGCAGTGCCCGGTGTCCTCCAGACATGACACATGAATTGAGGCCCAAAAGTTTCAAGAGAATCATGTTTCTCACATTCTCTGAGTCCTTTAGGTGCTTTTTTGCAAATTCCAGGTGGGCTTTCACGTGTCTTTTACTGAGGAGAGGCTTTTGTCCGGCCACTCTGCCATAAAGCCCACATTGGTGGAGTGCTACAGTGATGGTTGACTTTCTGGAAGTTTTTCTCATCTGCACACAGGATCTTTGCAGCTCAGCTAGAGTGAACATTGGGTTCTTTGTCACCTCTCTTACCAAAGCCATCCCCCCCGATTACTTGGTTTGGTGGGGCGGCCAGCTCTAGGAAGAGTCCTGGTTGTTCCAAACTTCTTCCATTTAAGAATTATGGAGGGCACTGTGCTTTTGGGAACTTTGAGCAGCAGAAAGTTTTTGTAGCTTTCTCCAGATCTGTGCTTCCACACAATCCTGTCCCTGAGCTCTACAGGCAGTTCTTTCCTCCTGACTTGGTTTTTGCTCTGGCAGCTGAGAGACCTTGTATAGACAATTGTGTGTCTTTCCAAATCATGTCCAATCAAATATGATCAAGAGAAATGGGAGGCCCCCATAGCTAGATTTCAAGTGTTATAGCAAAGGGTCTGAATTCTTACGTCCATGTGAAATTTTGACGTGGTAGATTTCTCTAGAAAGGCGCATTTCACACCAAACCACTCTGAATGATTTTCTTTACATCTAAACGGTTGAATGATAATGAATGAGTTCCCTTTTAAGCATTTGCCCAGTATCTTCTATTGTAAGTGTGTTTTGTATTAGTGGGCTTCAGTTCAAAAAAATGTATATATAGATTATATACATGTGTATATAGATATATAGATTATGCAGTAGTTTTTAAACCTGCCACAGGTTGTCTCTCCTTTTCCAACAAACACACTTGCATGCTTTGTTTCTACCTGTAGGATCTTTTCTCTTTTTTTGGTGTGAGTGGGGGTGCGGGTGTGTCCCCCTCTAACTCCCACTGTTCTTCCTCTCTGTCCTCTACAGGTATAAAGGAAGTCATTTTCCTGTCAGATAAATATCATGACACTCCAGAGATGACTGCCTCCAGAAGACTGCTGAACCTGGCAGGAGTCCAATATAGGTAGGTGTTCAGAGAGGGGGTTGAACAGCCTTTCATTTTCATCCTTTTAATGAGAAATATAGTGAAAATACATAGCTATCTGGGTTAGGTATAAGTCACTACATACATGACAAATCACGCTTCTGACAGCAGTGTGAAACCATCTTAGAAATCTCTTTCTAATGAAACATATTTGTTCTCTGCTCTTAAAGTCCTGCTGATATCCATGATATGCTCAGGAAAGTGTGTTGTAATTTTAATTTATGTACTTATGCTTTATCAATAAACAAATAAATATGTAACTTCTCAAATTGAAGCACATAGTCCCTTCCCCCTTGACATGTATAGTAATATGCAAAAGTTGAACTACATGTTGTATTGAACTGAACTGAAGTTAACACATCCTCGTCAGTGAACACATTTCTGCACACATACACACACACATATATATATATATATATACACATACATACACACACAATGACGAATGCTATAGGATGAGGGAGTGAGTTGGTTACAATAATGATCTCTTCAGGGAGCTGTGGGTCATCAGTAGCAGGCCACAAAACAGCCTTAAACAAGCTAAAGAAAGAGAAAGGCAGTCATGATCCTTTCAAAATGTATATATTCATATATTGTGCCTTAGGAAAAGACATCAAATTGACATTTTACTGTAAAATGGCCCTGCAGATTTGAATGATTTCATAAACCTGGTTATATTTTTTCTCTGTCCTCCCCAAGCAGCTATAAAAAGGCATTGAGCTGTGGATAGATTGCACTGTATATTAACCAGTCAGGCAAAAATGGACAAGCGAAGTCTGATGCATTGAAAATACACATGTTAAGGCTGGTACAGTTAAAGAATGCATCTTACACTTTTCTTGGTTTATTTATTTACTTTGTCTAGAAATTGACTTGTACTGTTAATGGTTTTATGTACAAAATCAGCCTCTTTATCCTTTAGAAGTAAGTAGGCTGTTTTTATTACTGTGCCTTCAAGGTTTATGTATGTCAATGACTCCTTTTTTTTGATTAGCTGATCTGTACTGTATCACTGACATCACAAAAACAGTTTAGAATGGGGTGTTCTTACAGCTTATTTTTTCATATATGTAGTGTTCACTTTGCAGTCTGCCGAAACATTAACAGTGTTTACATTTATTATTTATTTCAAAGAAGCACGGAAGATTCCATGATATTTGGCCCTTTAATGGCTGCATGGCTAGATTAGATTTAAGTCTGGAATTGAGTGTGTGTCTGGTGCTCTGAGAGATTGTGTTTTAATAAATGTTCCTCTAGGTAAAGCATGGTGTCCAAATTTGCTGATTTGTTTGCAGAACACTCTCCCCTGTTTCAGCTATTCTGTTTTTTTTCCTCTATTTCTGTCTGTGTCTCGCTGCCTAGACTACAAGCTGAGGCAATCCTGTCATGTTGAAGACTGCTCGCTGAAAATCTTCAGTCAGCTTGTTATCTGTTGCTCAGGCAAGCGAGCGCTCAGTTTGTGGCATCAGCTGACAAATTAAAGAGGGAAAGCCCAGAAAGGAAGATGTGATGGATGCCAAGAGCCTTTTTAGACACATAAATGCAGACTTTACTGCAGCAGCCTGGTCCATATTTGGACTTTAATGTTTAGGGCAGACAGCAGTTAACTATCTCAGCATAGTGAAGGTAGTCAACCAATAGAAACGTACAGAGAAGACGGATGAAAGTCCAAGATGGAGGAGCGTAGCAATGCGATGTACTCTGTTCCTGTTCTTTGCCTTTGTGGCCGTTATCTGCTTGGCTCTGTATATGGCCATCATCAAAATTTTCTTTCGATAGCCAATATTCTTCATGTATATACAGTATATATGTACACACACACACACACACACACACACACACACACACACACACCCAAAACACTATGACCACCTTCCTGGTGACTATGCTGTTGTTCCTGCTAGTGTGGACGCCCTGTGCTATCTGCCACCACTGTTGGCAGCAGATCCTTTAAGCCCTGTAAGTTGCGAGGTAGAGCTACCGTGCATTGGACTTGCTGTTCCAGCAATTCCCACAGATTCTTGACCGGATTTAGATCCAAGGAATTTGGTTCCTGAGACCATTCCTAAACCATGTGTGCATTGTGACAGCGTGCATTGTTTTACTGAAAGAGGCCACTGCCATGTTGCCACAATGTTTAGGTAGGTGGCATGTCACAAATTGACATCCAAATGAATGTTTTTCAGCAAATCATTGCCCAGAGCATCACACTCCCTCCACCTGTTTGTCTGCTTCCTATAGTGCATCCTGGTGCCATAATTTCCCCAAGTAAATGGCGCACACATACTTGGCCATCCACATGATGTAAAGGAAAATGGGACTTATCAGACCAGGCAACCTTCTCCTATTGCTGCAAAATCCAGTTCTGACGCCTGCAAGCCCATTTTAGGCACTTTTGATGCGACGGTAGACAGGGGTGAAGGGCAAACTGAGAGTTCTATGGCTGAAACCCCAGACACAGCAGGGTTCACAGAAGCCCTGGTTCTCAGCGGAGTACAAACGCAAATCCTTGGCAGCAAAAATTGCAATAGTTTGTAATTCACTTCACCCTTCGAGTTGGGTGGAAGCTTTGACATTGCTTGCCCGATGGTCCACTGGTTGGCAGCAACTACAACTGGGCGTTTTTCTTCCTCCTCTGGGTGGAAACGTGTAATATCGTTTCTCATGTTTGTCATGTTTACAAAACATTTTAGTTTTGTGTGACATAACTTACATATAGTGTGGCTGTTGTCCAGTTTTTTTTTATTATTTATTTTTTTTTCCCTTCAACCAAAGTGCTTTTTAATGCAGAGGCCACCGGTTGGATTTCTCATTCAATGGAAAAATGGATAAAAGTCTTACAGCACACAGCAACAATTTTAAGATAGAAGTTAAGCTACAATTAGCTACTTTAAAAAGTAACTTACAGTTTATGTAATAGAAGAATGTTACAGCAATAGTGATGTAAGCATCTTGTGTACATGTGTACATTAGACATCATTTTGGGATGAAAAGCTTTCCTCACTGCACAGTAAATGAACCAGACTGAGAAAAGGAACACACAACCATTTCTGATAACCAGTCTTGGACTGAAAGGTATAAATAGTATGCTGAGTTATGAAATTCACATCATTCTTGTGAGTGCAGTTTGAAGGGCAGGTCACCTTGCATGACAAAACAGGAATGTAAAGCTGAGGGGGTTCAATATTCCAATATATATATATTTTTTTTTACTCTAAATTTTGAATGCCCTGCTTGAATACCTATATAACTTCACCAAAAGTTTTTCAAATGAATGTACATACAGCAGACATTAAGTACAGACTATTATGCGTTGCCTGTATTGTTTCTGTGCATTGCTGTTTCTTTTGTCTCAGAACACTGTCCTGATGAAATAGTTTTTCTCTGGTATTTATTTTATTATATGACATAAAAAAAGCAATCCAAAAGTGATGGAAAGTAACCAGATCATGCTACTTTGTTATACAAACCCAGTCCAAAAAAGTTGGGACAGTATGTGAAATGCCAGTAAAAACAAACAGCAGTGATCAGTAAATTCTGTCTGACCTGTATTAAATTGAAAACAATACAAAAACACAGTTATACAAGTCTTAAGCGGCGCAGCTATACAGGGTTTTTGTTGTAATTTTGCACTTTACAATGCATTTATAGTAGGAGACATTACACAACCATGTTGTAACATAAGCAAAAATTTTTTTGATGTTATGTTAAAATAAGTCTGGTAAAGATGGCATCTAAAAGGCAGCATATGTTGCACCAAAATGTGATTATCTTTCAGCATGATGTGGAAGTTACCCCTGCTATTGGCATTATTGCACCCTGTACCCTGACAGACAACTGGCTTTTCAACTTTATATGCTGGTAACAAACCTTTTGGGTGTTACCAAGCTTAAGTTTAATCCTTAATTTATATAATCCTTAACTCATCCTTGCTCATAAAAGACTAGGCTTTCCTGGATGATCTTTTTATACCCAAGCATAATTACGTCACCTCTTTTAAAATGTTTTCTAAACATTTAACAAACTTTCTAGTCTTAAATTGCACCTGTCTTAACTTTTTTGGAAACATTGTAGGCATCAGCTTCAGAATGACTGTATATTTACAAAGAACAATGAAATTGATAGGGTAAAGCATAAATAATTTTGTTTTTTATACTGTTTTCATTTAAATACTGGTTGTGGATTTACGAATCACTGCTTTGTTTTTATCTACTATCCTGACTTTTTTGGAATTAAGTTTGTAGTAATCCTTTGAATTAGGTTACAATTCTTTAACTGGTTGTGAATAATCTGTACCAGTACATGCATGTGAACCAACTTTCCCACCCCTGCTGCCAGCGTACTAATTTGAAGGTGTGTACTATGGGGCGGTGTCTGAACCAGAATGTACTGAAAACAAGCAACGAAGATTAAGGTTGCATTGTATTGTAAAGAATGGAAAGCAGAAAGCAAAGTACTGGATGTGTTTATTATTATTATTATTATTATTATTATTATTATTATTGCTACTTTGAGTGGCCCTTTGTAGATGAAACAAACACTCAACAGACTCACTAATGTCAAAAACATGAGGGTTAGGATTAGGTTTTGGGTTAAGGTTACGGTTAGGATTGGGATAAGGTTAGGTTTTGTGTAATGGAAGTAACATTAACAATACATCTATTTAATGTAAGTAATGTATCAACAGTACATCTCTAAGATATTTACTGATATGTTGATGTTACTGATAATCTGTTAAGAGTTTATTAATCATCTACAAAGGACCACTCTAAATAGTGTTACCATTATAATTATGTAACATTTAAATGTCATAGGATCCTCAAGCTGCTTTAGGTCATCTTTCATTTAGGTTGAGCGTTTGAGTCTTGAGTGTTTGGTTGACGCACAGCTCTGCAGATTTGTGTAGTTGTGTTTTCTGTAGCTTCCGTAGTTTCAATGAACTGTAAGCTGCTGCCATGGCTGAAATGAAGTTTGACCATTAGTCTGAAGTGTAAAGCTGTCTGCCCATGAGGCCTTGGGGTTTCATTTGTGGTATAGTTTCAGGTAATTCATCTGCTACTCATACGTTATGAAACTCGTCACCAATGCTAATCTAATGTCCTCTTAACAACCCATGGGAGTAAAACGCATCAAAATTTCAGTAGCCTGCTTTTTAATTAGTTCTGTTTTAATATTTAATATTTTAATGACATGTTTTAATACATATCCACAGGGTGGTACATGCCTTCTTTAATGAGATTCAGGAGGAAGTGGCAGTTGGCGCTCAAAGTGCCACGTGTTTGAGTTAAAGCACTGGAGCCACAGTGTAAGAGAAATCCATCCACCGTGCCTAATTCACCCAAGCTGTATAGAGTCCGACTGTAAATATGCTATGATTTTCATCAGAGCCTAATCAGACGCAACTGTGGGCAGATGAGTCTGAGGAGATAAAAGAAACAACTCTTGCGGGGAAGAAAATGGGGGAAATCCTTGAAGACACGTTCCTGCTGGCTGGCTGGCTGCAGGAGCAGAGGTTAATTCCCTTGCTGCTTCTTTTTGAAGCTTGTCCTCTACCTGTGGAAATACTTCCTGCATGACGGCAATTATTACTGTCTCTGCCGCCACTTCTGTCTCTTTGGCTCTGTCTCAGTTTGTGGTGTTGGCTCCAGAGCTTTATTTTGCACCAGGGGGCAAAGGGCAAAAACACAAGGAGAGGGCCAAAAAGCACCCCTAAAACGTTAATTTAAATGAATCTTTAAATGTAATAAATCAAAGTGAATGGGTGTAACTTTGAAATTGTTTGTACATCATGACTATGGGTAAGTATTATACTTCATTCAGGTATTATTGAATAAATAAGTACTTCTTTTCATAAAGGAGAATTTTATTTATTTTAAAATGAAATTTAAAATGTAGATGAAGTTAAAATATTCTGTGTTTCATCATATATTCAATACCCCCAAATTCCAGTGAGAAAGGTGCAGAAATTACCTTTTAAAACAAAACACCCTGAATGGTTAGCACATCTGTCCGAAGATTAGAAAGAACCTTCTATTCTTGACCTTTGGCTCCATGACCACAGATAAGAAGACAAACGAGTGGTCCAGTGCAGGAGATATTGGGCTGAAATGAGCTCTTCTCTGTTTGCATCGCGGCCGAATCCATAAGTAAAGTGTCTGAAACTTCCCTTCTGAACTGATGTTTTGGAGACAGAGATAATGTGTGGGAGTCTGCAGATGACTTTTTTTTCTTTTTTTTTTAAAACCCTTTTTGTTATTTTTATTATTGTTTTTGTCTGAAATTGGTCACATTGTTGACTGAAACACACCTGGAATGTGTCACAGCGAACAAGAGAAAATCAGAAACCAAAAGCAGTTGAACCCTTTGATGTGTTTAATCTGTTTTCTCTACATTCAGTTGATATTACATCATTGTTTGATTTAATTATACAGTTACATGAAAAGAACGCCTGTGGATTTTTTCAGATCTGAAGAAGAGTGGAGCTTGATTTTTCTCCTGTCTCTCAAAGTTGAAAGCTTTAAGTACTAGTTGATGGTGACAGTTTTGGTGGTCTACCAGATCTTGCATGATTGCTAGGAGTCCCATTTTCTCTGTATATATTTATTTATTCTATGTATAATAATTTGATACACCAGTTTTGGAAGCTCATGTATATCTTCTACTTAATGTTTGTTTTGACTTGAAATTAAATCAAGGAAGGGTGGTCTTTGACTTTTGCAAGGTGCTGTACTTAATTGCAATTATGTCATGAATAACATTTATGTTTGATTTATATTTTGGGTTGACTTTTTTCCATTTGTTTTAATGTTAAAAAAAAAACATGGCAGAAATGTAATGGATGTTTTCTCTTTCAATGAGTTATGAATGAGAAATAATTTAATGGAATGTAAGGAGAGTTTTACATCTTAAGTCTTTTTAGGTATATGCCGTGGAGGATCTAGGAGCGTAAAAAAGAAAGACAGGAAAGTGTAGAAACATGAAGGACTGTAAAAGCTAAGAGGAAACGTTCTGATGTCTGAAACAGAAAAAGAGAACTGGCAAAGTCAGGAAAGGAATAAATAGGCTGAATTTGAGGTGTGAAAAATGCTCAGCCCCCTGCTGTCTTGGCAGGTGGTCTGGGACCTGAACAGCACCTGCGGTTAGAACCAGTACCCCCACACTTCTCAGAGGAGGATTCTGGGTAATTGGCTGCTTCAAAGCTCCTGCATGCTGGAGTGGATTGAGATGAAAGAGTGTGAACGTACAAGCTAGCTGTATCACTGTTTTCTTGCTCTCACGCTCTCTTCTAATTTCTTACTCCTTTCTCCATTCCCTGAAAAAAAAATAAATAAATGAATAAATAATAATAAAATAATCATGAGCTCCACTTACGTTCTAGATCCTCTGCTGTCTGTGTATATAGGGGTGCGATTACAGACTGTAGTCAGTCTTTTGCTGCACAGTTTATAAACTCCCCTCTACCTCATTACATCATTGATCAGTTTATGACCACAGGACTGATGTCTAGATATTATTTGGTGTTGGATCATTCTTAGCACTGACATTGGTGTGTATGTGGTGCTGGTACAAGTGTATCAGACACAGCAGCACTGCTTGTGTTTTTTTTTACGTTGTATACTAGGCACTTTATTAGAAACCCCTCTATCAGAAACCTGACCTTATAGCGCCACCTTGCTGACATACAGCTAGAAACTGGCTGATGCTGTTTTCAGATCAAACAATTTTAAACTAAACATCATAAAAATGTGTGTTAACTGCGCATGTATAAATTCACTTTACCATTTTCAATTATTATATTTGTATAGTTTAGCTGATTCGTTGTTTGACTGTTTTCTTCTGTCCTCCACCTTGATGAAAATAATGTTGAAGTCAGAATTTGCCAAATTCATACTGCATTAAAAATGTCTCCTGGTGGGGAAACTTGTATTTCTAATAAAATTAAGGCCACCACAGCGTGACATCTGTTGTGTCACAGTTTGTGTTAGCTATCATCTATCCCTTGATCTGTGGTCAGTTTCTGACCACAGAGCCACTCTTTCCTGGATATTTTTGGGCTTTATATTTTGGGATCACTTTCAATCTATCACACTGACCTGTGTGTGTTTTTAACTCCAGCAACACTGCTGTGTCTGATACACTCATAGTAGCACCACACACACTACCATGTCGGATTCACTGCTGTGCTGAGAATATTATCAGTAATTTTTGGTCAGTGGTGATCTTGTGGTAGTCCCTTTCCTTCGATGGACAGGGGAAAGGGGGCAGATAAATTGTGCTGCTACAGCTTGTAAATGTACACCTATGAAGTGGACCTAAAAGGAAGGAGTTTCTGAGGAAATTGCCAATGAGTCTAGCTACAATGAAGGGATTTTTAAAATAAATTGGCGAATATGTCTAATAAGCTGTATAATATGTATAATGAATATAGTGTGAAATAAAATTTTTGTTGGTTCTTTTGTTCTATTTTTTTATCATGTCTAATGTTTTGTGTTTTTCAGGCAGTTTACACCAAAACGAGGCCAGATCATTATTGACTTTAACTCCATCAATGGACTCTGGAATGGACAGCGTGAGTGTGACTGAGGAGGTGTACTCCCAGTAACAGCCAGCCTTTACTGAACAACTGAACTATCGAACATTAGTAAAATACCAAACATTACTAAAATACTAACCATTACTGAAATAAATGCCACAATACTGAATATTTCTGAAATAGTTCTTCAGTGCTCTGTCTGTCTTGTTAGTGTTAGTTTTTGCTGTGTGTGTGTTATGTAAATGTTATGTCAAAGGAAAACCAGTTATCTCCAAAATAGTAACTTTACAGGAGACATTGGAGCATATCTAGTGGTCCAGTCATCCTGACATTTTCATATAAAGTAAAGGCTAGCTGCTAAGCTTAAATTATGCAGGAAACTAAAAATAGCAAGAAATGGAAATACTTTTAATACTTTTGGACAGTGACATGTATACCCAGAATTTGTAGTTTGATGTTCACTATGCACATAGATAGCTCCTGAAACCTGTAAGACTTTTTTCTTTTTAGAAGTGCTAATCCAGGTCCAGTCAAAACATCGGTACTTTATTTAGTGCATCGAGAATACGTTTAAGGGTTGTTATGCTAAACTTTTAAGAAACCGTGAAGAATCAAAGGGTTATTTGTTTTTTTTTTTTTAATACTGTAACTGAGAGGCTGATTGAAATTTAATTTAGTTGTATGCTATTACTGTATTTTTGTGCTTTTGCTGAATATTATAAAAAGATATTAAAAAGAACAAGTAATAATTCAACTGAACTGGTGAACATTATTCCTCCTTCCCATGAACCAAATGTAAGTTTACCAAGTTGTATATATTTTATTTAACTTAAAAAAAAAATCCATGTTTGTGGTTTTCTTGTTTTTTCTGACTGCACATAACACTCATCCTTATTTCTGTAGGGGTGCATGTGTGTGTGTGTCTGGCAGGTCATTGAGGTTGGGTTGATGCGTGCCAGGTGAGAATATGCTACCTGGGTGTGTGTGACCTTGAGTACAAATCCAGCTGGCAGCAAATTGTAATACTCAGTCAATCTGGCAACATTTCTCCATAAAACTGTTGCAACCTCACCTGTCGTGACAAAATGAAGCTGGTAATGGATAACGTACATTCTGCCAGATCATTTTCCTTCGTCTCTGGAGCGCTGGCACACACACCAACAAAGTCTGCTCAGGGTTTCTTTTTTCTTATTTACTCCAGGTGTAGTTGATCAGTCAAGATGTTTGGTGTCTGAAGTTTGCTTCTTTAGTTTTGCATTGGAGCTACGATGGAGATGTAAAGTAATTGGAAATGTAAAATGGACAACAGTATATCACAGCTAAAAAAAAAAGTAGAGATGGACTAATCATAAATTTTCTGATTCCAATTTCTTTATATGCAAATCAGCTAATGTGTTTTTTTTATTTGTTTGTTTTTTTTTGCCATTTTCTATTAGCCTAAATATGCTTTTAGTAAAAATTGTATTTATTTGTATGTGTTTTTTTTATTTTCCCCAGTTCTTTCTTTTAACTAAAGTCACAATCTAAATAACATTATCCAGTCTTTAAAAGGCTAACCTGCTATTTTAAATGCTTAAATGAAAGCTCAGTTGCATATTTAATAACATGGATCAAATAAAATGCTACATTGAAAGTAAGTGGTGACTAGTTGTTTATGCATAATTATGTTGCAACATTTTGGTGTAGGTTTAACAGCAGTATTCAGCTTTCAGGGTACAAACACAGTCACTAGTAGGGGTGCGGGAATAAATCGATTCTTAGATGCATCGCGATGCAGACGTGGACGATTCTGAATCAATTTATAAATGTCAAAAAACGATTTTCTAAATATTTAATTTATAATGTAATGTTGACGGAACGCAAAGGGCGGAACTTGGAAGTGGGTAAGTGCAGCGCCCAGACAGTCTGTGGCGGCACATAACAAAAACACAACCGAATGAGCGAGAAATCCGACCGGCTCCCTCTGCATTAAAGCCAGATTAGATCAGGAGTCACAACCCAAATGATAAGAAGAGACATTTCGTCCTTTCAACAAAAATCAAACCATCTTGGGAGCAGCAACATTTATGTCCAGTATGTGATAATGTGCTAGTATAGGCTAAACAATATAAATGAAAACACAGACTTACTCTGCTCTGCTTTAAGCTTTAGCTAGTTATAGCCGCTTTTCTTCCAACTCCGCCAGAAAACTTTTCCTCAAAAATTGAATAGTTTCTTGTAAAATGTCTCTCAGCTTTCCGCTATTTTACGAGGCTGAAGTCACTTCTCATTCGCCAGCTTCTTGCTGAACTTTCCGGTTCCACCTTAAATTCTCACTGAGGCGCCGAATGTAAAAGCGGCACCATTTAAGGTGGAACGGGAAAATTAGAGAAGCGACTTCATCTTCGCAGCTTCGCATCTTTTAGTTAGTGTTTGACAGTCTCTCGTTGCAGATTTGACGTACCAGAAAACCAACTGCGCTGCTTATAAATGCGAATAAGTCTATTCGTCTCCAAATGTTCGTCTGTCTTTCTCTTTTCCTTTTTCGTTCGCTACTAGCTCAGCGAAACCTCGTTGCTAGGTGACCTGCAGTCTTCTGCAGTGCCACTTCACTTGCCACATTACTTCCATTTGTTTTATTAATAAAAGATATTGGATGTAAATGCATTATGGATCATTACAAATACTTTGTTTTAAAACTACAAAGTCCTCAGACAGTAAGAAAATAGAAATCGTATAGAAAAAAAGATGCATCGAGATGTATCGATAATTGTTTTATAATCGCATCGCAGCCCTCTGAATCATAATTGAATCGAATCGTGAGGTGCCTAGAGATTCCCACCCCTAGTCACTAGGATGGTACCCTTAAGAGTATGTCTTCAGTACTATGTTCCATTTCACGTTTATTTTTTAAATTACATTTACTCCATAAACCCTGTCTTTCATTCCAGGCTTTTTATTATATTTTTCTACTTTAAAATTATAAGTTATGAAAAGGTACAAATATGCCCTCTTGCTCTGTGAAGGTCAATATATACTGATCAGGCATAACATTATGATCACCTCCTTGTTTCTACGCTCACTGTCCATTTTATCAGCTCCACTTACTATATAGCAGCACTTACATATACACTCAGACCAGCACAACACACTAACACACTACCACCACATCACTGTTACTGCAGTGCTCAGAATGATCCACCACCCACCTGCTCTGTGAGGGTCCATGGGGGTTCTGACCACTGAAGAACAGGGTAAAAGGGGGCTAACAAAGTATGCAGAGAAACAGATGGACAACAGTCTGTAATTGTAGAACTACAAAGTGCACCTATATAGTAAGTGGAGCTGATAAAATGGACAATGAGCATAGAAACGAGCAACAAACATGTTATGCCTGATCGGTGTAGTGTACCTTTAAAACTCAGGTACACAACTGAACTTTAAGACCTTATTGTGTCTTTGAGGGTACATATACAATTGTTTGTTCCTTGGGAGACACCCTGTTTTTGACAGTGTAGGGCATGTCAATTGGTGGGCTATAAGTTTACTTTTTTAGTTTTACTGGGGTGACCAGTAGCTTAGTGGAAGGAGAAGTGAGCCAGCAATAAATTTGCCTCGTAGAACCAATATTCTATTTCATGTAGCTAACATGTAATGACTGTTTTCTGAGTAGCATTTAACGTCTACTAAAGCCATGTAGCTCCAGTGCAAAGCTAAAAATGCTAACTTTAGACACCAAACATGTCTTGACTGATCAACTGCCTTTGGGGTAAAGGAGGATTTTTAACAGAACCTTTCTCTTGGCTTCACATTAGCCTCCGTGCTCAGGCAACTGTATTATCTGAGCCCATAGCCTGAGTATGACTTATTGAAGCAGATATGGCTTTGCCTTAATTGGTGATGTTATGGTGAAGGACCACTGGGTGGCAGCTTTGCACTTACAGGAACTTCTGACCCTTTTTTGCATTGGGTCAGAGACATTATCAGAGGAGGAGACAGTTCACTGGTTGAAATGTTTGAAATGGCAAACCCTGCAGTGCTCCTCCAAGTCAGCACTTGATGTATGGATGTATAGAGCAAGAAATCTCAAGGCTGGTAGGGTTATTTTAAAAGCATACATTTGGGACAGACTTGTGCAACAGAAAGATTATGCATGTAGTAGAGATGAAACGATATTAAAATTTCATATCACGTTTATCATGACCAAAATTATCACAATTATTGGTATTATCGCGATATTGTTCAAATGTGTTGAAAAGTAAAATAAATAAAAAATAAATACTGATACACAAACTGAAACTCGTTTCACCAACTTTTATATTAACACAAATAGAATTGGCAGCAATATGCACTTTTTGTTTGCATAAACATTAAAAAATAGTCAATACATTTGTAGTATTACTTTTGTATTACCTACAATACTTTTAATACTCTGTAAACAAAAGAATAGCAAAAGTATTATTACTGTTATTATTATTATTATTATTATTATATTATTATTATTATTATTGTTATTATTATTAATTACAATAACTAGGGATTTCCCTGCATAGAGAATTAAATCTGGACCAACTCTGAGGTGGGTCTTAATGGAAAACTACTACTTCTAAGAAGTGCTGCACTTGGGGGATTTCTGTCCGAACTGCAGCTGCAGCATTATTGTGCCGTTGTGGCGCTGAACCCTAATCAATACAGTGCACCAGGAAAAACAAAATGACAGAGGAATTGCGTGACCGTGCTGTGAGCGGCAGACAGTGTAGAACTCACACGGTGTGTCTTCACCTGTGGAGCTGCTTCTCTAAAAGCATTTTAAAACTAAAACATAACTTAAAATTAACATACGTGAAGAAATACGTGTTAAAAGCTTTAGTTTCGATTCACAGTTGATTTACCGATTGTTTTTCTTTTTTTTGATGCTAAAAGCTTCATTTTATATTATTAACGAACCATAAGCATAGGTTAAATCACACAGACCATGACATTTCTTCTATTTCGAAGTCCCCACAGACTTCTCCATTAAAGTTAACCTTGCATTCTTGCAAGTAGCAGGTGGTGGTCGCGAAGATGACTCGGTAAGGTTTGATGTGTTGCCCCCATTCGCCGCTGTGAGCTGCAGACAGTGTAGAACTCACACGGTGTGTCTTCACCTGTGGAGCTGCTTCTCTAAAAGCATTTTAAAACTAAAACATAACTTAAAATTAACATGCGTCTGTGCTGTGGCAGAAACACTCCTGAAGTTTAATCTCTGAAACACAGCGTTTACTCGCGCAAGGGCCCGTCTCAAAGCACACTATCTTCCCTATGTAGTGCACTTCGTGGATCATGAAATAGCAAATCTTTCACCCAAAGAGTGCAAGAAATGTTCGACTAAGTCATCTATAATCAACATTAACAACAGGTTACAAATTCCCTATTTAAAGCTCAGCTGCTGGTTAATGATGATCGTGTTTGTTTGAACAGTAGCGCACTATGTAGGGGACATTGAGTGATTTGAGACGGTGTTATTCTCTTCTCAGAAAGCACTGAACACTGAAAGCGAGACGAGAAAGCGGAGCTGTGCAGATTGAACTTTTGCAGCATCTCGTTCCAGAGCTCATTTTGGAGACACTGCTCCACAGAAATACGTGTTAAAAGCTTTAGTTTCGATTCACAGTTGATTTACCGATTGTTTTTCTTTTTTTTTGATGCTAAAAGCTTCATTTTATATTATTAACGAACCATAAGCATAGGTTAAATCACACAGACCATGACATTTCTTCTATTTCGAAGTCCCCACAGACTTCTCCATTAAAGTTAACCTTGCATTCTTGCAAGTAGCAGGTGGTGGTCGCGAAGATGACTCGGTAAGGTTTGATGTGTTGCCCCCATTCGCCGCCATTTTCTTTCGGCCTGTTCTGCAGACAGGGTGGTCATCTTCAATTAACTTTCCTTCTGCATCCTTATAAAACCCAAAACATGACCAAACGTCAAACTTGGTCTTCTTAGAAGGCTGAAATATCTCTGAATCTCCGAGTTTTTCACACCGCAGTAATCGACCGCGGTTTTAACGATACTTTAAAGTTCAAACGGTGCTACTAACCGTCATTAATTTTACTGCGGTTTACCGTGAAACCGGTAACCGTTTCATCTCTAGCATGTAGTGTACCTGGCAAAATTGTAATTTATATGTCGTTTATACTGTAACTCTGCAGCTTTCTATATACTGCATGTCAAAATTATCAAACAGCCTTTCTAATCCCTGAATTCAGCTACTTTATGGTGTGCCCATTGCTGACACAGCCGTTCAGTTGTGCATAAACGATTTGTGCAATGTCCATAGAAAAGCATTTTCAATAGAATGGGACAGTGTGAAGCATCTGCACAAGCCTAAGGTCATCATGTCCAATAACTTGGGTTGGCTATAAAACCCCCAGCATTGGGCTGTGGAGCACTGGAACTGTTCTCTGGAGTGATGGAGCTCCATCCAATATCTTTGAGATGAGTTGGAATGGCATTTGTGATCCAGAACTAATCATCCAACGTCAGTACCTGGCCTCAGTAATGCTCTTGTGGCTGACTGCAATCAAATCCGCACAGCAAAGTTCTAACATCTAGTGTAAGGCTTTCCCAGAAGAGTAGAGGCTGCAGCAAAAAGAGGACAATCTCCCTGTTAATGTTCTTGGTTTCAGAAGAAATGCTGGATAAGCAGGTATCTACAAGCTTTTGGACACAGTGTAAATTATAAGCGCAGTTCAATGACAAGATAATTTACTAAAGCAATGTTTTTTTTCACATTTTAATATCATCTGTAACAAACGTATGTGTTATGGGTGCTCCTAGCCCTAGTTAAGGGAGGAACAAAAGCCAGGAATATTCTTATTGAGTTCAGATTTTGGTCACTGCTGTCTTCAAAGGGCATTCCACCCTGCAAATAGATTTTTATATATTGTTACATTTTGTAGAATACTTTTACTTTTTAGATACTTTTACTTTTTAGATATATACTTTTTTTGTTTCTTCATTCATAAGTCTTCCAACTCGTCACTACATTACCCAGTACACATTACGCAAATACATCACATAACCATTGGGAATCCCTTCAGTGCTAAATAAATCATGACTTCCACCCAGTCATGTAGAGGCTAATAAATCCATCTGTGGTGCTAGCTATGATTAGCATAGCTGGATCAACCATATGGGTGACCTGGATGACTGTCTGGCGGCACCAAATGGTTGCTCAAAAATGTGCACAGTCTTAAATGATTTTAATCTGTTGACATTATACTTTTTGGTATATTCAGTTTACATTAAATCTACTCACGCACCACAAGAGTCAGCCTGATAAATATCCATAAATATCCAAAAAGTATCATCACTGTGTAAATTTGGTGGACAGTGGCATCTGTGTGGGTAAAATATAGACAGGTTAATTTTGGCATCTTATACTGATATTCTCACTCTCTCATTGGCTGAGGAATTAAATTTGGTTAAGTTTGGATATTTTATGAAGAATTGATAGAACAAGACTTAAGTAAAACCAAGACCTTTTCAGAAAAGAGTCTTAGGTTATTATCAATGGGTTTGTGGGGATAGCGTAGTATAGGTCTACTGCCACAGCATCTTAATCTGGCATTGCTTATTAGTGTTATAGCACTAAGCTCAAATGGTCATCTGGTCATCAAACTACTTTATTTGTTAAAGGAATAATTATGTTAAAGAATTTTAAACAGCCAAATCCCAGGTATCCATCACTTGTTGATTTTTAAAATGTGAAAGACCTCTGAAGGGGGTTTTGATCTCAATGTAAGAAATGCTTTGGCATTACTGTTTGCAACAGATGTATCGATGGTTAGTCCCGACCGTTTTTTGACAGATTTGTTCCAACACATGAGGGGGTGGTTTGTACTGTAGATATATAATAATCACGTAATACTGATACAAATAAAAGGTAGTGAAATTGGTGCATTTTGCTGCCTGCTTCACTAAGCGCTGCTGCACCCTGACAGAAACTCTTTTTGTCACATCATTGTGTGTGCATGGTGCATTATGTAGTCGCACTGTGTTTGAGCTTGTATTGACAAGCTTTGTGACAAAACCTGTTGTAAAAAGCGCTATATAAATAAACTTTTTAAACGAAATATGAATAATAATATGTAATTTTTTGACAAACATCCTGCTAACCTGAAGTAGACAAATTTTGCATTATTTGAGCCACAGACGACAAATGATTTACAATTGAGGCCAAATGTTTACACTTCAATAAAAAAAAAAAACAGTCAAACTTAATTTTTCACAATTCCTTACATTTCATGTTACCATATGTGGCCTCTGTTAAGTCATTAAGATATGTACTTTATGTCCACAAGAGGTCTTTTCAAAATAAAAGCTAAGAGACTTATTTCAAGATTCAGTAGGTCAAACATTTGCATATACTTTGTTAGGATTTGGTGATATTGCCTTTTAATTAACTCAAATGTTTACAGTAGCTTCTCACAATGCTTTGCTGGAATTGTTGCTCATTCATCCTGACAGAACAGCTATAAATCAGGCTTGTGGGCCACCTTTCCTGGACACGCTTTTTCAGTTCAGTCCACAAATTTTCTATGGGACTCAGATCAAGGCTTTGTGGTGGCCACTCTAGTACTTTCACTTTGTTGTTTTTAAGCCATTTTCTCTCAGGTTCAGAGAAATGCTTATGATCATTGTCCTGCTGGAAGACCCAGTTGTGACCAAGTTTTAACTTTCTGGTTGATGTCTTAAACTTCAGTATGTCTAGATAATGCTCCTTCCTCATGATGCCATTTATTGTCTGAAGTGCACCAATCCCTTTTCCAGCAAAACACACACACACACAAACACAAAACATGATGCTGTCACCCCATGCTTGACAGTTGGGATAATGTTCTTTGGATTAAAGCCTCACCCTTTGGATTAAAAGCGTCACCCTTTTCTATTACTGATCGTTAAAGCCAAACAGTTCAGTTTTAATTTCATCTGACCTGAGAACTCTTCTCCAAAAGGCTAAATGTTTATCCTGGACTGCTACAGTTCTGCCTCTGAAGCCACATAAATGACATCATAAGGAAGGAGGATTATCTAGACCTACTGAAGCTTAGGGCCCTGTGGAGCCCCTAACATCTTCTAAATTTTTGCCCTATTGTTATGTTGTCTTGCAGATAGTGGAGCATGTGTCTCTTTGCCCCTTAATGACTAAAGATCTAACACAAGAACAGTGCTAAAATAACATGTATCAAATTTTAACAAATTTAGCATCATGCATGATTCCTGCATGTTTAACTGCCCATGTCTTTGACAAACTGCTCTCAAGCCCCATCTTGTTTTCTTGGCCAACTATCACTGCTTAGCACCAATTCTATCTGCTGTTCCTCAGTCCCATCATCAATTTAGCCAGCGTGACACATTTTGAATGTAAAACTCCAGATATGGTGATAAAATGTGCCTGTACCAGACAGTCTGACTAACTGAATAATGTTTTCTACACACTTCCAAAGACAAAACAAATAAAACCTCAAATTTGGATTTATCTGTGTGGTTAACATCATTAGAACTTGCATGTCAACAACACTGTTTAGAAGTGAGTCAATTCATTGGCTGGTTAGTTGATAATTAAATTTGACTGAACAATCTTTGTGTACGAAAAAACTGGTAAAAAGTCTGCAAGATTTTGAACACCTTAAATTTTGACAGGAGAGTTACTTACATTACACAGTTGGTTGACTGATGGTATCTTGAAATAATTACAATAATGGTGTAATAAGGTGTGATTTCTTATATTCTTTTTAAATATTGGTGGTTGTTATAATTGAAGAGTTATGCTGTAATTGGTCTTATTGTTTTGGTCCATGTGTTCCTTTTTAACTTTGAGCACCTGCCCCTCTACAGGTCTCTGTATGACATTTATTATAAACAACCAATTGCTTGAAACATGAGGCAAAATTAAATTATCTAAATATGCAGTGAGTATAACAAAAAAATATATAACAAAAGGAGTGAGTATAACAAAAAAAGCAGCGCTGTTACCACTGCCAGTAGAGATAGATCCAACTAAGCTTAAAGTTAGCTGAATAAGCAGTGAATACTGCATGGTGAGATAGACTCCCGAATCAAGAATGCTGAGATGGTAATTTGTAATTTTAATTGTAACTTAGTACCCCTCGAATATCTTATCATCAGCAATGCACAAATCTGAGAGTTATAAATGTACATAATTTAGACAGGTTGTGGTAGTCATTGTTATTAGTTAGCCTTTAATTTCACAGTAAATCAGCTAGCAAGATCTGATGCAATGAATCAAAGCTGAAATAAATCTCTAATCGATTCTAATCTCTAATCATCTGTTTTAAAATGACCACTAAAGTGAACAAAGTAGATACTCTAATTGGAAATATATGGCAACATGAAATGACTCGAATAGTGAAAAATTTGGAGTTTGGAGTGTATTTATCTAGGTGCATAAAAACTTGGCCTTAACTATATGCTATTTTTGTCAGATTTTACCAGTGATTCAAATCCATTTTGAAACATTAGCTCAGCTATTAGTTTATAGAGTATAGTAGGGATATAACGATACATATATTCTCAGGTTTGATGCAGTTTTTAAATCTGTTAAAGTGTTAATGTGTTATTCGTGAGAGCTGGCAGGAAGGCGGGGCCCTAGCTCCGAGCAGGGACGAAGCCTGGTGGGGAGAGAACCATGAGTGAGTGGGGGACGGCGTGCGATTCCCAAACACCGCCGAAGGACACGAGAGACGGCGGGAGGAGGACGATGACGGACACTCTAGGACAGAAGGCGGGATACATTTCTCGAACTCCGCCGCCCAGGCCCCGCCCCCTGTTCCGCAGCGAGGCCGCTTCACTACACCTCACGTTTGATCCACGCGGACGAGCGGCGGTTACGGGGAGGCGGAGCAACGAGTTCACTTCCCCTCTTGGCTCAGGTGCTCATGCTGCCCTTAATGAGAGCCAGCTGAGGCCGATCTGGCTTGCAGCGTGAGCGCCTTTAAAAAAAAAAAGAGCGGAGAGGAAACAGGAATGACGACAGAGTGAAGAGCTGAAAAGCTCGAGTGAGAAAAGGGCAGAGAAGTCTAGTTGAAGCCACTGAAAAGTGGGCAGCTTAGGTCTGTGCTTATTTTGTGTTTGTCTGGTGAGAAATAAAGTAAAATGGCTGTTGCAACATTGAACCCTGCCTCCAGGGTCCTCCTTGAGCCTGAGGTAGCACAACCTGTGCTACAACCACCTTGTTACTCTGATTATGAGAAGAAATTTTCCTATTGTTTGTTCTGAGAGCCTAGGGTTAACATAACATGCTGAGAGGAGGCACTATGGAGCTTTGATGGCATTACTCTGATAGGCTGCACCCAGATGCCTAGTTTTGAACATTGTCATTTCCATTGTGACAGTGATTTCCACAAAAGACTGTAAATGAGAGACACTCAATACTGCCTTTTTCAACAATGTACAGAAATCATTACAATATATAGGCGTTTCGCCATTCAAGTGTATTAGAGCCTGGTCATATTTCCCCACCCTGAAGGACAGACTAGCCTAAAAGACTTTGGGTTCATTTAGGAACAAATACAACAGAATGGAGTTAATACTGAATGTTTCAAGAGAGGCCGGATCCACCTTTAACCTCCAGAAATAGATTAGCAAGACATCCATATTCGTAAATACAAAGCAAGGACATGCACAAGGCTGGGCTAAAGTTGCCCAAGCAACAGCCCACTTGCCCCCTTTGGTTGAGTTGCCCCTCTGGAGGAAATAATAAAAATGTTTAGTTGCTGTTGTGGCTGAATAAATATGAGTAGCCCATAATTGCAAAAGTTATACCAAAGTAAATCTGCATATCATCCAAGCTTTTATTAATTTTTAATAGGCATGCTTCCATTGAACACAGAGATGTGTGACCAAGAGTCGTAAAAAAAAAGGTAATGCGAAGTGATGCCCTGTGCCCCCTGTCTTGTGACACAGAATCATCCAAACTTATTGTAGACATTTTGTGAAGGTTCCGAGTGAGTGTTTTGAATATGTGGAAATGAATTACGATGAATGGTATAACCAGCGGAATTCCCTGTGATTAAAAATCTCCAAGTATGCTTCTGAACAGTGCACACCTTGTCACATTTGTATCACGCCATGTAATATTGCCTTCTATTATGCTATCACATGCACCAATCTTAGCTAGCTAGCTAGCTGGCTAATATATAGGCAGCTATACGAAAGCAGCTAATGTTAGCTATCACAAGCTAATGTGGAACATTATAATTTAATGTGAATTAAAATTTCTTCTTAAAACTTCTAATTGCTATTGTGAAATATTGGATGGTAAGGCCAAAAAATACATTCATGAAATCCTATATGACATTTTGTAGTTTTACATACAACACTAGATATAACCTACTCAATTCTTATTCCGGGGCTTCACCTGGAATCATTGAGTCAAGCATCATATCCATGCAAATTCAGCTGGCTGTATTAAAGTGTTCAGGTCTCTTAGTGCAGTTTTTTGCAGCAAGAGGTGAAAGTTGATGATTCAGTTGGACATTAAAAAATTTAAATGATCAGAACTGTTGAACCAGCAAAGTGTATATCTAAGGTACTTGCTATTTTAAACAGAGGTTTAACCATGCCCGAGCAATTTTTAAATGGAAAATGCTGTGGACAATGTTTTTTCTTAATTCTGCTTCTAATACTTCACTTTAAGATGAGATGCAGCCATAAGGCTTCAGACCAGAGAGTGAGGAAGAGCATGGTGAGCATCAAGAGATAAACAAGTGGGTACATATGACAGTAATGGCTGAGTGTGAGAGAGTTACTATAAAAGATCCATGCCAGTAACAGTGGGATAAAGAAAAAGTGGGAAAAAGATAGATGCTGTGGACCATGGTGTTCTTAAAGGTACATTATTGAACTTATGCGGAATTATGCTAAAAAGTTTGTTTCTGGTGAGCTTGCACATACCTTAACGGTGTGATAAAGAGAGATCTTGCCTTGAGCACAATCTTGTCATGACTCTGAAAGAATACCCCTCTCAGTTAATAAAGGATTGCAGTTTGGTCTTTGTTAATGCAAGAACAATTGCAATGACCCAAACAAACAACTTTAGTGTGCCTCAGCCTTAATCTCTGGTGTCAGAAATAAAGGGTCCCACAGCCGAGGGACATTGACTTTGGCTCCGGTCCAACCCTCAGGAGATACATGTCACAAAGTCAACACAGTTTTAATGAGTAATGATTATGTCCAGCTTGTGACAGCCTCATTTATAGACACTCAACTGGGCAGTGGCCAAAATAACCAAGGCCATTTTAAAGCTAGACACTACTTAGTGATAATGCATGAAGACGACAGCTTTGGGCAATGCTCAATATAATGATCCTATTGGGGGCCTGGAGTAGATATATATACATTAAAATCAGTGATACAAAGAATGTAGGTCGGATTCAGGACACATCCTCGGTACACATACTGGCCATATGAAACCCCTCCCTTGTAATTTCACCTTGCTGGTGTACAGTTAGAGTTGTTGATGCTCAGTTTGTGGTAGCCATCCTGAAGCCCTTCATCAATGGTATTCAGAGACCAATGTCAGAGCCGCTCTTGGCTGGATACTTTTGCATGGTGGAGCACTGTCAACCTAGCAGTTATGCCACAGTACCTGATACACTGAGAATTGTCTACCACCCAAATAATACCTAGTCAGCAGTTCTCCTATGGTGGTCATTTTTCCAGTGATGAATGGGGTACAGGGGGGCTGATACATTGTGAAGCAACAGATAGCCCAAGCCTATAGTCTATAGACCAATGTAGTGTTGTGAAAAAAATATCTGCTGATTTCTTCTATTTTTGCTTTTTGTTGCGCTTCATTTCAAATCCTCAAAGAATTTAAAAATAGGTCAAAGGCAACCTGAGCAAATACAAGGAAGTTTTTAAATGATCGCTGAAAAAAGTTATCTAACACCTGCTGGCCACATGCATTTGCCCACTTAGTTACTCAATTAACCAATTAACCTATTGTAGTTTAAAACTGGGATTGATTAAACTGGGCACACCCAGGCTTATTCACTGCCAGACCTGCTGGATCTAAACATTACTTAAATAGAACCTTTCCAGAAATGTGAAGTAGGTTAAAATGTCTCAACAAGCAGCACACTCTCCCACAAATGAAATTAGAGATTATAAAGAATGTTTTTGAAATATATCAGTCTGAAAAGGGGTACAAAGCTATTTCTAAGGCTCTGTGACTCCAGAAAACCTCAGTGAGAGCCATTATCACAAAATGAAGAAAACTTTGAACAGTGGTGAAGTGGCCAGCTTATCAAAATTCCTCCAAGAGCACAGCGACAACTCATCTAGGAAGTCTTAAAAGAACTCAGGACATCTAAGGAACTGCAGACCTCACTCACCTCAGATAAGATGATAAGATGATTCCACCATTAGAAAGAGACTGGGCAAAAACAATATCAACAGGTCAGTTGCAAGGCAAAAAAACACTACTAACCAAGAGGAACATAAAGGTTTGTCTTACATTTGCCAAAAACATCTTGATGACCCCCAAGCCTTTTGGAATTATATCCTGTGGAGTCTAAAGTGGAACTTTTTGGAAGACAGGGATCCCATTACAGCTGCCGTAAAACAGCAATCCACAAAAAGGACATCATACCAGCAGTCAAAAATGGTGTTTGTAGTGTGATGGTGTGAGGGTGCTTTGCTGCTTCAGGGTCTTGTCATAATTTCATCACAATTGATGGAACCATGAATCTGCCAGAAAATCCTGCAAAAGATTAGTACGTGATTTGAAGCTCAAGCGCATTTGGGTTATGCTTCCACCTCTGAATGGCTAAAAAAAAACAAAATTAAGGAGATGGAGTTGCCTATTTAAAGTCCTGACTTTAACCCAATTGAGATGCTGTGGCAGGACTGTAAACAGACAGTTCATGCTTGAAAGCTCTCCAATGTGCCTGAATTGAAATTATTTTGTAAAGAAAAGTGGCCCAAAATGCTTTCAGAGCAATGTGAAATACTGATCTCCTGGCGTAACACAGCAATCCAGAAGTGTTTGGTTGCAGTTGTTGCTATTAAGACAACAACTGCATTACTTATTACTTATTGTTACATGGCGTGATGCAAATGTGCACTGTTCAGAAGCATACATGGAGATTTTTAATCACAGGGAATTCCATTTGTTATACCTTCACTAGCAAATTCTGTCTCTATTCTTAACTTTTATTGAAGGTTTTTCCCAGTCCTGTTCCTGGAAAGCCCCATGTGCTGCACATTTTAGTGTTTGTGTTTGCTCCAACACACCTGAAGCATCTAATCAGCTCATTATCATCCCCTTCATGACTTTAATTGGGTGTGTTGGCAAGAAAACATCAAAATGTTCGGTGCAATGTTGCTCCAGGAGCATTGATCTACATTATAAAACAAACATACAAATTCAAGGGAACAAAACCTTTAATTCCTACAGCTCAGCAGAATTGAGTTCGAGCTATAAATTAACATGCACTAAAATACATGGCCCTAGTATTCAGATGCTCTTGAAGAGTTGCTGGTTTATGTGTTATATTATGTTTGGAGTCAAACTCTGCAGGCTTGGTACATGAATAAATTGTTGTATGCGAAGGTTTGTGCACCCCTAGCCCCTGTTTTTTGTGAAAAGAAGATTTTCTCTGTCTACACATCTTACTACAAAGTTACTGCACTTTGATTAACTTTAATTTAGTAAATGTGGCACGTGCAAATGTTTGGACACTCTACCAAGTCGGTACTTAGTAACACCCCCTTTGGCAGATATCACAGCCTGCAAAAGCTAAGAGTGTTTCTGTTCTTATTTTAGGAATTTTCATACACTCCTTACTGTGAGAAATAAAGGTACTGTGGAGGTACATTTTTGTTCAGCAAGGTTTTTACATAGCAAACTATGTAAATGTACCCTCAAAGTTACAGCAATGGTTTTGAGTCCAATTGTGTACCTTAAATAACCTTTCCCCAGAGGAAAGATATATATATATATATATGATATATATATATGTGTATATATGTGTATATATGTATATTTTCTGTAACCTAATGTTTTAAAACATAACAATAAAATAAAAAGCCTGGAGACAAGACAGAGTGTGCAGAGTCAAAAAAATTAAAAACTAAAAAGCATAATTTAAATTGAAAATGGTACAGTTATGTTCCTTAACTAAAGGTCCTGAAGATGTCCCTTTGAGGGTACCACCCCAAAGTTTGGTACCTTTTTCTGAGAGTGTTCCTTGCAAAATGCTTCTAGATCTGTGATATTTTGGGCCATCCTGTATGCACAACATGTTTAAAGGTCTACCCACAATTTTCAAAAATGATCAATTCACAGGACTGTGAGTGCCATCCCAAGAGTTTCAGCTTGAGAACTACTCTTGAAGTAATTTATGGGACTTGAAGTAATTCATGGGACTTCAGTCAGGACTTTAAATAGGTCACTCCATCTCCTTAATTTTGTTTCTTTTAAGCCATTCATTGTCCCATTGTCCCATACTGCTTTTGCCCAGTCTCTCTAATGGTGGAATCATGAACGCTGACCTTATCTGAGGTGAGTGAGGTCTCCAGTTTCTTAGATGTTCTGGGTTCTTTTGTGACTTTCTAGAAAAGTTGTCGCTGTGCTCTTGGAGGAATTTTGCTAAGCTGGCCACTTCACCACTGTTCAAAGTTTTCTTCATTTTGTGATAATGGCTCTCACTGAGGTTTTCTGGAGTCACAGAGCCTTAGAAATAGTTTTGCACCCCTTTTCAGACTGATATATTTCAAAAACATTCTTTATAATCTCTACTGGGATTTCATTTGTGGGAGAGTGTGCTGCTTGTTGAGACATTTTAACCTACTTCACATTTCTGGAAAGGTTCTATTTAAGTAATGTTTAGATCCAGTACATTACTAAACATAACACCCAAATAAGCCTGGGTGTGCCCAGTTTGATCAATCCCAATTTTCAACTACAATAGGTTAATTGGTTGATTGAGAAACTAACAGGGCAAATGCATGTGGCCAGCAGGTGTTAGATAACTTTTTTCCTTGAATAAATGAAGCGATCATTTATAAAATGTTTTTTGTTCTTGCTCAGGTGGCCTTTGACTTATTTTTAAATTATAAAAGCATTTTCTTGTACATAGATGGAATGACAATAAAAGCCCTTGACTTGGCTTGACTTGATATTTCAGATGTTGACTCGTATGATAAAGTCACAGGTAACTCTTGAATGCAGACTCTTGAATGCAGATCATGTTTGTGCAAGCAATGCTACACAGTATAACGGTGCACTGACACTTGTATAAGCTCAGCTTTCCTGCAGGTCCTTTGCTGTCATATGTTGGTTTTTCTTTGCCTTTCGGACAGCATATAAGCAGTTCTATCTGAGCGTTTTCTTGGTCTTCCAGATCCAGTTCCCTTTAACTGCCATTTCTTAATGATATTTCAGGCAGTGGAAATTGTGAACTGGATGTTCACTGGAAGTTAATATCTTTTTAAACCCTTCCCTTGCTTTGTAGGCATCAATTATAATTGATTCTCAGACAGCTGTTCAAAGGAACCCATGATTGTTGAGTGTTAGCACAGGGTTTGAAGAGCATAAAAATTTATTACGATCTAGAATTGTCATCACCTGAATTCCTAGTGACAGTTTCTGACCTGCTTAACCAGTCCTAACTGGAAAAGGGCACCAAACTTTTGCACATGCCACAATTACTATTTTATTTGTTTCTATATTTACGTTTGTCAAATATAACTTAACAATGCATAAACATTTCCAGAAAATCAACAAAATGTGTAATTTAGCCAGGGATGTCCAAACTTATAACTATAAATATAGCCACAACTTAAAGCTGTAAGAAACTGAACTCACATCTTAAATTTTGCTGATAACCCCAGTTTTAATTTAAACCTTAATTTAAACTGTGCCAAACAAAAAGGTGAGATTTTCTCTTAAGCCTAACTATAACTTTGTTATATATCATGGAAAACTGAATTTTCCTTGTTTTTGTGGAATAATAGCATTTGATGTAGTATGCATTGTTAAAGTTACGAAACATTCTGTTATAAAACTCCAGCAGCACTGCTGAGTCTGATCCACTCATACCTGTGCAACACACACTAACATGCAACCACCATGTCAGTGTCACTGCAGTGCTGAGAATGATCCACCACCCAAATAATACATGCTCTGTGGTGGTCCTGTGGGGGGTCCTGACAATTGAAAAACAGGGCAAAAGGGGGCTAGCAAAGTATGGAGAAAAACAGATGGACTACAGTCTGTAATAGTAGAACTACACAGTGCACTAGTATGGTAAATGGAGCTGATAAAATGGACAAAGAGTGTAATAAGTTCAAGGAGCCGTACTTAATGTGGTGGCAAGTGGCATGTCAGTGTATATCCACCTTTTCAGCCTACAGCAGTTTAGCTCATCCATTCACAGTGAAGTTAAAGGGAGTGTTTCTGCTTCGGCTGCTTTTTGATGAGGCACAATACAGCACAGCCAATCAGAATGGAGGTCATTTGCATATGTCAGTCTTAAAGGGACAGGGAGAAAAATAGACTGTTAAATTCTAAGGAGTAAAGAGAGATTGGAAAATAGTCATGTAAAAATTACGACTGTTTTTGGTACATAAAAACACACAAACACCACAAGTGAACCACAGGGAAAAAATAAAATATAAGAAAAATGTAGGATATGGGACCTTTAAGCTAAAGCTCTAGGAGCGTTAACAGAAATTAAAAACCTCGAAGGTTTTGGCCTGTTTTAGAGTAAAAGCATAGATTGGTGAATAATTAAATTTGTAGTTTTCCCCATAACCTAAATGTAGTTAAACAGGCAAACATGTTTAGTGTCTGTAGTGTTTGCTTCTTTAGTTTTGCACTGGGGATATGAGCCTGATGTACCTAACAAGTAAAGGAAGCCTATAGCCACCAGACACTGTTATCAATAAAATTGGACGAAAGCACAGAAAGAAAATTAATACAGCTTCTGTTTTTAGTTATGCAACATACATACATTTTCGTAGATAACAGTGTTGTCATGCAGTGCTAGAAACCACATATACAAGTCTGTTTGAGAGTACTGAACAGCTCCACATGGTTTAAGGCAAGTGTGTGTACTTAAACATGCGGTTTGCACTAATTGGAGGCATATACATTGTTTTCGTAGCTACATCAGCCTTATAACACAAGTATAAAACTAAAGAAGTGAACTTCAGACAACAGTCTTGGCTGACTGACATTAGGGTTCAGAGGGGAAATTGAATAAATTATTTTAATTTTTTTGTCAAACAATTCATTCAACAATGAAACTCAATTTTTTGGTCTGTTTTAGTTTAAAGAACATGCATCTGAGCTTCTTCTAAAATAAAACTGTAACGAAAAAGTATGAGCATATGTGTAATCGTGACTGCCATGCCTACTAGAACTGTAGAACAGCCATGTGATGTTACACAATCATGTGATGGTGTATTTGTGGCACAGCTTTCATGGTTGCTGGCAGAGTTGCAGCTGTATTTCACCCTGGAGGTGAGCCTGAGGGACACGTGGACAGCTGTGGACATGGAGGGGTCTGACCACTGTTTCCTATATCAGCTGATCTGCCCACCATGATGCTATGCTTTACTGTTCCACTCGCCTCGTAAACACTGAACGTGATGGATGTTCTGCCATGCCGAGGGCGACACTGTTGCACTGATGATGAAACAGAATCTTCTGGAAAAGCCATTTACACCAGCTCAGTTTTTTAATGAGTTTCCCCTCATCCTCAGGCTGGCTCCGGAGACCGAGTGTGGAGCTGCAGGCGGACTGGGGCGGAGAAAGGCCTTTTGGACAGCAGCCGAGATCCAAACCTCCATATTACAAGCCTTACTGCTTAATTCCAATTGTATAAAACGTACTTGCCCTTAAACCATCAGTAGAGCACGAAAGTGTGTTGTTGTGAACAACATCATGGCTGAGTTTGATCAAAACTGTAATATTATTCACAATAAAGGCACACAAACTTAAGTTTTTTGTTGGTTTTATATAACACTGTTGTAAAGTAAATAAAACTTAAAGCAGCAAAGCCCTGAACATTGTATGAAATCTGTGTTTTAATATTGGCAATATCTTCCACCAAAAAAGTAGTTCCAGTAGTGATATAGCTCGATATACACACACGTTTATTAAAAATATTGTGCTATTCTTCTGCATTGACTCATTTGCCCAAATCTTAAGTAAATCAATTTATCCTCAACCTTAATTTTAACCTAATTATTTGAAATAGAAAAAATGGATTTTCAGGCTTATGCTTGGAGAAATAGTTTGGCAAAAAATCTAATTCACATGATTTTCTGCTTATCCCAAATGCAGTTAATTAGCCAAGAGTGTTTGGTGTTTTGCTTCTTTAGTTTGGAACTACAGCTGCTAGGCTGGTGCTGAGCACTGAAAATAAATTGCCACTATTTCCACAAATAAATGTCAAAATCTTCATCTGCTTCAAATTACAACAGTAAGCTATGTAAACTCCTTTAGAAAAAAGGAATTTAGTAAAATGGCATGGGCAGACCTTATTCACACATTTAAACCAAAATTGGTGCTACATTATCATTTGTGTAACACAGTGTTTTTTGAAACTCTGGGAGACTGGAGCGCAGGGGCATGTTGTAAAATGTAGCTAAATTTGGCTGAATTCGTGCTCCTATTTGCTTCTTATTTAAATTTTCCGTTCCCTAAATAGTGCAGCAGTTATATTTTGGTGTCCTCATGCGTTTATATGCACTTAATAATCCAATAACTGCAGAAAATTAGGTGTTGTCAGTAACTCGCGTTTACATACACTTGGGTAATCAGATCTCTCAAAACTCTGGATTTACATGAGTCAGGCAATAATTAAATTTCTGCTTTGCAACTGTCCAGTAAACTCAGAGAAGAGGATGTGAAACATAACATAAAATTTAAATGTCATTCTGCAGCCTTTTTTTTTAAACATTGTCACTTTACTATGGAGCCCTACTGGTGACATCCTGTATAAATAAAAATAATGCATGGCCATGACTTAGTCGTGAGAATGAGGTAATAAAGTTGTGGCCACCACTTAGTAAGGCATATGAATGAGATCCTGGTGTGGACACCACTTAGTAAAGTGTGGGAATGACATAATTAAGCCTTGATCACAGCTTAATAAGGCATGATCTCGTTCCCATGCCTTACTAAGTCGTGGCCATGAATTAATTATCTTGTTCCCACACCTTACTAAGTTGTGGCCATGCATTAGGATCTCATTCCCATGTGGTAATATGGTGTGGCCATGTACTATTTTTATTTATACAGGATGTCACCAGCAAGGCTCCATACTTTACAGTAAAATATGAATATACACCTTCAAGATGAAGGATATTTAAATTCTTCATTTCGTCAAGCATGTAGTTGGTTTCAACTTCACTCCAAAAGTGTTAACATTATCATCTCACAGGCGCTGTGTTAAACCTGCTTGCCATTTCCAGTACTCTGTTTTCACACATGCGCAGACAGTGAAAAACAAAAGAATTCAGAGTAAGGGTTCCAATGCGTTAAAAAAGCCAAGCTAAAATCCAGGTTTTGTAATCAGACTAAGAGAAATCTGATAACAGTCTTAATCCAGTCTAAGAAATCAGTGTATGCTGTTTACATAACCACTTGAATAATCAGATAACTGCTAATTATGTTATTGGTGTGCATATAAACACACTCAATGTATCTGTGGCACCATTTAAGGTGAAATTGAAAATTCGAGTACTTAAGCTCCATGCTTAGAGGTGGGTCCAGGGGGTCGCTAAAACCACCAGTGATGGGTTTGAATGTGATTGAATGGGTTGAGAAAAGTTTTGGGCATGTATTTGTGGAAATGGTTAGCAAGACTAGTTACTTCTAATGTTTGTTAGCAACCTTGTAGCTCCAGTTTAAAAGTAAAAAAGCAAAATTTAACACCAAACATCTCTTGAATGATCAACTGCTTTTGGGGTAAAAAGAAAATCATGTAAATGCCTATATACAGTAATTCAAACATAAAAAAAAACTGCAGTTAGATTGACCATATTGTCATATATAGTTGTCAGGTTACATATTTTGTTGATTTTGTGAAAAGACCACCTCTGCACTGCATTTACTACTTCTGATTCTAATGGTCAATTATTATTTATTTTTGCTGAATTTAACATATTTGGGAATTTGTAATAGTGTGGTGTGTTAATTAGGTACCCTTTCAGTTTCTCCACTACTGTTCTTTTTTAGGAGCTTTTTTAACTTATTATGTCTTCATCCAAGTTACATGTAGACAATTGCAGAGTTTAGTGTACACTTTAGGGGAGAATTCCACAGATTTCTCAAAATATCTGCATAATTTAGTGGCTGAGATGTAAACAAAGTCATTCAGAGTGGTTTAATGTGTATTTGCAGAGAAACTTACTGATTCAGATTTCTTTACATTGGTGGTGTTAGGAACCAGGGGTCACAATGTCTACAATGCAAATATAGCCATTTTATTTACTATCCAAAACCACCAGTTAACCTACACGTCTTCTGAGTTTTTATATGTAAAGTTGATAATGGAAAAATAATGGTAAATCAAAAAAATAGGTTTTCATTTGGTGACTATTTTGCCTTAGAACACCCCATCATGTATCCTTACACCAAGAATGGATTAGGCTATTTTTAGGCTAAAACTTTATTACAAAACTACCTTAAAACAATGTCTCAGACATCAGGCTAAAAAGCAGATTTTATCAATGAGAAAATTGTATTTTCTGTGTGATCTTGTAGTTTTTTGTTTAGTACATTTAGTCAAAAGCACAAAAGCATAAATAAACAGCAATATATATATATATATATATATATATATATTTTCAATTTTCAGACAGGTGTGTCTTGATTTGGTTTTAGCCAGGAATTTTCATCTCAGTGCATCACAGAAAAAAAATCAGTCTTACAAATTTTCCTTGTTACTCCAAAATGTAGTAATGAGCTTTACTGTTCCTCAGTGTTGTAGTATTGTAGAGGTTGGAGGAGTCTTTGTGCTATGTGTGATTTTTGTGTGTGATGTATGGAGCGGTATGTGGTTTGTATGCTGATCTAATGATGAAAGGTAGTTTCTTTGGGGTTTTCTTGTTTATGTGTAGAAGCCTCTGGCTGATGGATGGCTGTTCGGCACATGAGAGAGGCACAGCGGGCCGTGACTGAGGGGACGGGCCTGAATGCTTCAGCTGGTCAGGTATTTTTGATTGGTCTCACATGAATGGAAGACAGGGTCATTTATCTTAAAGTCTCAGACCATGTTAGGAACTCAGAGGTACCATACCATACCATAGCAGAACACAGTGCATTTTTAAAATGTTTTGCTTGTTAATATGCTATTGTCTTTATGCAACCAGGGAAGGTCAACACAGTAACCTTCCTTCTAAAAAGTAACAAATAAATGATGGATAACTTTACATGGTTGGAAATCAAAAAAAAAAAAATTCACCAAACACAGCAGTGCTTTGATCATATCCAAATTCAGATCTCCGTTTTTTTCCAGGGAGACGTTGCCTCATGTTGGGAAAAAAAGATTTTTGACTGTTCCTTCTCACTGTATTTGGTCTTTTAGTGCATGTATCAGAGATCCTCCCCCAGATATTTAACATTTTCTGAATAATGAAACAAAAAAATGTATGCTTTTGAAGGTGGTGAAATGTCATACACTACCTGGGAGTGCATTATTAGTAGGTGAAAGAAAATAAGTAAAAACAAAAAATGTGAGATCTTGCACGCTCATTAAAGGGGTGATTATAATGACAGCTACAGGAATAAATGATTACTTTATATTCACATATGCACAATATCATCAACTTAAAGTTTTTTTGGAAACTTTTTTAGAAATCATGAGCAGTTGTATCACTGTCAGTTCCTAAAAGAGGTTAAATTATGATCAAATCTGATCACTCTGACTTAAAGCAATTAGCACTGTGATCACTAGCTAACTGCACTACAGAGTATCCACAAGTGGAGCTTCGGCTTGTCAACATCTGATTTAAATTAATCAAAGACAAAATAGAAAGCTGTTGTTTGGTTTATTTATGATCAACAGTAATTTGTAAATTTCTTGCACTGCATTTCTAATTTCTTAATATTCATATTTCAAAAAGAGACAGGTCACTTTTTGAAATATAAATGGAGAACCTGCAGCATAGTGACTGTTTATGAAAAAAGTCATGCCCTTCAATAAAATGAGCCAACTGGCTTGCCGGTAGACTAGCAAGCAGAAAAAGCTCACCCAGGAAATATCTTTAAGGAGATATGTTCATATGTTCTAAGATGGAGTAGACAGACTTTTCTACAATGACTTTAAAGAAAGTTTGTCCACTCCCATGGACAACTCTGATCTCCAGTAATACAAGACCAGGCTACTGTCTCTTTGAAAAGGCAGAGACCTATAAACCCAAAAGTAAAAGCCAATGCATATTTGAAATCAGCGGTAAAATGTGACAAAACAGCATAAAGTGTTTGTGACGTTTGGCTCAGAAACCTCACAAAAAACACAGTTTCTAACTTTGTTCTAGTTATTGTGCATGTGTGTACCTCCACAAAAGGGGACCATAATGCTTTGGAATAATTTGAATTGTGCTAATTAATTAATTAATTCCTTTTTATAATTAATTATTTTTATTTTGTATGTGTGTGAAAGGTCACTCTGCACATTACCATGGTTTTGCGAAACAAAGCATGGTGAACCCCCTGTAATGCAGCTGCGAATGGCTTACTGCTTTTACAAAACAGAGAATCCTTGGCACCTCAAAACAAGTAGAACTTTAAAAAGCACTAAACAGCAAAGTTTGCATATTGGAGAAATAAAAACACCAGGCTAGTGTGAGTTCAGAAACTCTTTATGTATTACGTTTTTATTTAAATGACTGGCTTATTGTGGAGCATTAACATGTTGAAAAGTAAAACATAATGAGTCCAGCATTTACCTGCTTTAAATGACACAATTGCACTTAAAGGCCTGGATACATTAAACTGGTTCGTGTTTGAATTCGGGAAAAGTGCTCAGTACCTGAAACAAAATGACGGCGTGTTCTTGTAAGAAGTTTACTTCATCTGTGATTAATAAATTAATAGGAACAATCCAATATTTCTTCTGCTCACTCTGGTAATAAAGCTGAACAATCAGATTGAAATTCAGGTTGGAATCACACACAAATTATTGCCTTTACAGTGCTTCATTTACACCACATCACACAAACTACTTTTCTATTTAGTAACAGCTCAATTTGTTGCACCTGCTATGTGTATCCAGGCTCCTAACTGCATTCCAGACGTTTGTGTCTTCCAAAAACCAAAGAAAAAGCCCCAAAACCTGTTGATGGTGGCTTTAGAAACGAACATAAGCGTATTCTAAGTCATTTCACAAAAGAGACTGTGAGACATCAACAGTTAATCACATCAGCTTCTAGCTCTGCTGCATTTTCAGGAAGAAAAATAACAAAACTTTTAAAAAAATCTTTCTGTAGCATTAAAAAAACTCCAAATGCACATTAACAACTCTAACTGCACACAAAGTTTTCATGTCCTCGACTTTTTCTTTAAATGATCACAGGCCAACCAGCATGAGATACAGAACTACTGACAGGAGAGCGAGATGGACATTGTAAAGAAACAAAACAAAAGACTCTGAGTTTAGTACATCTTACATTTGAAGCAACATGTGCTAAGTTGCTTTTAACGTGAAAAATAACCTTATGACACAAAATAATCACTTTTTTTACTTGAATAGAAGCAGATACAGTAAATAATCCATCAAAACAGTATCAAACACGCAACAGCTGATTTCTGAAATGGACCTTTACAGTGGTTCACTGACATATGGGCTGGTTTTACATGGGCAGTTTACATCATATTCATGCAAACAGTGGAAAAACAAAGCTTGTTAATTTCCCTTTCTACCCGTCTCCTTTCGCCTACTGCCTCCACTGCAGAAATGCATGTACACTCTTTACAATAAAGAATGGTTCTTGGCTTGTAGGAAATACCTTTGTTTGGTATAGAACCTTTTAAAGTGGTATACATAAATGTAGGCACCCCTGGTCAAATTACATTTTGTTGATTTTCTAAGTAAAAGTAAGTTAACATGTCCTCAACAGAGAACACACTTCTGCATATTTTAACGCACAAATACTGTTTATTTGTTGAATTTAACATATTGGGGGAAAAAATAAAAAGCAAAAGACTGTACATTATGTGAAAAGTTTTTACACACACTACCAAAAGGTTCTTCATAAAACAAAAAGTGGTTTGTCAATGGCATTGCGCTGAAGATCCCTTTTTGGCACCCCTATTTTTTTACAAGCGTAGAGTAGTTCATAATTATTACCTATTACCTCTGCAAATTTCCAGTGGCTGTTATGCATTCTCATAATAGACCTGTTGTGAAGCATTGTGGTTCATTTAGGTTAAAGAGGTGGACTGACAGGAGATTTCACTCTTAAAAATAAAGGTGCCCAAGAAAGGTTCTTGGGAGCGATGCCATTGAAGAACCACTTTTGGTTACCTAACGAACCTTACAACGGACGCTTCTTTAAAAAAACACTAAGTAGAAAGGTTCAGATTTTGGTTTAGGGAACCAACAGTAACCAACAGTGGTTCTTTTAAGGTATCGCTCCAAAGAACCTTTTTTGGCACATTTATTTTTAAATGTGTAGGTCACATGGGGGCATGGAGAGGCCCACGTTCATTACACTGGCCGAACGCACAGCGCTTGACCCAACGCAAGCAACAACAACAGTGAAAACAAAAAGTCTCACACAGGACACAGAAATAAAACTCCACTAGATCCAAAACCAAACAGCTCACCCCTTAACCCCTTCATTCACATATGAGTAGAAAAATAGGCTCCACCATACAGTCAAATAACAAAATGTAATAGAGAAACAACAAATAAAAATGAAAAATGTACTTTCTTATGTCGAACTCAATATTGCGCTTTGTATATGCTCTAATCCTAAAAGGCCTGCACAAAAAATAACAATTCTGAAGTAGGCTTTGTGGCAGTCTACGTAGTCAGTTAACACAGGAAACAAGTAAATGATTTATAGTTTCACTGAAAAATGGATATTGTTCATAATGCTGAAGAACACTTGAGTTACCAAATATTTAAAAATAAATGAAACCCACAATCACCTTCCTTATCATCACAAGCTGGGTGCTATGTATTTTTCTAATTTCTTCACTTTTATCATGAAAAACCAATCAGCAGCTCAAAAAAAGAAAAAAAGTCCTCTTTGCAATTTAGGCCATTTTAGAGATGTTTTGGCCAAATGAAATATTTTTTTCATTTAGTCCTTTTGTCTTCACAAATTTACAGACAACCCACATGCTGCTCTGCTTAAGGACCCATTTGATTCAGTTGTGTTTGTATTTTTGTACATCTGTAAATATTTTGGTTTTGGGTGGTTAACTCCATGCAGATGGAATTTTCTCCTTGCGTCACACCTGCTAATGGCAACCAGCTTTAATACTGGTTAAAAAATCCTTCCTCTAAACTAAAAGGGTCAGCAGAGTGTTACCATTGCCATTCCTGGGTTTAGACTAGAGTTCAGCTATGAATGGAATAACCAGAGAAAAGTATGACACCACTGAAACTGTGTATCGGTAATTAGAAATCAGGTCCTTGATTAATTTTGATTTATCTCTTAACTAATGCCTAAAGTCCATACTGAACTGGGGAGCTATCACCTCAAATGTATATTACAAAGGAAAGGCAGCCAAGCTATGAAGCCAACAAACAGTCATGGCAAAAAATAACAGCAACCACAGTGCAAAAAGAGAATGGAAAATTTAAAAAAGAATTCTATGCACAGCTTAATAAGACAGTACAGCTGATTTTATTTTGATAAGCATTACCATAAATTCTGATAAGATCAAATATTAAAATTCATGAAGTGTAAACAGTAATGCATGACAAGACAAAAAAAGTCTCAATATTTTTAAGATTTTATTTTTTATGTATAAACACTGTACATAAATTACTTTCTCTGAGACTAATATTCATGTACGGATAAGTGTAACTTTTTTTAAGTTTAAAAAAAAAATCCATAAAGATACTCTCACATCTTGTCAAAAGACTGGTCAGATATGATATATATGTTTAGTTTTGTCTGTTTTGCTCTCTACTCTATGTCCGCCAACAATTGAGCTGGTTCAATAATGACCTTGAACACTTAACTTGAATACTCAAATCTTAACTGTGTCCTTTAAGAAAGCGAAGCAGGAAAGGATCATGGCCAGTTCACTCACGGCTGTACAACTCTGTCCAAAACAGTCCACAAAACCAGTTTATTGGTAGTAAGAACAGCTTTCAGAGTTAGCGAAGCTCAGCCTGGACCACCGCAGTAGCCTACAGTTAGCATCCTGAATGAGAACGATCCAGTGGCTTTGTACAGGTTACTCCAGCTGAGTGCAGTGGTTTTGCGCATGTAAACACACCGTTCATTCTTTTTTTTTTTTAATCCATTAAGCATATCACCTTTAAGGTATTTCATACAAAAAAGCACAAAAAAAGATTCATAATGAACAGTTTTTATTTTAGTTTTCAAAATTAAGAGTCCTCGCTCTGTCAGAAAGAGTTCATTCATCTACTTGACACTTCAAGCGTGAAGAAAACGTGTCAGTTAGGGGTGTGTCTGGTGTGGCTTGTGACAAAGGAGGAGGTCGTCCCAGGTCTTTTTTTTTCTACATGGTATCAGAGAGAGGCAGCTAGGCACAGTTTCCCCAGCCCTACCCCTTGCAGTTTGCAGGTGGGGGTGGGGGGGGCTTTAAGGGAGTATATAGGGTGGTATAGAGTGGGGCAGTAGTGTGTTATGAGGCTGCTGAGATGGTGCAGTCTGTTACCTTTTCCCAATCTCGCTCTGCCTCAGGAACTGGATGTTGTTAGCACTGTCGGCAAGCTCTGGGTATTGCTCCACGGAAAGTACATAGTAGCCATCATAGCCCAAAACTTTCCCAGAGCTCAGAAGCTGCCGTTTTTCACCTTCAGTCCAGAGCCGAATGCCTTCTTCACCATCCCGCACCCTCTGCTGTTCACGTGACCATGCGCTTGCTAGTGCCCTCTGCCTGGCTTGCTCTAGAACACGTGCCTTTTCCTCATCTAATGTCATACCGTAGCGTACATGGAGCGCCAGTGATCCATACTGTAGCTCCACATCTGCGAAACGCCGCGTGCGCCCGTTCACCACTGTGGTGGACTGCGACACAGTCACATTGACGCCGTTCTCCAGGCTCTTGCGGCCACTGGTGAGGCGCAGTGCCCCCAGATCACTCTCAGGCAGGCTGGTTTTGATGAAGTAGTGCGTGTCGCGGCCCTCGATGGTGAAGTGCAGGTCTTCCAGATAGAAGGCATTATTGAGCACCGCTGCCACCTTGATGCAGTCCTCATTAGCGATGTTCAGGGCATTGGTGGCCACCTGGCCCTTGCTGGTAATGGCGAGCATCACACCTTTGCCAATCAAAGACTTGACAGTTGCGAACCATAGCCAGGGTTTGTCCCGTGTGGAGCGGCGCCGGCTAAGCTGGATCTCCGGCATCCTCTCGAAGGACAGGAATGCGTTGGACTGACGGGTCACTTCTTGCTGAACACCTGAGATGGACTGCAGGGGGACGAAATGAGAAAGCATTAATAGAGGAAGTTTTTTTGTTATTATTTCCCCTACAGTGAGTAATTTGAAAGCAAAAGCTTTGGCTAAGGCAAGGCCATTTGAATCTCCACAGGTTTGTGGGGGACTAACGAAACAAAGCAAACAACAACAAAAGGTATCCAAAAAATGCTTATTTACAAAAAAAGGCTGTTTGGAACAATCTGTGGCCTGACTGGTTAATTTCAAAGGGAGATACGATCCTTGTGGAAGCATAATTAACTCCAAAAAGGGACTCATTTGCACATCAAATGCTTATAGTTGGTGACCTTATTTCAAGGAAAGTGAGAATGATTCAGCTATAGATAACTGTCTCTGTTACTGCTGATGAACCGTGAAGCACCCTAAGTTTTGTTTTTGTCTTAAAAGATCCAGCAGGGCTTGCTTGCAAAACAGGTTTTTAATTAAAGTGTGACTCTACTGGATAAGTAAAGCATTAATAAAAAATGAAATACATAAAGTAACATTTTCTGGACAGACAGGAGGAAGCTGTGTATAAAATGTATAAAGCAGATGTGTCGAATTCAGTTGCCAGGATGCCACAGTGTTTTTCTGCTCTTGACAGGCTTGGTAAGGAGCTGATGAGTTGAATCAAGTGTGTTAAATTACAGAAGATGCTGCGTTGTGGCCCTTTCAGGGCTTATGTCATGTTACACATACCGGAAGGTCATCCCACAGCTGGCTCTTCCTCATTTCCAGTGACGGTTGCGTCAAGTCAAATTTAGGAATCGGAAATCCAGGGATGGCATTATGAAGGTGGAAGCCAAATGTTACCAGCCAGATGTTGACATCTAGGACACATATTTAACATAGATTAAGTACTGCAGTGTGCTTTTTAAAAGTCCAGTCAAGAATTTACTCATTCCTCTGACATTTCTAATGCTATTTACTGTGCCTGTCAGATGATAAATGGCAAACAAATTCTGAATGTACAGTATAGAAGTAACAAAAACAACAGATGCACAGTGTCCACAAAATGTCCTTACCTGTGACATACTCTTTGACATCATGGACCTTACTAACAGGGTTATTATGGCGGAACATGTACAGGTTGAAGGGGGCAGGATCCTTTCCCACTCTGGTCCAACTGCTAATGTCTGGTGTGGTCCAGCGGCCGGCTGGGATGTCATAATCTCTTTCTCCAAAGTGCAGCAACCTCGTCAGTGGATCATACAATCCTCCATGGAAGCCAATCACCAGCTGGAAGTCAGGATTGGAATCAAAGTAAATCTCCCCATAAGCAGTGTACTGAACCTGCTTAAGAAGTAGCCCGTTACTGCTAAAGACGGCCAGTGGAGTTCCAGTATTGTCACAGGCAATGTAGAACTCTTCTCCACTGCTGATTTCCATGGCAAACAGGTGGCCTTGCAGATCGTAGTAGAGTGAGGTGATCTCAGAGCTGGAATGGTTGTAGACGTGGGTGATGCGGGTGGGGTAATTCAAATCGGCATAGAAGAACTGCAGGTGCTGGCCCAGGCTGTTTCTGGAGGCTAGACGTCTACCCAAGCCATCGTAGCGGTACTGGATGGTCCATCCACTAGCCTTGCTGTGGACCCGCACCAAGAGACCCTTGGAATTGTACTCGAAGATCTCGGCGCCTCTCTGACGCAGAAATCCATCCTCATCCATTCTGTACTGGACATCTCCCAGACGAGTGATGCGGTCCCTTAGGTCGTAACGTAGCGGTGTGAGCCGGGCACTGTTGCCAGGGTTCAGCAAGTGCAGGTTGCCATTCAAGTCGTAACTGTAGCGCCACATCATCTTTTCATTCAGGTAGACAGTCTGCAACTGGCCATCTACATCATAGTCATAGCCATATTTGGTTGTGTTGGCGAAAGGTCCGATCTTGATCTCTCGCTTGGTGACACGGCCCATATTGTCATATTGGATGGTGATCCAGTACATGAGGGACCGGAAGATCTCATATTGGATCTCCTTGATCCTGCCATGGACATCAAAATGCTTGGTGTAGGTCATGACTGCTGTGGAGATGATCTGATTTATGTCGTAATAGATGACCCCAAACTTGCCGAACTGTTCCACTTTGCCTGAAATATCGTCAAACTGGTAGAGGTCAATGGGTAGTGGAGTTTCATTGATGACGCCTTGCATGCTGGTGACTCGGAAACTGTTGTCATAAGAGTAGTCGAAGCGGGCATTGACCATACCATCCTCACTGAAACGGAATATCTGTCTATCCACTAGGGGGCCGATCTGCCGGTAGCGGATAGAGCAGATGAAACCCTCACTCTGCAAGTTCACTGTCTTCAAGACACCGGCTGTCTCGTCGTAAGTGAAGCTGACACGAGTGCTGTCATAGAGGATTTCCGACAACTTGTTCTGTCTTCGGTACTTGTAGAGGACGCGCCGGCCTGTGCCCAGGTGTGCCACCCGGAGGAGTTGGCCATCCTCACTGTAGTCTACAGTGACTGAGGCATTGCTCTCAGGAGGATGGTAGATGTTTCTGTAGTAACCGATAGAACGGATGGTCTCCATGGTGTGGCGTGCCACGCTAGGCATGGTAATGGCGGACAGCCGGTCTTGCAAGTCATAGTCAAAGATGTACTGCCGCTGGCTGTGGAGCAGGAGCACCATTGACTGGAAATGAAGAGAAAAGGATGGTGGGGCAGGGAGTATGACCCAAACATTTAATTACTTTTAATAAGTTTTTAAAATGCAAATGATGTGCAAAAGCAGGTATTAACATTCCATTTTGGCACCCATTTCCTCATTTGACTTTTCCTCTGCCTCCTATTTTCTAAATGCAGGCCTGTTTAATCTGCTTGGTTGCATAATTCTAAAGTGTTTGTAAATTACCAGCCTTTCGCTTCATGATGCGGCTGTATGTATCTCTTAAGGAAGGGTTCAATGAAAGTCACGATCACTTAGCAAACCAGCAGGTAATAACGCTCTCAACATCCCGTAGCAAGTAAACTCATTGCTCCTGTGGTTGATGAATAAATAGCTAAATAAATAAATAAAGTCACTGTTTTCTGTTTCCTTGCTACTTGTACCATATCTTTAATACATGCCTAATGTATGCAACACTATGGCAGAAAAAAACCTACTCAGCAAGTCGGCTGCGCTCTGCGATTGAGAGTGGTCTCATGTTTGTTCCAGGCCAGTTTGTGGGGATTTTGATGGACAGCAAAACCATGTTGATAAATTAGTGAGTCTAGCTGTATGCCTTAACTACAAACAGGCCCCATGCCCTGCTAGCTCAACACCTGAAGCTGTGCGACACAAAAGCTGCAGAGAAACCTTCTACATCATTCATCTTTTTTGTGTATATCTTTGCCTCGTTCCATTCTGCCTCTTCCTACACTTTCTTGCCTGGTGAAAAAGGCAACAGCTGAAGCCCGCTGAGAGCAGTGCAGAGTCAGAGATGGATAGTCTCTGTGAAGAGCCTTCGCCCTGTCATCCATATTTGGACAGACATTACTCAGACTCCCCAGGTACTGTGGGTGGCATATGTTCCCTACGTTGATATCTCCCTCTCTGGACATGCTACATGCGCATGTGGCAGACAACGTAGAGGCAGGTAAGCCATGCATATTTAATCTATGCGCGTACACATACACACACACACAGCCGCTCAGCTAGACAAAAACTTTTCATCTCAAACGTGTCTCAGAGCTGTCTCAAGGGAATCTTACCTGAGTGCTAGCTCTATACAGAGAAAAAAATTTTCAGGTACTTCAGATACAATCATGTCCTCATTTGCGTTATGGTTGTGTAACTACTGCCTTGGTAATTATTGATTTATTTCTCTATTTATCAATTAGGCTAACTAAAGTTGTGTATCTTGCTTCAGAATCAAAACTGCTAATGTAAAAAATATAATGCTTATGCACCACCTGTTTTTGCTTTAAATGAGCAAGTGTGCGGTTTGAAAATGGTAAAACATGAAGCATCAAGACATTAACTATGACAAAACTAATCAGTGACATTTGTATTGTTAGCCAAAGCATGGGGGAAGAAAAGTTTGAACTTTCACCAACCTAACCCCCCCCGCACTCTTCTCCTGCTCTCTTTCTTTGGCCTTCCTGAGTTCGAACCCTGACTTTTCCCCTGGGCCTCATTTCTGGGTCCATAAGTCTTTCTTTACTGCACTTCACTAAGCTCAAACACAGAAACAGCCTTTTATTTCTCCTCTCCACTCTCCTCAGCAAACACAAGATCCACAAACCCTCAGTAATTCAAAGGAAAATTCACACACCCTCAGTTCTTCTCAGTCTTTGTCCAGTAAAATGTATTCTCTATATATTTGTTCTTTTTCAGTTAAAAAAAAAGTGTTGTTTTTAATGCTGACACAATAATGTTTGTGCAAGTCCACTGAGGCACATTGAAAAGTCACCACCTGTACTGAATCTCCAGCATACTTCTGAGCACAGTGGTCACATAAAGCTTAAGTCAAAGCTTAGATGAGGTCTGCTGACTACAAATGACTGCACCTTCCTGCCCTTTTCTGACCCGTTCTGAATCTTTGTGGGAAGTTTTGCAGCACTAAAATAAAGCAGAAATTCTCCCTACTAGAAAATCTACAAAGTGCTGTCTCCAGATTCCAATTTTAAATATGCATATGTCAAAACTTGTTACTGTGCTGGTTTTTAATTAACAATTAGCTTGGTGATATATATACACTATATATATTTCTTAACAAAAAAATAAAGTAAATAAATGAAACTATTCTTCCCAATCCAACCCTGGATAAAGTAGCCAACAGAGGCTATATTTACTCTGTTCTGTGTACTTAAGCAAAAAGATCCAGGATCAGGATTTTGGAATGACTGCAGTAATCTGATGCTCCACAAACCCCTCACCTTGTCCAGGTAAGTGTAGCTCCAGGTTTTTCCATCTGCAAATGTCCTGGAGACGATGCGTCCCTGGCTGTCGTATTCCACTCTCTCCACTGTAGGCCCCCTCTGGATGCTGGTCACCTGACCACTACTGGAGTAGGTCAGGTTAACTGACATCAGCTTGCTGCTGGGGACCCATAGCATGGGGTGACCAGCTGCATCGTAAACAATCTTTAGCAGGAATTTCCGATGGTCGTCATAGATTTTTTCCGTCCGCAATGTTCGGTCATAATCCACGGACAGGAGGTTCCTGCCGTTGACCTATAATGGAAGATGAAAAGCAAAACAACACAGGTTTTTATATACTTCACTAGCCGTGATTATACACTATATGGCCAAAAATATGTAGACACATAGGCCACTGGAGTTCCTCCAATCCAAACTAATCAAAAAACAGGAAGGGGTCTTCCCCAAACTGTTGCCACAGAGTTGGAAGATTATACTTGTCTAAAATGTCTTTGTATGCTGAAGCATTAACATTACCCTTCAGTGTAACTAAGGGGCTTGGCCCAAACCCTGGAAAACAGCCGCAGACCATTATTCCTCTTCCACCAAACTTCATTGTTGGCACTACGCATTCTGACAGGTAATGTTCTCTTGGCATCTGCCAAACCTGGATTTGTCCATCAGACTGCCAGATAGTGAAGCGTGATTCATCACTCCAGAAAACACATTTTCACTACTCCAGAGTCCAGTTTTGGTGTGCTTTACACCACTCCCCCTTGACGCTTAGCATTGTGCATTTTGATCTTCATGAAGCTCCCAAAGTACAGTTCTTTAGCTGATGTTGTTTCCAGAGGCGGTTTGGAACTCTGTAGTGAACGGTTCAACAGATGATAGGCACTGTGCGCTTCAGCAACTAACGCTTCGTGGTCGAGCTGTTGTTCCTAGGCATTTCAATTTCACAATAATAGCACTTAAAGTTGACGGGGGGTAGATCTCGCATAGCAGGAATTTCTGACAAATGTGGCATTCTATGACAGTGCCCTGTTTAAACTCATTGAGCTCTTCAATATGACCCAGTCTACTGCCAATGTTTGTCTATCAAGATTAACTATGTCCTTAATTTTATCCACCTGTTAGCAATGGGTGTGACTGAAACACTTGAATTTAATAATTAGGAAAGATATTCACATACTTTTTAGCTATGTAGTATAGGTAGACTTATGGATAAACAGATTGATATATAGATAGACAGACAGGCAGGCACATAGATGACAGAGAAATAGACAAATAGAGGTGGCCGAGGGACACAAGTCCCTTAATTAATTAAAGTTCTAGTAATCTAGTAAAAAAATACTCAAGTAAAAGTATGACTTAGATTTTTTACTCAAGTAGAAGTACATGCTCATAAATGTACTTAAAGTAAAAAAGTAAGTATTTCTTTAAAAATTATTTCTAATTACATTTTTTAAACAGGATATCATCTTACTGAGGGTAAGAGGTACACATCCATTAAACTGAGCATACATAATGGTTTATACTAGAACTGCATGCCTCATCTACAAAAATCCACTTGTCTATTTATATGTTTGACTTCCTTTACAAGAACTTGAGATGGGATATATCAGAGTTAAACCTACAAAGTTAAAGATGTACAAACTTAAAACCTAATAATTACCAAAGCCAAAAACACAGGTTACTGCCACAGCAGGTAGACCCAAATGAAGATGGCATGAAAGTTTAATCAAACAGCTGATGTGTGAAGATGAGGAAAACCAACACAGCAGTCTTAAACATCTAAACCTAATCATCACTGTAGACAAAGCATATTGCCATGGCAGGCATGAAACATGTTTATTGTCTGTTTATGTCTTACCTGTAATAGCTCGATGCCCTGAAGTAATGTCCATACTGGCATCTGAATGTAACTGCTACATTATTTAAGGTGAACGTGGATGTAACATTTACAGTTTGAGCATTCTTGTGCTGTGAGTTTATTCATTAGCTGATAGTAACCGGCCCAAAACATTACAGGCCCACCAGGAATTCTCCTGTCTCTCCCAATCACCCACTCCAGGATTAAGTATGGCCATGGATGCGTTTTTTCAGATGCATTGCCCACGTTAAGCACTGACGTGACGCCATCATTTTCTACAGATTACACTGTCTCATCTGTTTATCTTAGTTTTTCTGCATGCTCACTGCTGTGGCCTGTAGGCCATGAAAGTAGCCAATCACAGGTTCCTCACCCCCTTTCATAGCACCCATTTGCACTTCATTAGATGCCTGAATTCAATTGCCTGATTAAAAAATACATAGAGAGATAAAATAAATAGATTGTTAAAACTAAAGTAATGAGCCTGTTTTGAAAATGTAGTGAGTAAAAAGTAGATTTTTCTTTAAAGATACCTAAAAAAATACTTGTACTTTGTTACTAACCACCTCTGCAATTAGACTGATAGATAGACAGATGGATAGAGAGAAAAACAGATAGGTAGATATGTGGATAGATATATAGACCGACAGAGAGACAGACAGAAAAATAGATAGTAGATAGAACAATAGTTAGACAGATGATAGAACAATAGTTAGACAGATGAATAGACAGGTAGATAGACAAACAGATCAACAGAGAGACAGATAAATATATAGGTAGATAGATGGACAGACAGACAGACTGACAAACAGGTAGATAGACAGGCAGACAGACAGCTAGATAGATAGATGTACTTCGAGCCTAGAATGGAAATATAGCAATCACAGTACTTTGGGTAATTTGCTTTTATCTCAAACATGTTTTACTCTTTGTGTAAAGCACTTTCTGAACTTGTGTTGAACAGATGCTATCTAAACAAGATGCATTATCAAATATAATATTATATTTAAAAAAGAAAGGGCATATTTTATATTCATCACTGACATTAGGCTTGTGTCTAGAACATTAGACTATACAGCACATGGGTTGATGTGATCTGTTGTATAATTTAAAGTTACCCATCACCTCTCATATTTCAAAAGCTGGAAGTGCCAAAAAGTTTCAATGCCCCCTCAATTCTTTCTCCTTAATTATCCACTGCTTATTTATGTTCTATAACTTTTGGAATGGAGTGCTGTGTTCTGCTTTTGTGATGATTGGGGTTTTGGAAGGCAGTAAGATCAGATGTTGACCTTGGCTACTATTTATACCTCCACAGGACACTGAGGCGCTTTATTGATGCTGTGAGACTACCTGTGTCTCATGGATTGCGGATGAGGAACAGCCACACAGCACTAAATAATGACACCAACTACTTTGCAGAGAATATTTTCCTTCCAGATGCTCTGATTTAATGAGAGAAAGCTGTGGAGGAGGGAGATGGAAAGGCAAGAATGGTGCGTGCTTTCAAAAGCCTGATAGATGAGCAACCTCCCAGTAAGACACAGATAGTTATATGTCCCGTCTGCATTGGGTGCATCTACACAAGAACAGAGAAATCACAGCTAATGCAAAACGAAACCTGTTCCTTTACTTTCCGTATGCAGGTTTATATCAAACTTCAAAGGCTTCTTGAACTTCCCCAGGTAAATAATTCTCTTTCGGCTTCTCTGAAAAGAGAAAATATGTCTTGCCACATAAAGAAATGCAGTTGTCGTATTAATGCCATTCTTTGTCAAGCAAAGTAAGGCAGAAATTGAAAATGCTGGATAATCCTTCTCAGGTATTCAGATGCAATGATAATACAAACCTGAACAGAAATGTGGTCTATGTGATATGCAAGTACAGTCATATGCAAAAGTTTGGGTGTCCCTGGTCAAATTGCATGTTTTGTTGATTTTCTAAGTGAAAATAAGTTCACACATCCTCTACAGAGAAAACACCTCTGTACTTTTTACTGCACAATTACTGTTTATTTACTGAACATAACATATTAGGGGGAAGAATAAAACAGAAGAAATGTGGCCTGTGCCAATGTGTGTGCAAAAACATAGAAATTAAGCAGAAAATACCATATTTAAGTTTGTTCTCTGTAGAGGATGTTATTTTCACATAGTATATTCAAACTTTTGCATCAATTGTACATGCTAAGTAGGAAGCCACTAGGATTTGCGCACACTCACTTAAAATGCGATGTAAGAGTTTCACATATTTGGCCATTACCTAGTTTGCTCCCCAATGTCCTCATGTCCAATTCTACTTGCTGGCTAGGTCTCCCCAACAAATGATTCTATGCAGCTGGGAAGATGAAGGCCAGCACATGTCTAATCCAAGGCATGTGAAGTAACCACATCTTTTCAAACTGCCTCTATTGCAACATGACTGGACAGCCCAGTATGCTTGATGCTAACTGCATGCGCATGCTAACACTGTGCTGAGTGATGCATAAAAGGATAGGCCAATTATATGGTCATGGATGTTAGCATGTGCATAGGCAGTTAGCATCAAGCATACTGCATGCACATGCTAACATTGTGCTGAGTGATGCCTAAAAGCATAGGCCAATTATATGGTCATGGATGGCTGTGGCATCACCATAAAAAGGTTTGTATCTAGATTGTATTTAACAATTAAAAATTAAGCAAAAATATTTAACATTATATACATATGAAATGAAACCGCAGAATTAAATATACAGTGAAACTGCAACATGAATGAGAAGTTAATGGGCTATATTTGTGTTGCTAGCTATGTGTTTTAGTTACATTGCTACGTTCTAGCTAGGCTAATTTTGCTAAAGGTCAGCTACCTGCTACTTCAGACTAGACTACACCACTAGACTTGAGCTACCGAACACAAAGTGTAAAAAAAAGGCATAACAAATATTTTAATGTCATTTTGCTTACCCTTAGCTTTCGGCCAAACACTATGACCTTTCCTCTGGTTTGTTCCTTCCTGAAGCGCCACTCCACCAGGTTCTGACCATTTTCCCCAGGCAGGCTCATATTTCTCCGGGCCACCGTAGGGTTCGCTGCCCCAGCCAGTATATGAGGCTCCGTCTGGTAGTGTGAGTCCATTCCGTTAGCATAGACGACCCTCAGAGAGTTATCACTGCCCACCTGGTAGCTGTTCCTCAGCTGGTCTGTAGGGGGTGATGATGAAATGTTAACATTCTTTTGTTTCATTTTATAGATTTGTTCATTTTCTGCTATACAACAAAATTGAACAAGTAACAAGTTTTTAAAATGTTTTTTACAAAATGAGCATATATTCTTTGTCAGTTTGCAATAACCATATTAAAGCCCAATTAGGTTTATTTAGAAGAAAACAATATCATGCACTGGAATAAAGCCAAAGGTCACGCATTTTATCCCTTTGTTGTGATGTGAGCTCTCATCAGCACTCAAACTTTTCAGGTGTTTAAACCAACTTTGGGCTTAAAGTGATAGATGTGCTTTTAACAATAGTTTGGAAAAGAAAACGTTGAATAATTTTAAAACCTGCTTTTTATACCAAGGAAGACATTAACTGACTCATAATTCCACTAAAGGTAACGATGTGGGGTGTAGGGAAGCTATTCCTGACAAGGACAAATAAAGGGTGACAACCACAGCAATCGCACTGTTTGTGCTGCTCTATTCTTGTTGCATTTATCATAAATTTGACATGGGATGGGATTTATGACAATTTGACAAGATGAAGCGTTTATGAAAATTTTTTTTAGAAATATAAAAAATATTTTAAAATATACTTAAATGTTCTTAAACTCAGTAACTTCATTCATGCTCTGTGCCTTCCTTTTAAAACACTTCTAAACTAATGGATTTTTCCTTCAGTGCTTGACTCTCCATTCTTATTCTGTCCAACACCATAATTATGGCAAAAGAATAAATTACTAGCTGACAGTTTTAGGCTAAATGAATGAGTAATGACTGCTTAGACATTAATAATGATTTAATATTTGAGTTATGGCTTAATTAGCAAAGCATTGGATTTTCAGAATGCAGAGCAACAGGTTCATGTACAGAAGTAGCAAGGTTTAGCGAGGGCAGCAGGCCTGTGCCAGTTTTTTTAAAAACAGAAATGCTCTATAATATTCATATGATCCACATATTAATTCTGATAATACACTTCAGGAAGCACAGGGGGCGATACGTCTCTAAAATGCACTATGCGAACTTCACACAATATTGAAATCCAAAGCGAGGCTAAGGTGGGAAAATTATGGAAGAAGCAACAAAACGAGTTGCTGGACAACGTATCTTGAGTTGTTGCCCAATTTTACAATATATGATGTACACAAATGGGCGTAAGAGGGATGTAAAGTACCAAGGCTACAGCAACAGGATCAAGGGCTACATCACTGCAGGCAGATTTTAGACTTAAAGATAAGAACAGATAAAGTAACAATTTGTAATAATAATTTCTGATGATTTTAGTAATTAACACTTATTCAGGAGATGTGCATTCTGACTAATTTTGATATTTGAGTATCCATAAGATTTTGTGAAAGGATATATTTTTAACCAAACAAAGACAAAAAAGACTTTGGCAGAAATTAACGTAGGGCTGTAGGTTTACATTTTAGATGACATTTCTGGTGTTAAGAGGCTTAAAAATCAGTAACGCAAAGATTTATTCTTGTGTGTACAAATGCAAGATTACATTTATTATTCAAAAATAGCCTAGGGAAAGCGGTAGGTTTAGCGGTAGCAGCAGTAGTGCTAGTAGATACACGATTGCATTCTGCTGATGAGGACATTTTCTAAAAAAGATATTTTCTTCTCAGTGGACGATGTGCCAACATGTTTTTTTTGTCAGAGAAAAACATTTATATTGTTTCTAGAACTAGCTGATATCAGTCTAGTCAGAGATACAGTTGTGCTGCTTCAGCCTTCTCAGTCATTTTCTTAACACTCGTGTTTTGTAGCAGAATAATATACACTGACCAGCCACTTCATTAAGTACATGTACCTTGTATCTTTGCATCTGTCTTCTTGTGTCTACACTCCTTGTCCATTTTATCAGGTTCGTTTACCATATAGGAACACTTTGTAGTTCTATAATTTCATGCTATAACCCATCTGTTTCTCTGCACACTTTGTTAGACTCCTTTTACCCTTTTTTTCAATGGTCACGACCCCCACAAGACCATCACAGAGCAAAAATTATTTGGGTGGTGGATCATTCTCACTAAAATGAACCTGACATGTCGGTGGCATGTTAGTGATTGTTGTGCTTATATGAATGGATCAGACACAGCAGTGCTGCTGGAGTTTTTCAACACTGTGTCCACTCACTGTCCACTCTATTAGACACACCTATCTAAGTCAGAGACAATAGCTCATTTGTTGCTGCACAGGTTGTGTCAGTCACCCTCCAGTTCCTCATCAGTGCCCACAGGACGCTGTTGGCTGGATATTTTTGGTGGTGGACTATTCTCAGTCCACCAGTCACAATGAGGTGTTCAAAAACTCCACCAGCGCTGCTGTGTCTGATCCACTTTTACCAACACAACACACACTAACATGCCACCACCATATCAGTGTTACTGCAAGGCTGAGAATGATCCCCCTGTCAAATAATGCCTGCTCTGTGGTGGTCCTGAAGAACAGGGTATAAAGGGGCTAACAAAGTACTGTAGAATCAGCAAAAGAAGAATCATAGGGCTAACCATCATCTGCTGCAAGAAGTGTGCTTTATGGAACACACTGGCAAAAAGGTGCACATATAAGAGACCAAACTCGCAGGGAAGGTCACCACTAGCCACACACTTCATCTCACACAAAAGCCCCAACTAAATCCACACCCCGACACATAATAACACAATAAACAACTGTAGGGCGCACGCTACCGTGAGCCTACACATAACTTAAACTAACAACTAACACTGAACAACAGAAACAAGTCCCTTTGATGGATTTTGCATGCAGTTATTTGTCTAGCCACACCTCAGGTGCCAGTGCCAGCCAGTAGCAGAACGCTACGCAGCTCCCCCTTCAAAGGTCAGCTGGTCCCCAGCAACCTGCCAGCTTGAGCCAAGTCCTTGGGCACATGCACAGTCCCGGCAAGAACAAACCCAGCGGGGCACTCACAAGCAATGCCAGTCCTCTTCCGGGGCCATGACCCTGCTGCCACTGCTCCTCTGGCGTATGGTAGAGCTCCCCACAATGCACAATTGGGGGTGGTGGTTGCAACAGTGACGCTCGTCCCGGCCCTTTTGCTCTCACTGTCGCCCACCGTGCCAGCGATGCTGTCCTAAATGCCACTCGTGCGCACTGGGGCTCTGCCTTTGCTGCTGGTGACTGACCTGAGTTGGACAATAGCTGCCTTACAGCTGTGTGATGTGCCCCTCTCAGGGCGCAAGCATGCTGGTTGCAGTAGAGATCTCTGTGAGCTTGTGGTGGCAAACATGAGTCCAGCTCCGGTCCCTCTAGCCGAGCCCCGCTGTCTAGCCTTGTCATACTGACGCGACCACCGTCTCTTTACCACCCACATTTGCCGTGCTGCTCCTCCTCGCAGTTCTCGGCTGGGCTCGGTCTTCTCCACTGTTTTACTGCTGGGTTAGCTATGCCCCTTCAGGCCGCTGGGGGGTAATCCCATGAACACACCGGCAGAAAGGGGCACACTGGCAGAAAGGGGCACACTGGCAGAAAGGGGCACATACAGATACCAAACTCGAGGGAGAGCTCACCTCTAGCCACCGGCTTCACCCTGATTGTAACAGTGCCCCTCTCACACAAAACTCACAACCTCCCAACACTGAATAACACAAACAACAGTATTAAACAACATAAACAAATTCCTTTGTTGGAGGGTGCGCACTACGCTGTGCCTTTGACATGGTTATCTCTCTAGCCACAACTCCAGAGTTTCAGGCACCAGCGCCAGCCAGTAACAGAATACTACAGTTTGCAGCAGACAGATGGACTCCTGTCTTTAACTGTAGAACTGTAGCACATCCCTAATAGTTACAATGAAATAGAAATGTTTTTAAAGTGCTTGCTCTTTCTACCTCAGCCTTGCTTTGGATTTAAAGATGGTGGTTGCACGAAATGATCATGATATAATGTTCATAGGATCCACATTCTGACAGATTGTAATATACTACTTGAACTGTAGGGGGCAATTTAGTGTCTTTCATTGTCATTCAGAAATAACTTTGAATGATGGCAATGCTGTGACAGTGGGGGCGGTGGGGCAAAGTGAAAGGCCAGGGAAGAAGCCATAATGATTTGAGTAAATAATAAATTAATAGTCAAAAGATTAACTGATAATAGAAATTACTGCAGCCCTAGAGGGCAGTAATGGAGTGGAGACAAGTGCCGTGGAGACAAGTGTCGCCCACCGTGCCAGCGATGCTGTCCTAAATGCCACTCGTGCGCACTGGTAACTGACCTGAGTATTAAATGCAACATACACACACTCTCTTACCTTGTACCAGTGTGTAGAAGGAATCTATGGAGGACAGGTTAGTCGTAATGCTGACATCATCGTCCCGTCCAGAGGTTTCAATGTCCACGGTCAGAGCTCTGTCCATTTCTTCAATTAGACTGGTGATGACTCCTGTAGGAAAGGTGACGTTGGTCAGCCTTCCTTCACTGTCATAACTGCAAAATATAAGAAACAAACCTGTATAAGCAATTGTTTCATTCAAAGTATTTATTTAAGTTGAATAAAACCAAGCTCCTAACTATGGGCTCCTCTAAATCAAGTAGTCATGAAAGCCCCAGTTAGCTACCCGTGGCTAACACACAATCCTATCAAAGCAGCTATCCGCCCAGCCATGTCTAAAGAAGTGGGCCTTCTCGACGTGTTTGTGGTGTTAACATGGACATAATAAAACTGTCCAGAATGGCTCTGACCCGGCCTCTCTCACTTTATTCTGCTTATTCTGTCTTTATTCTGCTGATGTTTAAACACATACTGTTGTATGCAAAGGTTGGGGCACCCCTGGCCAAATTATGTATTTTGTTGATTTTTAAAGTGAGAAGAAGAACACTCTGCAGAACAACATTTTTGTAAATGTTAATACACAGTTATTTTGTATATCACTGCTGTCAGAACAAAACCTTGTATCTCCATTTTTGTCATTTTTTTGGTTTTGACATAGTTTAAAAATGCATGTTGCCCTTTCCATTCTGTGTAAGTTTTCTTGCTGAATGCACCAAAGGAAATGGCCCAAAATGACTTGGAAAAAAGTCTAGTTCCACTGACTTACATTAAAAGTCAAGTAGGTTTTTTTCCTTCTACTGTAAAGTTTTGGAAATACGAGGTTTTGTTCTGACAACAGCACTAACTTTATTAACTTGTTGTTAATTGACTCATCAGGACTGGTCAGACAGGTCAACAATTGTCATTGGGAGTTGTCAGCTAATGGTAATAAATTCTCTGAAACTTCAAACCTTGTGCTAGCACTCAACAACTATGGGCTCCTCTAGGCAGCTGGCTGAGGATCTGAACATAAAGCTTCAGTGCCCTCCTCAAATAAAGGTAACCCAGTAATCATGAGCAAAACAGGCTGTAAAAAAACATTCTTTATTGCTTATCCTTTTAATCTTTCATCCAAAATACTTTGTGCAGCCTTTCTTTACAAAGATTACAGCTCTTAGTCTTCTTCTATAATGCTTAATGAGACTGGAGAGCACATGACAAAGAATCTGAGACCATTTCTCCATACAGAACCTCTCCAAATCCTTCAGATTCTAAGGCCCTTTTTGGATTTTCTTCTTCAGTTCATCCCACAGGTTTTTATTGGGATTAGGTAAGGGGACTGGGACGACAGCAAAACTTTGATTCTGTGGTAATATCTACTGGTACTTGTTGGGAGTCAATGATGACCATATATCCATACTAGTTGTCCAGGGCCTTTGAAAGAAACACAACAGCCCCACAACATCAGAGATCCTCCACCATATTTCACAGAGAGGATGAGGTACTTTTCTGCATGGCTATTTTTGTGTCTACCAAGCCCATCTCTGGTGTTTGCTGCCAGAAAGCAGTATTTTGGTCTTATCTGACCATAGAACATGGCCCCACTGAAAGTTCTAGTAAAATCTGGCAAACTGTACATGCTTGAGTTTGTTGGTCCGTGCCAGAAGGCAGCAGAGGGTTTCTTCTTCAACCCTGCCAAATAACTTGTGGTTGTGTAGGTGGCGTTTGATTGTAGTTTGGGAGATATTCTGATGCCAAGACCTAAATAATGTCTGAAATTCCTTATCTGTGATCCCTGTGATCCTCTGAACACTTTAACCATCCTCCTCACACTGTGTAGGGTATATATAGATACATGTCCTTGTTTCCGATTCTTAACATCTCCGGATGCTTTAAACTTCTTAAAAATTGCCCTGATATTGGAATTGGCCATTTTCAACTGTTTAGCTATTTTCTTGTAGCCATTTACTGATTTGTGCAGCTCAGTAACATTTTCTTGTATATCACTGCATTCTTCTCTGGTCTTTCTCATAGTCATGGATAACTAAGGTAATCTGGCCTGTGTGTCAACTCATATTTATTCCCCAGTGAACCAGAAAGTCATGGCTAACTATGTAAAGTGTTTCTAAAGCTCAACTGAACTTAAAAACATAAAATTTGTGTAGGGATATGTTTCAGTTAGATTTCACTCATAAGAATTTCTAGGGGTAATTTCATGATAAGATTTAGGCTTTAATCAGTGTACTTCAAATAAAGGTTAGATTTTTGTTAATATTTTATATGCAAGATCAAAAGGATGAACCATAAAAAATGTTCTTTACATATATAAAGAAATTAAGCTGCAAAAACAGCCTGTTTAAATTGTTTTTGTGATGTCATGAAAACCAACACATATGTCCGCTTATTAAGCCTACAGCAGTTTAGCACCGCTCATTCACACTGAAGTTGTTTCAGCCTGGACTGCTTTTTGAACTGAGGCACAATATAGGGCAGCCAATCAAAAAGTGCCCATTTACATATATCAGTTCTAAGGATACACTATCAAAAACAGTTGGAAAATGGGCAAGTAAAATCGAACCATGAAATAAACATTATAATCAGACCTAAGGGAAACATGTAGGATATTAATTGTTTGATTGCCTTTATGGTGAATATTATAACTGGACTGACCACATGTCTTTAAGTATGGTCACTATGTCAGTTAATGGCAACAATATCTATTGAGTATAACAGGAGATTGCAGTCTTTCAGTAATTGTAGGTTAATGGGTTCAAACAGGATTTTTCTTTTATCTTCAAATTCACTGACAAACAGGCCAAACAGGGGAGCTGTTAGCATTGCAACTCAGATTTAAGTATGAAGTTCTTGCCTGATGTAGTATTCTAGCTGCTCAACAGTCCTGGGTCTTCTTTGTCTGATTTTTCGTTTCGTGATGCAGCAAATGCTTTCTATTGGTGAAAGGTCTGGACTGCAGGCAGGCCAGTTCAGCACCCAGACTCTTCTTCTGCAAAGCCATGCTTTTGTGATGGATGCAGTATGTGGTTTAGCATTGTCTTACTGAAATATGCATGAAATAGGCCGTCCCTTAAAGAGACGTTGTCTGGATGGGAGTATATGTTGTTCTAAAACCTCTACATACTGTTCAGCATTGATAGTGCCTTTCCAGCTACTCACGCCATAAGCACTAATGCAACCCCACACCATCAGAGATGCAGGCTTTTGAACTGTGCGCTGATAACAAGCTGGATGGTCATTCTCCTCATGAGTCCACAGGACATGGCATCCATGGTTTCCAAAAAGAATTCTGATTTATCTGACCACAGAACAGATTTCAATTTTGCCTCAGTCCATTTTTAATGACCTTTGGCCCAGAGAAGATGGTAGCGTTTCTGGATAGTGTTGACATATGGCTTCTTCTTTGCATGATACAGATTTAACTTGCATTTGTGGATTGCACAGGGTACTGTGTTCACAGACAATGAGCCCATGCAGTAATTTACAGTACAGAATCATGCCTGTTTTCAATGCAGTGCCGCCTGAGGGCCCGAAGATCATGGCATCCAATACTGACTGTTGGCCTTGTCACTTGCGTACAGGGATTTCTCCAGATTCTCTGAATATTTTGATGATATTATGTACTGTAGATGGTGGAATATGCAAAGTCTTCGCAGTTTTACGTTGAGGAACATTTTTCTGAAATTGGTCCACAATTTTTAGATGCAGTTTTTCGCAGATTGGTGAACCTCTGCCCATAATTTTAGAAAGACTCCGCCTCTGTAAAAAGCTCTTTTTATACCCAGTCATGTGAGTTAGTTGCAAATTCCTCCTCCAGCTGATTTTTAATAGTACCATTTACTTTTCCAGCTTTTTGTTGCCCCTATCCCAACTTTTTTAAGATGCGTTGCTGCCATCAAGTTCTAAATGAGTTAGTGTTTTTCATGAAATGGTAAAATGTCTCACTTTCAACATCTGATATGTGTTCTCTATTCAATTGTTAATAAAATATGGGTATATGAATTTGTAAATCATTGCCTTCTGTTTTTATTTACGTTTATTTTCATTTTACACAGTGTCCCAATTTTTTTGGAATTGGGGTTGTAAATAAAAAAGCATTTTCGAGCAGAAACTATCTCTCCTCACTCTTCTTCTGAAAGACACCACAATCTTTTACTGTGTTTTTGTGTCTTACATAGTGCAGCCTAAACTAACTACAGAATCGGTAATAACTCCAGACTTCTAAGTGTTAAGTGACAAATTGTGGAAAAAAAATAAATAAGAATGGAATATTCTAAGGAATAACAATAAAAAAGAGTGTTTTTGAGTGACCTTAATGAAGCTACTCAAAGGACCATTAAAACTAGAAAACCAGACAAGCAGTGAGCTAGCCAGAAGGCAGTGTCTGTCACCAGCATGCCTAACTAAGCCATTTCCACACAGAACAGGCAAACTGAGTGAGTCAAGTTAGAGCCCTGGGTCTACTGTCTGCAGCAGGATGGCCACACACACTTGCACACATGTTCACATCAGAGAGGACAAACACTTCAAATGTTCATGGCATCTTGACACATTTGTCACTTGCAGTGTCTTTGTTGTTTCATGATGGTGAGTAGCATGTGCTGAGATTTAATGGCAATTTTGCAGACCTCCAGGGCTTTTCTGTTTTAGCTGAAGGATCACCATGTGTGCTGAACGTGTGCATGTTGAAATGTGTACTGAGCTATTTTAAATGCATAGCCGTTCATATATATTCTCCATCCAAGACCACAAGCTGTAACTAAAGCAGAGACAAAGCCCTCAGGCACAAGGCCAAGACAATCTCTACTTTTTGTAAATTGCTTAATGTAAATACTATCTATGTAAATACTATTATGAATGAAATGTAAATGCCAGTATGGTGAAAAATATACAATTTCCCCACTTACCACAAATGTAGTCAGTCTTTCAAGACATGTTTGGTGTCTAAAGTTCTCTAAGCTCTCTAAGTTTTGCCCTGAAGCTAGGAGGCTAATGTTGCTAACAAGTAATGGAAACCTACATCACACTAACAGGCATGTTACAAACTGCATGCCTAATTTATCACAAGCTTGCCTCAAACTGTGTCAGATTCTTAAGTGATCTTAAATGCCATACAGTGTCGGAAACTACATAAGCAAGTTTATTTAAATGACTTAACAACTCAACACGCTGTGACAATTTAGGTATGCGTTTTTCACAATGCTACTTAGCTTACGTAAGCTTCCATTACACGTTAGCTACATTAGCCTTGTAACTTCAGGGAAAAACTGAATCAACATTTTGGCCACCACATCCACTTCAACTTCAGAAGGGCTTGTTAATTAGCTGACAATAAGTTGGATAATGAGTGTTAGAGAACAAAAAATAACAAAATATGCAGGTAGTCCAGGACTAGAGTTGGGAACCACTATAGTAGAGGATGGAAGCAAATGTAAAGGTTGAAACTGAACTGAACTGAAATGTTTTGCAAATTGAGGAATAATTCAGCACTCACTCATAGAAGGTGGTCCAGCCAATCTGGATGCTCTTGGTGGCGAGCAGGCCGCTGTTTCCGTGATATGTGAAGAGCACCAGTTCCTGCCCCTGTGCCGTCAGCGTCTTCAGCCCACCATTCGTACCAATGGTTAGCCAGATTACCTGGTTGTCAGGGGCGACAATGCGAACGGGCATGCGGTTAGGGTCACGGCGGATGCGCAGTGTGTTCCCATTGCTATCAGTTACAGCAGTGACGTCATTCTCATTACTGTAGCTGAAGTTGTATTTGTAGTCTCCAGTCACCAGGCTCATGGTGAACTGGTGTGTCCCATTAGAGTCAAACACGTAGAGCTCCTGCGAGGCCGGAGATGCAACTTCATACAGGGTGGAGGAGCCCTGCGGGGGGCGGTTTCGGGATATTGCACGGATCCGAATGTTTCCCAAATCTGCCACATACAGTGTCCCATCTGGAGAGACTGCGAGAGAGGAGGGGTCATTCAGACGGGCATCTTTAGCATAGCCGTCACCCGTCAGGTAGCAGTCGCAATTAGCATCGTTCTTACAGTCGCAGTCAGACGGTGCCCCTGCCAGGTGGGAGATTTCCCCATCGGTGCTGACCTGAGGGTAAGGATAGGCATTGTTACAATCTCAATATCAATCATTGTTACAATATGAATACTACTACTTAGTCAAGTAAAATTTCTTGATATTTAGGAATTTACTGATTATTCAAGTTTACTATCCAAGAGAGATATTCATCTGAGGCAACTGTAATGCATTGATCCATCATTTTTGGCATGGTGGAATCACACGCACACTATCTAAGCCGCTTATCCTTCTGGGTTGTGTTGGGGGCGGTGCTGGAATCTATCCCAGCAGTCCTTGGGCAGAAAACACCCTTGACAAGTCACCAGTCCATCACAGGGCAGACACACAGACATACACATTCACACATAGGGGCAATTTAGCATGTCCAATAAGCCTAACTGCATGTCTTTGAGGAGACACGGGGAGAACATGCAAACTCCGCACAGAGATGACCCTGGTCGCCCAGCGGGAAATTGAACCCAGGCCCTTCTTGTTGTAAGGCGACAGCATACCCCACTGCACCACCCCCTGTTGGAGTCAGTTATAATCGCTTCTAATAATATTTAATAAAGTATATACTCGCACTATATTCAGTCACAAAACAAACTAAAAAAACCTTGACATATAAAATTCTCTATGTGTAAACAGGTGCTGAAGGAGTGGCAGCTGCAACCAAATTTATTATTGTAGTGGGTGGTATCCCTACCTGTCGGATGCGGTTGATCTTCTTCTCGTCTGTCTCGGCAATGTATAGCACTCCACTGAAGGACAGGGAGATAGCTGTGGCTCCCTCTAGTGTGGTTTGTATGGCACGCTTGCCCAGGCTATACTCAATGCCTGGGACCTGGCAGTGCATGGGTCGTCCTGCTACAATCCGCACCTGTCGGTTCTCTGTGATCTGCAGAACCACGTTATTGTCCAGCACATAGATGGAGTTGTCCATGGGGTTGATGGCCAGGTCTGTTGGCCATTCCAGACGTACCTATGGAAACAGAGGTCAAGAAGATCAGAAGGGGCATAATTTAAGGGGATAATGAGAATATGTGTTGAAAAGAAGGGTTTTCAATATAACGCTAAAATATAAATAATGAACGCATAATTTGTATTTATTGGGCCTTGAGAAACCAACATAGCTTTTACATTCTAACACATGCAGCAACAGTTTTAGAGGGCAGAGGTGAGTGATGTTTGTTTATTTGAGTTGGAACTGTTTCTGTCTTCAGTTGGAAATTCTCCTCTGTTTGGTAACACTTGCAGTTGAAGCTAACATTATTGAGACTAACAGAGACACAATTTACAAGTTATAAGACCACCAACTAGAATAGAATGTTGTGTCGATGGCTATTTTAAAAGTTACTTTGTCAACAGTTTGCTAAGGTAGCGTTTGTTGGCAAGGTAGTCAATGTTAATGTTATTAGCATGTACACAAGAAGTGTTTGAGACACTGTCTCATTTCCATCTCTCCCTAGTAATAAATTAAAAATCAACAGTTATGCCTGTGTGGGTCAGCAATACAAAACAAAGCAAAAAAACAAAACAAACTGTACACACACACACACACACACATAGACTTGTTTACTTGTGAGTACATATCGTTCATTCCGCCCTTTTCCATGCACATTCTCTCCCCCCTCCTCCTCTCTATCTCTCCTCTGTCTTTTCTCTTGTTCTCTGATGCCAGAGCACTGTTCTGACACTGATGAAGAAGAATCCTTTACTTTGTAGCTTTAATACATTGCAAGTCTCCGCTTTATTTCATTTGCCCGTCACTGGGTCATTTATTTTGCAACAGGATCCAATTCCTCAAAGCCAGAGGGGAGTGCATGCCTGACTGAGACAAACAAACAACAACAAAAACAAACTTCAGACAGTGGGCATGGACATGGGCCCAATTTTAAACAAAATTTTCAAAGAATATGTATAAATGTGTTTCCAGTCCTGAATGTGTTGTATTCTTAGTCTAGACACAAGTACACAAACAATACTATCCTTTTCTTCACTGTTCATGTGTTTTTTGCCCTATTAAATATTTGATAATATATTGTTGCTATCACAACAAAACTTTAAAAATGTTAACTTTACAGGAGAAGATAAAACCTTACAGTGAAAGTGATAAGATTTAAACTTATCTTTCTTGTCATTTTATTACGAAAAGTTCATACAATAGCAGATGGCATTACATAATGCTTTCTTTTACATTACATAATGCTTTCTTATCTGCTTGAAATGCTCATCTAAATCCAGCTGTTAAGAAAGAAAGTTCTCCACAACTCATGCAACTGCACTACATGATCCTCTGAGCTAAACAGGGCCTTTAGCAACTGAAACCATTTTGCTGCTTACTTCACTGTATACATGGAGCGGTGTTCAAGATCAAGCAAAGGTTACAAACAATCAGGCTAAATATGTAGTAGCTAGATTATAATGCAGATATAAGAGTCCATATGAGTCATGACTAAACTTAAAAAATGTATTCCTTTTCACAATGCATAGTACATTCACAGACTGCTACACATCATCTCTGTCGGAACAAAACCTTTTTTTTTTTTTAATTAAAATGTTTTTTTTTAAAATGGTGACTTTATTTTGAATTAATGTTCATGTAAAAAGATTTTTACTAAGCAATTTGGGAGCATTTCTTTTGATCCATTCAAATTCTTTAAAAAAGAAAAATGCCATATTAACCTTCTGTAGAGGATGTATTAGCGAACAAGGACAAGAATGAGTTTTGCAGCAGTGTAAGTGCTAATAATTTTTCTTCATCATAAAAAATTATTTATTTTTTTTATTTATCAGTATTAATTCTATTCCATGCAATTAAAGTACCTGTAATACGTTAAGAATGGTGTGCGTTCTCTGTTTTGTTAATCTGCATGGTTAAATCATGGCTACAGCAAAGATGTCAGGAGAGTCAAGGAAAAATGTTCTTTCACTTACAATTAAGGTCAGAGGTTGTATAACCCCTCTCTCTCTCTCTCCCTCTCTCTCCCCCTCTCTCTCTCGTTTGCTCTGGTCCTGCCCTACTTTGAACTCCTGCCCTGCTAGTGCCTGAGGGTTAAGCATCTTTGAGGAGCATTAATGTCTAATGCAGTCAGAATAAAAGCTTTCTGCACTTGTCCCAGCCCAGCTCTGACTCCACCCGCTGCATTATGCATGAGCTCAAGGCCCGATCCACTTTGGCTGGGCTGCCATCGTGGCGCTAAAAGTGCTTGACCGCTAACATGGGGTCAGGCTGTGCGGGGGGGAGAACAAGCACTTTAGATAGCAACGGCTGCAGAGAGCGAATGTTCTGGAACTGCAGAAAGGCTTTTTTTGGAGAATATTTGACATATTTATTTGGAATTTAATGTCAATTATAGGATATTTTTTGGTTTAGATTGTCAATTGTGGATGCTTTGGGTGTACATTGGTCATTTACACATAAAATGTAAATAGACACACAAATTCACATTACACACTGTGAGATACAGATGATATGTATCTCAGCTCCTCTTCATAGCCTCATAACGGATGTGAGTCACATATGGTATCACACTAAAATGGAATCAAGAAACCCCAGAGGGCAAAAAACAGTCACTAAGATGCTAAGAGTTAGTCTGGTTAGTTATAATAGTCCTAACCAATAATTAATAGCAGAGGTAACATTAGCAATGCAGGCTCATAAAGAAACTAAGTTAAAAAATTATGCCTGAAAACATCTGATTAATAGTTAACAGACCACTACAAATATTAAAAACGGAATGTTAAATAAAAATAATAGAATATTTACTATAACCATTATGCACAACAATAACTTGTCATCAAATTTAAAGCATAATAAAACATTAATAAAATAATAAAATAATAATCTCTTCTCCTCATAAACACTAATGTAGTATAGAATGTTTACACTATAGTATAAAAAGTTTAGAATCTGCACTTTCTACCAAACTCCTCCTCCTGTTTCAATAAGCTACAAGTAAAAAATAATTCACAAAAAATTGCAGCAAGCTTTTCTTATTGCCAGTGGTGAATATAGCTTCTAAGGTTTAGAGAGTTCCTCACTACAAAACATTCTAGAGCAGCGCCCTCAGGGCCTTCTAGAGAATGATTCTGGGAACTAAAAAATACATGTCTTAACTTTTAGTTCATATTATTGATAGAATTATTATGTTTGATGCATTTAAACTCTGCAAGAATTGTGGTAAAACACTTATTTTCGCTAAGTTATAACTGGAAAAAAGGGTTAAAATCTTAAAATCTTAAAACCGTCATAATATTTTTTCCCATGGTACACAGGTAAATACAGCCATAGGAACTCTCCCACTGGTTAGACCTTCAAAAGCTGGACTGATGGCCTTACATGTTACTTTCAGCATAATTAGGACCCAAAAGTGAAATCAACCAATTATTTTTTGATTTGTGAGGGGTGGACCCAATTTTGTGAGAAATGCCACTCTAGGCCTTCTGAAAGTCTCACCAATCATTAACATCTGCTTTGTGACCCATTTTCCACCCGCCGAACGAGACATTCACTGCACTGCACAACCTCTTCTCAATCTATGAATCTCATCACACACCCCGCAGGTATTTATAGCCCATCATCCTCACCCAACGCCGTCTGCAGGAGCCTGAATTTACAACAAACTTAAACACGCATATATATATCGGCGGGTGGAAAATGGGTCACAAAGCAGATGTTAATGATTGGCAAAAAGAAGTGATTGCATTTGGGCGTACCAAAAGCCATAGTGTGAGGGAAGCAGCTGAATTTGCAGCTGCATCAAAGCATACGGTCATATGGGTACCATATACCAGCAGTGGCAAAAATCCCAGTCTCATCAGAATTTTGGCTGAAAGATGAAACTGATGGACAGGGATGCTGGCGAGTTTCACGGCTTATGAATAAAAATCACTTCGCTTCCAGGCAAGAATTGCTTCTATAAGTCAATGGAGGTCCTTCACAACCAATTTCTGAAAGAACACTCCGCAGGAAACTGCATACCATGAACATATGGAGCAGAGTGGCCCGCAAGAGCCCTTTGCTCACTTCTGCTCACAAAGTTGCCCAGTTACAGTGGGTTAAGAGACCCAAAAAATTGGACTATTCATGACTGGAAATGTGTTATCTGGTCAGACGAATCTTGTTTCTGCCTGCACGTGAATGATTCTAGGCATCATGTTCATCACAGACCTCATGAAGCCTTCAATGAGGACTGCGTGCAAGGTGTGGTTCAAGCTGGAGGAGGCTCTTTGATGTTCTGTGGGTCTTTTAATTAAGTGGAAATGGGTCCTTTGGTTGAGATGAGAGTAAATTTGTACCACAGTGCCTACACTACACTGCTGGACAACCAGGTTTTGCCTTTTATTCATCTTACCGAGGAACATAACCTTCCTATCCCTGTATTCCAAGAAGACAATTCTCACGTTCACAGGGCTGCAAACGTGAGTGACTCACATGATGAACATTCAGCATTCAAACATACACATCTGGACTGGCCCGCAAAATCCCCAGATATGAATCCTCTGGAACTACCTGGAACAACGAGTAAGACGCCAGGGAAGGCATCCATGAAATCTGGCTGAACTGCGCAATTCTTAAATGCAAGAGTGGCTGAACATTTATGTCACCTACATCCAATGACACTTGTCCGGTCCATGTCAAATTGAGTCGCAGCTGTCATGCGAGCTCGTGGAGGTATTACATGCTATTAGGTAAGTTTTTTTGAATATGTTAAACACAGCAAATAAATAGAAATTGTGCACTAAAATGAGTAGAAAAATGCTATATTTATGAGTTTTCTCTTTAGAAGAAGTTTTAACTTTTTTCACTTAGACAATGAACAAATTATGTAATATGACTGGGAAAGTTCAATCTTTTGCATACAACTGAGAGAGAGAAAGCTGCATTTTCATTATTGAGGTCACTCTGTGAATGTGTCCCTGTGGAGAACGTTTGTAAGTCCCTCTGCGGCTGACCCACCTGCAAGAGCACCGGGCTGGGGCATATGGGACATGATTAAGTACAGCAGGGCATTGTGGGAATGAAAAAAAAACTTCAGTAGTGAAGATGCTGTGTGCTTGATGCTGTGAACCTGCAGATTGTGTTGTGCGTATGAGAGTGGTGTGTATATCTTGAGCTGTTTATGTCCTTAATGACACACTGCTGGGTTTGCTGAAAAAGCAAAAAAGCAACATATACTGCCTTTAAGTTCTCCTTTAAAATCAAGATTCCTCCTTTATTTGAAAAAAAAAACATCATCTAATAAGCTGAAAAATCATTGATTTTTACTGTTTGTCACAATCTACTTTTTTGCACAAATAAACACACAAATAGAAATATACTTCACATTTTAATTACTCCTCTGATGAAACACATCAATAATCAGCATTTCCATAGCAATGTGACTCGCGCTCTGAATGTATGTGAATACTCATTTAGGAACGCATATGCATCCAACGTACATCATCACATATGCATCCAACAATAAAGGCAGCATTAAGCTTTTTTTATATTGTTGCTGTCAGCATCTCCAGAAAAGTAACTTTATGGGATAAGCAAGTAATTTTGGACCAATTTTACTGGTCATTTTGTGTGGGTCATTTCTTAGTCATTCTGGACCGTTTATTTTATTGTTCATTTTGAAATTTTGACAGTGTAAAACGCAGTGTAAAGTGCACCACTCCAGTAATATTTGGTCAAATTATGTTAAAAATGGAGACAGATGATTTTGTTCTGACAGTGACAGAACAAAGAAATCTCCAATTTCACATGCTGATCTATTTTACTATGGCCAACATGGACATGCATGTTCACTATCTACTCTGAGTGCAGATTTTAATGACATAAAGGAGACATACTGAATGGTTTACCTACCATATGTTCAGTAAAATAAGGTTATGAAGAGTGACAAAAGCCTTAAAACACATAACAACAACAATACTGTTGGCAATTGGCTTTAACCCCTTAAACTGCAGGCAAGGCAACTCCTAGTTGAATATTTTTTTTTCAGTGTAATACCTGTGGTGAAATGACTTCTTTTTGTGATCATTTGCTCATTTTATTTTCTGTTAATCAAACAGCTCTTAATCACTATATTACAGAACTGAAGCACAAATTACCAGAAATAACCCCCTTCCCCACAGGTCCACCCAACTCCTCTTTCTGTATATTATAATGCTTTTAAAGATTTTAATGAAAAGAATGAAGTAAAAAAAAAAATAAATAAAAAAATGTTAGCCTATACAATGTGCTCCATATCATTTGCTCCAATCTTTCCATCACATCAAAATTGTCTCTGAGTCTCAAGGGTAGGTTCTTTAGCTTCATTGATTCCAGCTGTGGCCAATTCTAACTTAGCTATGTGTCATGCATTTGAAATAGCCAATGTCGTGCACTAAGATAACTCCTCCCTTGTATCTCCACCTTGCTGATGTGCAGAATTCCATCTATTTATGCACAGTTTGTGTTAGCCACCATCTAACCCTACATTAGTGGTCAGTTTCTGACCACACAGCCTCTCTTTGCTGAATATTTTTGAGGAGTGGACCTCTCTCAACCTAGCAGTGACATTGACATGTGTATAAACTCCAGCAACACTGCTGTGTCTGATTCTCCTACCAGCACCACACACACTACCATTTTAGTGTTGCTGCTGAGGTGAGAGGTGAGAAATAATAATAATGCTGAAATCATAATTTTTGTCACTGCCATAGCAGAATTTATATGACATTAAGGATTTAAGAAAAAGAGGGAAAAGAGGGAAAGGCTTTTAGCAAAAAACAAATAGGATGGGAATGAGTATTACACAAATGTAAATGTTTAATTTCCAATACTCAAGTAACTATAACACTACTTAAAGGTTTGCTATGTTGGTCTCAGTTTGGTTTTATCAGAGAACAAAAAAAAACAAGCAAACTCTGAAAGTTCTGAAATGGACAAGGATATATGAAGTTCATCTGAAAAAATATTAGATGACTGTATTGGAAACCAGGCTTTGTCTTTTGTTCTGCAATAAAAACATCATCAATCATTTTGTCTCAAAGCTCAGAAGACAGAACAGCTGCAGCTTTAGTGTCCACCTGCGTCCTTTTCTAAAACTAGAAACATGCTTGTGCTTGAGTTTGATGACTCACTCATTTCATGTGTGTGGTTTTAGGGGAGAAAGGACAAATTCGTCCTCCAAAGTGGGTGCTGGAGGACCATAGACTGTTTTTCTTAAAGTGGGGGCAGCCAAAAGGGGGCGCTAAGGGTCTGTGTTTTGGTATCAGCAGTTTCAGGGCGGAGGCAGTTACAGAGCTTTTCTCAACCTCTCTAACAGAACTACACAATGTATCCTTTATTAATTGTTATAGCATTCATTGCCAATACTGACATCAAAGAAGGCTGCAATACGCAATGAGCACTCCAACCAATCATTTTTTAAGCTGTTTGCTCTGAGCATTCTGGACAATCACAGACCATTCCACTTTTGTCACAATAATACATGCTAATATTTAACCATGTCATATCGAGTCGCAGATGTGCTTTTTAATATATTGTTTGAAAATAGAGAAATACAGTAATATAACCACAGTATGCTTTAGATATATGATATATATGATACCTGAATACAAAGGTTTGAATACCCCCAGTCAAATTATGTTGATGTTGTAAGTGAAACATTTTCTACAGACAACTTAAATGTGGCTCTTTTGTGCAAATTTTAGTGCACAATGACTTTAACGTATTGAAAAACATTAAATATAAAATACTGAATGTGCCATAACTTTTGCACAGACCACATTTCATATGTTAAACTCAACAAATAAACAGTAATTATGAATTACATTGTGCAGAAGTATGTTCTCTGTAAAACATGTAACTTTCACTTAGAAAATCAATTAAATATGTAATTTGACCAAAGGTGCCTAATTCTTTGCACATTTTGTTATATAATAACACTGTTCATGATTTTATATACTTATGCACTGCAGATTGAAATAAACTGTTAGCTATTCAATATTTTAAAGTATTTTTACATCAGCAAAAGGTGCCTTTGAAAATGACTAGATGACAGGGTTCTATCAATCAAAATTCTACTGCTGTTTTGCTCACCAATGATTTGTAACTGTTTTTCGATTGAAACAGGAACTGAGGCACATACCTGTCCGATGTGCATGCTGGTATCGCATGTCAAAGGACGTGCAGAGGTCAAGTCATTTGACCCCAGGAGTGTTGAGATGATGCCGTTGCGGTCAACTTTACGAATCATGGTGCCATCTACAAAATAAATAAATCCGTTCTTATCCACGGCAATACCTGCAGAAAGAAAGAGAGAGCACAGATGTAACAACAGCCGCAAAGATACATGCACATGCTTTTTATACAATGCGTGGACGTGGGATCATACGTATGATCCCACACATATGTATATATATATATATATATATATATATATATATATATATATATATATATATATGTAATAACATGTACCATATATCGTCACTGTCCAAAGAAAAACATGTATCTCCAAAGCAGTAACTTTACAGGAGAGGGCAAAAACATTCTTTATTTTCAGTGCAAGTCAATGGAAAGAAATTTTATTCTAAGCAGTTTTGGAGCATTTCTATTGGTCCATTCATCATGAAATTTTCACACAATGTGAAGGACAGCTGCCTTTGTTCAAATGATTTAGAAAAGTAAAAATCGCAAAAAATGGAGAGACTTTGTGTATGATGTATGTACATTCATTAATGTTTATGCATATTTGTAAGTACCTATATACTACTACTACTACTACTACTACTAATAATAATAATAATAATGTCTCATATTGCATATATGTAAGTAAGAGGTTACATGTCATTTTGCATGTCAGTTAACCTTTACCCTCTGTGAATATTTCATGATGTATGGACCAACAGAAATGCTTCAAAACAACTTGGAATGCAATGTCTTTACAGTAACTTGCATTTAAAAATTACATATATGTATTTTATATTTGTAAGCATCCATATGTTAAAATAATTAAAATCTGAATCTAACCCCAATCTTACCCTCAAGAACCAAGAAGAAAGAGAAAAGAAAGAGTTTTAAAAAGATGAAACACATAACGTTTGTAAAAAACACATCAAAAGTCTTGTTTTATCTGATTTAAATGCTTAATCAGGACATTTTTTGGCTTGAAAATCTACAAAAACAAACACAAACACACACACACACCAGGGAGAATACATGAGCTACACGTGTCGTGCTTGCCCCTGCATTTTTCAGGTCACTGTGGATGTGCGTGTGGTGAATTATTTACATTTTGCTTTGCCAGTGTTGAATAATTTGTGAGTGAGACAGACTAAACCGTGTGTTGCCATGGGGACAGTAATAGCTAAAATAAACCAACATAATTCTGTAGTTGTCAGTACAGACAACTTTCACTCTGTATATGTGTGCATGTGCACTGAGAGGCATATTAATGGCCTCTTCCCATATACAAATTCCCACAGCAGCATGACCAGCAAGCTAATCAAAGTGGCAGACAGACAAGTGTGTGTGCGGCTGGTTAGCTATACTGTGACTAATGTGCTTTGTTAAAGTGTTATGAAAAAACACACAAAAACTCTGCCAGACTGGGCGAATCAACTTAGGCAGACAATACACACACACACACATAGACATATGCACGCCGTGGTGGGTCTGTAGAGGGTATGAATGAGTGATGAGCGAAGTGTGTGTTTTATTTGCTCAGCAGATTCACTCTAAGTGATTCCTCCGCTGTAGCATAATAGTGGCTCAGTGGACTTTATGAATTGTCCTTTAGAGCGGTGGTGCCAAACAAAAGGACTGAAGGACAACTGCGCGTTCTGGAAGATTCTTGAAATAATGGCCCAAATCGTCCATAAAAGTATAGAGGAGCCATTATATTCACAATGCGAGACTCTAACGGCTAGAGAGCAGTTATACAGCAGCCAGTTATACGTGTTAGCTATCAAATAAAGAGCCACAGTGTGCCGTTCCAGGAAGTAATGGCCTTGAATTAGCATCTGAGTTGTCTACAGGAATGTAAAGGGCCACCACAGAGACTCCTGCCAGAGAGAACAATTGAATATAAAGAGAGTGTCATTTTTTACATATCTTAAATACATTTTGATCTGAAGACACCACAGAGAAGCTTTAGGTACTGTATGTGCATATATAGGACCAGTCAAGAGTTTAGACACATTTCTTTGAATAGAGTTTCATGTACTCTTGAATACATATTCATCTTATATTCTACTAATGGCACCAAACTAGAATTTGAGTAATCTATAGTAATGTTAAGAGACCATAGAGAGAACAATGGAATAAAAGAGACAAAAGAGATAAAACAGACAAAATGTAGTAGTCCTGTAAGAAAAAAATACAGGCAGTAGATACCGTATGTGTGCATATACAGTGCCAATCAAGAGTTCAGACTTAATTTCTAATACATGTTGATCTAATGTATCTAATGGCCCCAAATTAGCATTTGGGTTGTCTACAGGAATATTAAAAGACAACACAAAAACTCCTGCTGTGGAGAACAATGGAATAGAGCAGAGTTCTACAGTTTAGAAGTGTAAAACAAAGAGGGCTCTAAGTAGTTTACACAGGGGATTTGCCCAAATTTGCATTTGAGTTGTCTATAGCAATGTTAAAAGACACCATGGAGACCCCTGCCATAAGGAAAAATACAGTACACATACAGAACCAGTCAAGAGTTTAGGCATATTTTATTAATTAATTTAATTAAGTTTTTAAATGAGTTAAATTAGCATTCATCTATAGAAACATTATAGGACGACACCATAGAAATGCCACAGAGAACAAAGAAGAAAGAGAATGAATGTAATTCAACTAATGGCTTCAAATGAGCATTTCACACACATGAATGTTAAAAGACACCATAGAGTACAATGGAATAAAAGAGGTGGAAAGTAGGAAGCCTATAAGAAAATTGTTTAGGCTGTAGACACCGTATATGTATGAACTTTTGACTGGTACGGTACCAGTACACATGAATGAATTGACTAATCTTTTCATAATCCTACATACTTTTTGATCTAATAATCACGTAATGGCCCCAGAATTAGCATTTGAGCCATCTATAAGAATGCAAATGGACTACGGCGACACAACAGAACAGAAAGGCGTGTAGTATAAGGAACTCTACAGGCAATAGATACTGATGTTCAAACGAAGAACACCTACTCAAAAAATGAGCTCATACTTTTCTGAATATTATTATTATGCTAAAATAATGGATTTTAACATGCCAAAATCATTATTTTAATTTTTTTGCAATGAGACTGTCAGTAGGAGAAAAAAACAATACCATAATTTGTACAATATTTTTTTTCATTTGAAAATAGAGTATTTTATTTTGGCCAAAAAAATTAAAGCATACTTTATTAAATATAACTATTATTGAACCTTAAATGAGGACAACATTTGAAAAATTGATGCAGTTAACCCAGGCTTATTATTCAGAAACTACAGAGACTTCAGTGTAAACTGGCTGAGCTATTCTTAGGTTCTAAAAGTGTGTAATAAAAATTTGGGCCCGCTGGTGGGCCCTGGCCTTTTAAAGGGTTAAATCACAGGTCAATGCATGTTTACAACTCCTGTGAATGTGGGTGCTGTCTCGCACCTTTAGGTCCCAGCAGCAGGGCTTCAGTGGCCTTTCCCCCGTCTCCACAGCGTGCCTCGTCAAAGGGCAGGCACTGCTCCCCCGTTCCAGCCACTACCTCCACGTTCTGCAGCAGCTCCTTCGTTCCCGACAGCACTTTGGGTCTGAAGATCCGCCGCGAATTTGTGTCCGAAACATACAGCTGACCGGTCATGGGGTCAGTGGCCAGGTAGTACCGATGTGCAGGGTTGTTGCTACAGAGACAAAGTCAGCAATACATTATGGATATGGAACTGGATGGTGCAAAAAAACACAGGGTCTATCTGGAAGAATGGTTTAGGACTGGACACTTTTATTAGGATGGAGTAAAAACAAAGGAGAAGAACAAATGAGGGGAATGGAGGAGACTGGATAAAGCAGGTGCTTTTAATTCCCCACAGTGTTTTCCTTACCGTTACTTATGTAACAGAACACAAGAGAGTGGCTGAGATCTGGTCTCAGGGATGTGCTGAAAGCAAGTGCCGTAGAGCAACACAGCGGTGATGTTAGTCACGATATTACACATCCTAAAATGTTTCATTGCTTTTATTCAAAAGTTCTACAAAATTGCAAAGAAGCCCTACACACATCAAATGAAAAAGCTTTAATATAATAAATTCCTACCACCAATAAAAGAGCCAACTTTCAACTCAGTTTTTAATGTTTGCTAGATTAACCTGCAAGTTGTTTGGTTGCAGATAGCCTATAAAGCATTTCACAGCCCATCTTGTTTGCTGAATTGCATTCTGTTTGTTTTTGGCTAATTGCTTAGCCGCAGCTAACACACGAAGAGCGTGCTTCACAAACAACAGTATGGGTAGAACACTTCTCAACTAAGCAGAATATGCCCTTTGAAACGGCTGTATAAAAGCAGCTTACACACTTATACCAGCTAATAAAGTACAAATAATAAGCACTAATAATAAACTAAAAATAATAAACTAAAATGCCTGAAATTTGCAGTATCAGTAATAGTAGCAGTTGTAGTAATAGCATAGGCGCCAACTACAGGAAGGGCACTGACTCATTCACCCTTCCTAAACTAAATAAAGCAAATCCTAGAGCAAAGCTAGAGAAAAGTCACTGTAGTAAAATGCATAGAACAGTTTGAAAACAGCTGCTATAGTGAAACTGCAATTAACAGTAGGCCTTTAAGCTGCAAAGTTGTTACGGCAACAAGAAAAACTGTGCTGTCTTTCACATATAAGTGTTTCACTCACGGGTTCTTATTACATCATGCAGGACTGCCAGATTTGTGGTTTTCCAGTGCGGGTGGATTTTTATACAGTCATGGGGTGTGTTTTTGTTGGGACTATTTTGTAAGTCATGCCATGGAAAAAGGTTTGGAATATAAATGAGTAGTCCAATGCATGTACACTAAACCTAGTACACATTAACAGTAAGAGAGGCCGCAGAAGAAGGCGGCTTGTTTGGTGGTGATGCCATTCTAAACCTGACTCTTAACACAACTGTCTCAGCAAATATCATAAATCATAAATAATGTTAAATTATATATATATATATATATATATATATATATATATATATATATATAAAATAATAAAATAAATCATAACTGATCATTAAGAACAATAAAACTTTTATATAGGTTAGGCCATGTGCCTTTGTCTTCTTTTTCTGCTCCACCCTGGCTGCGTCTACTCTATTTCCCACACCTCCAGCCCATATCCTGGACCTGTTTAGGTTCTCATCCAAGCAAAGGCATCCCTTTGTGTTCCCTGGGTGTTGGTGAAGTCTCTGCTTTGATAACCCAAGTTCCAAGCCTTTTTACTTTGTGTGGGTCTTTCCTTTGTTTTTGACCCCTGCTTGACATTGACTATGGATATGCCTCTTATGTTGCCTGCTTGTGTTTTGACCCTTGCCTGTTGTGACAGTGATTATTGGATATTCCAAATAAAGCCACTTTGCACTTGCAACCGACTTGCATGCCTTGTCCATCACATAAATGTAATCCAAGAGCAGAACAGGTGAGGGTGACTAGTTTTTATGTTCTCTTGTACTATGACACACCTCTCCCAGCTATTAAAGGAGTTTAACAGGTAAGCAGGTTATGATGATTATTTTATTAGGAAAAACAAAGAAGCATAGACTACTGTAGTGTTAGTATTGTAGTATTAGCATTCGTACTAAAGTGTTAGCATTGCAGTAGTACTGCAGTGTTGGTATTTCAGTATTAGTATTGCAGGCTCAGTGCTATAGTAACAGTATTGCAGTTTCTTAGAGCAGTAGTAATATGGCAGTATTAGTACTGCAGTATAATTATTGCAGTACTAGAACTGAAGTGCTAGTGCTGCAGTATTTGTATCACAGTATCGCAGTACTCCATTAGTATGGTTGTGTTACTGCAGTACTAATACTGCAACACTGCAATGCTTAGTAGTGCAGTATTATTGCAGCATTAGTATTGCAGTATTAGTTCTGCAGTATTATTATTATTATTATTGCAGCAGTAGTGCTGCATTATTTGTATTGTAGTATTATTACTGTGGTATTAGTATTGCGGTATTAATACTGCAGTGTTAGTATAATAATTATTGCCACAACAGGCAGGAGTCAAAACACAAGCAGGCCACAAAAGCAGTGTTAGTACTGTAATATTAGTGCTGCACTGGTACTGCAGTAATAGCATTTCAGTATTAGTACTGAAGCGTTGGTACTGGGCTAAAGGGCTAGTTTTGTTCAGGCTGTATTTGAGCCAATGGAGAATATTTTAGTGGACGCTGTTCATTAGAGCAAAGCGGCGTTAGACCGTGAGCACTGTCTTACACTGAGCTTAATGCAGACTGACTGGAGATCAGTGCAGACTGACACCACCGCAATGATGGCAACCAATCTGTCACGTCCTCTCCATCACCTCCACTTTATCACCAAAAAAACACAGTCAGCGAGTCAGCATGAGGCGACAGGCGTCTGCCGAGAAAAAAATCAACAACTCCTCACAGGGCGTCAATTAACACAAGCTAAGAATAGAATGTGTGTGTGTGTGTGTGTGTGTGGTGTGTGTGTGTGTGTGTGTGTATGTCTGTGTCTGTGTCTACTCTGGGGAGAACACCTCGCAATGACACACATAGAGGCACAGATGAAACTCCCACGCCCTGCTGTTCTTTTAAAGGGCCTTTATTACTGATCTGGGAACAGCACTTCTGATCTCAAAGTACATCTGCTGATCAGAGTGGGACTTGAAGGCATAGTCCATAAAAAATCTAATTTACACAGTTTACCCCAAATTTAGTTGATCAGGCAATTAGACAGATAAGGAGGTAGACAGATAGATCTTTTCTTGCCCAAAACAAAGCCCAAAGTAATTAATTAGTGTGGAAAAACAACTCAATTTTAAACTAATTCCACCTCAGGCTGTGTAAGACTATGGTGAAATACAGGCTTGTAAGCCACATGGAGTCAGTTGAGAGAACTGTAATACTAAAGAGCCATCTGACTGACATGCAAAACAAAATGCCAGTTAAAAATCTCACTAAAAGGTGAGTTTCTGAAAGCTGAAAGCTAATTTTAGCGTGCAGTGTGCATAAGACAGTCTGTGTACTTCTCTGGGCAGAGTGTCTGAGGCTGAAGCTTACAACAAAACTCTTCTACACTATCCGAGCCTGTATTAGCAAGCTACTAACAAAATATTTTTCACAGAAGTCCAGAACACGCACCTTTTTTCATATGTTAATCACAACTAATCCACTAGTTGACAGATTTCCATCACATGAGGTCACTGGAGATGCATTTGAGACACATGGAAATGCCAGTTGTATATGGCTACACATCTCGCTGTCCAATTATAGTCACATCACTCGAGACAGATCTTAATACCAACACTGTTAACTATAAGGAGACCGAAAAAAATGTCCCATCAGTGTCCCATCAGTGTTTGACCCTGGAAATGTCCCAACAGTGTTTGAACTCAGTGTTACACTTTTAAAACATGGCATGGTGCTGACTTCCCAGTGAATGGAAAATAAGCAGCAAAAAACAGCCCGTTTTGGATTCTTTTTTTTTTTGTTATGTTACATTTTGTGAAAATAAGTTAACATATCCTCTACAGGGAACACTCTTGAATATGACATTTTTCTGCTAATTTTAGAGCACAGGTTCTATGTATTTGCTGAGTATAACATATTGATAAAATGTGCCATAATAAATACATTTGTGCCAAAGGCCAATATGTATGTTTTTTGTTCCCTCAATATATTAAATTCAGCAAATTAACAGTAATTGTGCATTAAAATGTACAGAAGTGTGTTCTCTGTACAGGACAAGTTAACCCATTTTTACTCAGGCAACGCAAGGCAAGGCAAGGTAAGGTCCGCCCAAACTTTTGCATAATGAGGTATATTAGTCTTAAAGGCACAGTCACAAAAACAGCCTGTTTGATTATAAAGAATAAAGAGAGGCCACAAAAAAACAAACTACACGTGAAACATGATATCATTGTTTCCGCCCGCTGGTGGAGCTACAGTGATTTAATCCGAAATCTGAAGGGGTTAAAGGTTTATTTCATTGAAGTCAGTACTTTGCTGCTGAAATTTTCTAGATAGCTTTACAAAATTTTTTACTCATCTGTTTCAAACATTTTACTTACAAAGCACTTTGTCCAAAGCAGCTTTCCTGAGAAATTATATAGTTATATAATGAATTACATTACATTTGATTCACATTCAGTGAGACAAAAATGTAAAGGCTGGTCTCTGCAAATGAACTGTACAATAAATCATAATGAAAAGATCTCCTCTTTTACTCACCAACACATATATGGTATGGATTGAAAGTTAATAATCTGCACTGTCCACTCAATTTCTCTGCTTGTTTCAATGAGCATATTTCAGTGAATAATTCATATAAAATTACAGCGTGGTTTTGCTATTAGTATTTATAACTCATGAGCATTAAAGTCTGTTAGAAAAGTGTCAGAGCAGGGTCTGGTGGGTTTTCGGCTGTGTTAGAGACATACACAGTTTGTTAGAAGCTGGAGGTCAGGCTTCAAAGGCAGAGTTTATAGTGACTCAGCTGTGAGATCATAGGTTTGGGCCTTTTTGAAGCCCCATAGGGTTTAATTGGAGCTCGGTGGTGCTCATGAGTGGATATAAACGCAGCTAATTTGAAGCGTGCAAGCTCAAGTCATTAAGGCTGGTTAAAGTTTGAGACGAAGGATAAATTTTGTAATCCTGCAAATGTAGAGGCCATTCCTCTCTTATTTTATTGGAACAGAATTAGAATTAGCTGGTTTGGCTGGACATGGTTCCATCGGTGACTGTGAGCGTTCTATGGTTTTTCCATTTTAAACCTCAGAGACTCTTCGTTGGCTGACTTTTCACAGACTCTCTTTAAGCCTCTGTTTCATTCTAGTTCTTAGTATTAGCTTAGTTAGGATAATTAATAATTAAGCTTAATTAGCTTAGCTCATATAAATAGGTTTTTTCATTTTTATCTGAAAGAGATTTAGGCATAAGTGACCCCAAATGTAGCTGATCAGTTAGGTTTGTGTTTGGTGTGTTAAGTAACAGAAACTTACCATGTAACATTACACATAGCTAACAAGTAAGGGAAGCTTATACCTCACCAATTAGCATGGTGCAAACCGCATGCCTAACTCATCACACACTTGCCTTATGCTGTGTTGAGCTGTTAAGTGATCTCAAATAGATGTGCTGATTCGATTTCTAACACTGTATGACACACTGTTATCTATAAACAATGACAAAAGTATGTCATATAGCTAATAATAGTAGAAGGAGTAAGTCAGTGTTTAAGTTTAACATGCCGCCCTCGTGCTCTTGCAGTGTTCTTCACTGCAGCATTTCCACTGGAGTCAGCTAAACTTGCCACTCTGTGTATTTCTCTATCAACACACAGTGCTGAAGGAAAGAACTAGCAGAATCAAAAGGTCTATAGAAGTTAAACAAGTCTGTCTCTTCCCTGTACCTTTAAAAAGACGCTTTAAGCCTTTCTGCAATACGGCTGTCTTTCACCACACAGAGGAATGAACATAAACACTTCAGGACGTTCCGCTAAGCCATCTTTTCATCAATAGAGTGCATAGATGCCACTTCACACACCAAAACGTGAATGAAAAGAGAAGAAACACAACGAGCCTCTCAAAACACACTATTCTCACAGCAACTCTATAAGCCCATGACACACCATCTGAGATTCTCTTCAAATCTCCTCAGCAGACACAGAGGAAGACATCACCTTCAATTATGGTAAAAAAAAAAAAAAACAATTAAATAAATAAAAAATAAACTGTATTTGAAAAGAAGTCTTCACCGACAATTGCAACATTTTCAACATTTTCGCTATCAGACAGCTTTTGAAAACCATTTTCAGTAGATCAATCGCAATCCTGGAAAGAATTCCTTTACATGTACAAGAGAGCAGATATACACTATAGTCAAAAATACCAGTCAATTGTTTGGACACATCTACTCATGCAAGGATTTTCCTTCTTTTCACTATTTTTCATATTTTAGAACAATAGTAAAACTGATGAGTGCACTCATCAAAAAATGTTAAAGATTTGTTAAATATTCTAATTTTTCTTGTTTTGTGAAAATGCTGTCAAATTGCTGTTCATCTTTCATAAGAAGGCAACATTGTTTTTTTAATATACGTTAGTGCAGGGGTTGCAACTCAAATGTTAATAAGAGTCATTTTGTCTTTTTAACAAAAATCAAACGACCTTGGGAGCCACAACATTTTGTGTCCATTTTACCATCTTGGCTGTAAATATGTCTTAGTATGTGCTAATGTACTAGTACAGGCTAAAAATATAATATAAACAAAAACACAGACTTACTTTGCTCTACTTTAAGCTTTAGCTTAGCTGTAGCCGCTTTTCTTGCATCACCACCAGGAAACTTTTCCACAAAAGTAGAAGTTTCTTCTAAAATGTCTCTCAATGTTCTACTTTTTACGAGGCTGAAGTCGCTTCTCATTTTGCCAGCGGTTATAGGCTACATTAATTACAGCGTTTAAGATCATTTATTGTTAAAACTTTATTTTATTTTATTTTACTGCTTTCGCGCTATGTTGCACACTTTGGAGCCGAGATACAGCATCCCATCGCGAAGATATTTTATTGACATAGCAACCCCCCCCCACAATGAGACCAAAACCGGAGTTATGGAATCACTAAAGTAAACGGGTGGTATGGCTGTAACGTGATGCATGAACACCCATTGCCACAGGATCTTATTTCACAGTAACTGCGCATTTTATCACAGATGAGTAGCAGCATGTGCTCCAAACAAGTGCAGTGAATGATAGTCTTCCAGTTCACTTGCCACATCGCTTACATTTGATTTATTAATAAAAGATATTGGAAGTAAATTCCTTATGGATCATTACAAATACTTTGCTTTAAAAGTACCAAGTTGTCACACAGTGAGAAAAAAGAAATTCTGTATAGAAAAAAAGATGCATCAAGATGCATTGAAAATGGTTTTATAATCGCATTGCAACCCTCTGAATCGAATCGTGAGCTACCTAGAGATTCCTACTCCTAATGTGTATATATAAATATATAAAATTGTAAACACAATATTTTTTAACACAATGCAATATTTTGTTCCAACAGTGACCCATCAACTTCAATACATATGTGTTTAGACCAAACTGTGTGACTAGTTTTTGGTTTACATAAAAAATCTACACTTAATACAATGTATAAATCTAAACTTAAAGTTACAAAAGTACATGCTATTAACAGATTCACCAATTTACTGGCTGTTAAAATCTCAGACGGTGCATTTTAAAGTGTTTCGCTGTTTATATTGAAAAGCTTGTTGTGCTTAGTGGAGACAGAGACTGTACAGGTGATGCTGTGGGCAGGTAGAGGACAGGTGTGGAGGAAACACATACTTTTTCACAGGCTTACCTGTGTCTGAAGTCTTTATTTCTTATTGGAGTGGAAGCAAAAAAGAGAAGAAGAAGAAGAACAGAAGGAAAGAGAGGGAAAGAGCAGAAATACAAGAGTGTTAATTAGAGGAAAAAAGATATATTTAATTAAAACACACACACACTGCTTGGTCTTGTTTCTAAAATCACTCAAATTACAGGATTGCTAAATTATTAATCTTAAAACTTATTACGATTCATCGACCAATTCTGTTAGTTAACAGTAGATATGACTTCTAAGCAACATTAGCATTGGCACATTAATACTGATCTACCCATGCTTTACCCACAAATGTGTTCTTTCATAGTTTCTGAACACTAGTTAAAATCCCATTTGATCTAATAAGAATCTTTTGCAGATTTTGAGTTTCCAGTTTAGGATGCTTCCGAGTTAGACTGTGTTGCTGTAGATTCTTGAAGCTAGTCAAGTTGGAAACAACAGGAAGATGCTACCATGTTAATGTCAACATGATTACACAACAAAAAACTTGATCAGTGTGACTTTTCACACAAATTCAGATGAAATATCATTTCAAATTAATAATACACTTGAAATGTCAGCATTTTGACAAAAACTGCTACAGGACTCCACTAGGTTGTATGGGATTTTTGCCAACATTTAATTTACTATGAATTATTCAGTAACTACTATGAAGGATTCAGTAGTACTATGATTTATTCAGTACCAACTATGATTTATTCAGTCACTACTATGAATTATTCAATAACTACTATGTAAAATGTACCTATAATGACATTAATATGTTGCATTACTATATTACCTCTCCATTATTACCTATATAAGAACTACACAGGAACTGTCCACTTATTTTAAAGTGTAACTTTATCACTACACTACAAGAAAGTTCCTGTGTAGCTGTTATATAGGTATAATGTAATTGCAGAATGGTATTAATCAATGTAATGTGATTAGGTTACCTTGTTACAACACAGATATTCCAAAGTAATTATGTAAAACATTAATGTTATGTAAAACATACTTCCATTAACTGCTGGAAAAGACTTCTGATCTGCAGTGTATCAAAAAGATACACATGTGTAATTACATAGGCTGTACTTCTGTAATCCATCTGTAACATTGTAACTAAATCATCAGTAGTTACAGCGTTGTTGCATTTGTTATTCATGTGTAACTACAAAGTTATTAGAGACACAATATAAAGTGGGACCGTAAGTTCTGTAGTTGTGACAGTTCAGCAATTCTGGGGAAAAAAAAATAACCCTTAAAAAACCACAGTTATTAAAAGTAATAAAAGCATCTTGTCAAGTGGAGAAATTGGAAAGAGCAGATTCTAAATGCTCAATCCATGTTTAAGCATTATGATTTATGACTGACTTATTATGACTCAAATCTAATGAAAAGATATTGTTAGGTGTGCAGTCTTGCAGAAAAAAAGTCCTTTCCATTTCTTGCTGGACTTTTGTTATTGTTTGCAACAGAAAAAAAAATAACATGGCAGACATAAACCTGCTGACACAGAGTGCAAAAGGCATGGGCATTTCAGTCAAATCTGATATTAAAAAACATTGAATCCAGAACCAGAACCTATTTGAACGGGATTAGTTTTACATAAGGAGGTGGGGTAATGTAATGTAATGTAATATAACCGGCATTTCTCAATGATTTTAGTCCTGTCCGAATGTGTTTATTACCCTGGGTTTTATTAATCCCAAATGAATGGAAATGCCATCATATTCTGTATAAATGGAGTTTTGTAAGTATAGAGGCACTCAAAAAAGCATTTACTTGTGTTCTCTGTAACTGAAATCAAGCTGATGTGTAGTGTCCTACTTCAAGCGCACAACTCAGACCATTAATACATATAATTATAGAGGAAAAGTTTCATTTTATGCTGTGATGTTGACTGCTGGCTGTGAATTGCCAAGCTAGTGCTAGAGACAGTGCATTCACTTAAGACAGCAGAACAGACGGTTAGGGTAAACAGAGTATCAGCTAAATTAAATGTTTTGACATGTTTCCTACTCCAGAAAAGAAGCAGTGTGTAAAATTGAGTACCTACTCCGTCATTTATGTTGAGACGTTACAGATGTCCTGTGGTAAACTGGAATCTCACTGCCTGATAAACAGGCAAATAGCAATTGTCTACTACTTCAGCAAATATTAGTAACCTAAACACTTCTTTCACCTCGTACATTTCAGCTCACAAACAGCAAGTTTGTGAAAAATGTGTGATAAATTCTGAAGACAATGTTTAAATATATACAGCTATACAAAAAAGCTTGCGCTTGATATTTATTTGGCACTTTTCTGCAACGCTTCCTTTGTGCTATACCTGCACTGTTTACTAGCTGCTGTGTGTGGTACCCTTTAGATGACTGCAGTAGTCTTTCTACTGGACAAAACGGATATGAACCTTTAGAAAAAATGAAGGTGCAGGCTGCCCTCTGGTAGAGGAACTTTCATGACTATTCGAAAAGTCTGAGTCATTCCTAATGTACACTCAATGTAACTGTAATTCATTATGTAACAAACTAAATATGCAATTATATTTAACTCATTGTAAACTGTATTTATAGCAAAACCACAGTAAGAGGACCTGAAAGCATTGACTGGTAACAGCAGAGATTTTGTGGCAATAGAAATAGAAAAAGAGAGAGAGAGAGAGAAAGAGAGAGAGAGAGAGAGAGAGAGAGAGAGAAAGAGAGAAGGAGGGAGGGAGGGAGGGAGAGAGAGAGAAAGAGAACGGCAAAGGAGAGATAAGAGGGGTTGGGTATCAGAGAAGCAGCAAAATAAGGTGTTGGAGGAGAGGGGAGAGTTACACACACACACAATCATTTCTAAGCCTCCAAACCAGTGTCTATAAAAGACCTGAGACAGATTTAATTTCATACAGAGAGCACTCTGAAAGAATATCCGTCTAAGTGTGCGTGTGTGAGACAGCAAGTGACAGTGTGAGAGTGGAGGAAGTGGATCTTGAGGTCTAAATGGAGTGGTTATAAAGGCTGACCTCATGTTTCTTGTGCTAAAAGTTTATAATGGCTTTCAGGGCTTCAAACAGACACACAGAGATAAACACTGAATATTACAATCAGAATACAATAGACTTCTTTGATTATAATTAATGTTTATTTACAATCAGACCAGTATAAAGATCCATAGATCCAAAGATCCACTGACCTTATTTTGAGTGTCTGAAAATATTAACCTGAATGAATATCAGTATATGAAAGTGTGCTTAGTAGAGACTATATACCCTTTTTACTTATTCAATAATAATCAAATAATAAAGACAGAACTACTTTAAATGAGATACCAGAAGGTATTTTTTACCATTTTTTTCCTTTCACAGTTATTTTGTTATTTAGTTATTAAATAATAATTAATATACAGTAATTATCTATTTACAGTATTGTGCTTAACATTTGATCACCATGTATTCTCAATATTATTATATTATTAGAACGTTTTTGATGTTCTACAGTTTTCTCAGTCCCTGTTCATCACTCTGGACACAGTACACATTTCTATATTTAATCAGCTTTTAACTACTTAGTTGAAACCTTGTTGTATAGTAGTAGCACCTGAGTAAATTTACATTATATTTTATGTATTCTCTTCAACAATTTTTTTTTTTAAATGATGATTCCAAACTTTTGAATGTATATGAATAATTCTACTGAATTAGTCCAAACTGCTGTCCCACAGCATCAACTTGTGAAAATAATGCTTTCATTTTTTGTATTTTAAACATATTTTTTTCAATATTTTGAATAGGTTTCAATAGGTTGAAAGATTTAGATTTACAATGAATGTAATTTAAAAAAAGAAGGTTAAAGGTTTTCATGTCACTACTGTAACAGAGTTTTAGTGTATAGACAAAGTCTCATTTTAGCCACATCCCTGCATTTTAGACCAGGAAGAGAGACTGCATCCCTGTCCCTCATAGCCACATGGATCCCACTGATCCCATTGTTAGATCCCAAGTAATATGTCTGTAAGTCTGAAAATCAGTGTGTAACATTAAGAATTGTCACTACTGAAACACATGTTTTCTGCAATTAGGTAACTTTATGTTTTAATTAAAAACATTCAGATGTTTTTGTGTGTACAACTGTTCAAAGTTTTGTTTGATAGTAATGCACTGGCTAGCCTTTTTGAGCTATGCTTAAAATTAGCTAAAATTGTCACATTTGAAACAGTCATTATCAAAACATTTAGTAAATTGTCAGTGGTGTTATGACTTTGGTAGTGACAAAATGGAATGTTCAATCATTTATTTTATAATATCCATATATACAGTAAAATTAACATAATTAAGGTATAAGTCATTAAAAGCAAAAAGATTTTAGTCTAAAGTTTACTTCAGTTAAAAGTCTGAAATGTGTTTTCAACCTTGACTTAGAACCAGTAAAATTATCTCTATATATCCTTTGTAATATATTTTTGGTATATCATTTACATTGTGTTGCTGCTTTATTTCATTTTGTTAAAAAACACAAAACCAACTTTTTAATGTGTAGATAATTTTTGTGTATTTCACTGTTTTGGCATGTGCCAAAATCTGTTAAAAAATACAGCAAATGTATGTGCAGAACAGAAAACAAGTACTGATCTAACCTTTTAAAATTAAGAAAGCTATATTTAAGAAATTATTGTAAATTTATAACAAAATAAAACAAAATAAACTTTAGTGCCCAGTAATATTTCAGCAGTTACACAGTGATATATTGTAATGCTGGACTGGAAAAGCCTATAGGGTACACACACACACACACACACACACACACACACAGTCTTTCATGTAAGATGTTTTAGCTCAATAGTGGGCTGTGGTGGATTAAAAAGCGAGAGAGTTGAGGGAGTATCTCCATATTCTCTGCATTCAGGGGTTAAACATGCCAATAAAAATCCAGCACATTTACACACGCATAGCCGCCTTCCGCTGGGTATCCCATACACACTTAAAAGCTCAATGGCGGGGTGTTAGGGTCAGACCCTGCAGCTATTTTACCTTTGGCTACTGCATCAATTTTTAGTGAACTGGAAGCTAAGCCATCATTAAATATAGAGCAAAATACACACAGAATGAACCTGCTACTGTAAAACACACACACACACACACAAACACACACTGCTGTAAATAATGTACACTCTCAGCACATTACACAGCACCCTTCAAAAGACTAGACCCACCTGACTGAATGTCTGTTTTTCACAATCTTAAAGATGTTCTGATCAAAGTCCTTATGATTAAATTTTTGAAATTTATTTCTACAACAAATAGAATTAGTAAAGCTGATGTTTATATATGAACTTGCGTTCAAAGCAAACAATTCATTCAGAAGTTTGGAATTTTGCTCAATCAATATTTTCAATGAAATAAAAGCAGTTAGGCTCCAGACACGTGTAAAAACATGTGTAACTTCTTCAGTCCTGCTGGAAAAGCATTTCAGATGGCAGCAACAATGTAAACTCCAACACCTCATTTTTTAATTTCTGAAATTATCTAAATTACAAGTCTGATTTCTTTAAAACATTTTGGTCAGTACATAATTCCATTTGTTTTACTTCACAGTTTTTACCTCTTCACTATTATTCTACAACCACGAAAACAGTATATTCCATGAAAACATTCCATCCCTCTCTCCATCCATACCTGAGCTCCATGACGCTGGTGACATTTCCAGAGGGGAAGATGCGTCTGATATAGTTGAAGTCTCCTACAAAAAGGCTGCCATCTGATGCGCAGGCCAGAGCCACTGGGGCCAGCAGTTTATTTCCATCAGCCTGACCGTTACAGCTGGGACAGGAAATGCTGCGCCTGCGTCCATTACCCATAATGGTGCTGATCACCGGAGGCTGCTGTGAAATGAAGATGTTCTCACCATTCCCTTTATATAGGATACCTGCAACAGAGAGAAAGAGAGAGAGAGAGATTACAATGCTAATCAAATTTACCCCTCTTACTCAAATATAGCCTATGATCCAAAACATGTTTGGTGCCTGAAGTTTGCTACTTCAGTTTTGCACTGGAGCTATGATGCTGTTGCAGCTAACAAGTCATGGAAGCTCAAATCAGAGCCATCTTAAGAAGAGCCTGTTCCTCCCATTCCTGTTCTTCCCATTATACCAAAACTATAACTGCAAGGAAGGCACCTGTGAGCGAGTCCTCAGTGAATAGTCAGAATGAAGATAAATGAATAAAAATAAAAATGTAATCATGTTTCTGACCATTCATGTCAGAATTTCCTTTAAAAAGTAGAAGGAGAATTATATTTTAAAAAAAAACTATGATAACTTGCCAGTATATTACCATTTTTCAACAACACGTATGGGTAGCAGGACACTCATAGCACTACTGCTGAGCGCTGATTGGTTGATAAACTGATAAGCTTATTGGCAGAGTAAAGCAGTTCACGATCACTGACATCATGAATATACGCAAGTCACTATGAGAGCAGTACAACAATATTTTAAATGATATACACAAATATGTATAGAAATATATTTTACACAGTGCATTTTTCTATATTTCTGCCTAAAGACTTCATAGGTCCCCTTTTTGGACTCTCTCTGTAGTGCCCTGTAGCATCCGACCAAGCCGAAAACATTATTGAGTACTCAACCAAAAAGAGAGAGAGAGGACGGGGGAGAGAGAGTGAGGGGGAGGGGAGAGAGAGTGCTACATAGTAATGAACTCATCTTCCTTTAGACATGTATAATTCAGAGGCTGGTTTATGTAGTGATATTAAGGTCAGTGGAATTAATTATAATTATAATTTTATTTATTAATGACAATCAATAGATTTGAACTGTGTGCTTTGTGAAGTCTTTACCCCTGTGGACCTTCAGACATAAAATAAATGATTTTAAATTACTATAAACTCACACCAGTATATGATAAACAGGAGAATTTTCATCAGGAAAGGAAAACACAGGCACAAGTTTCAGCCCATTAGACTGATTTCAGGAGAGTCATCATCATTGGGATGAAGGATGTGAAGGATTTGTGAGTTAAGTCTCCTTCAAAGAGAAGCTGTTTATCGAAGGCTGTCAATAATCAAGAATGACAGCTTGTCAATGCAGCACAGTGAGGGATACTGACCCTCATCAAAACAGCTGCAAAACTCTCTCTGTTCAATTATACTCAGTGCTGATGGTCAGTGCATTCCAAAAACAAATAAATAAATGGATTAATAAATAAATAAATAAATAAATAAATGTTTAAATTATGTTTTAAATAATTAATTATAAATTAAACAAAATATTATTAATAGTAATACTTATATATAATTTTTATAATATAAGAAATGAATAAATATGACATTCATTTATTTGTACTGTACTAAATATTATATGTAACAAGTTATTTTATGTATTATATTTGAATATATATTGTGCTAATGTTGGTTATGACAAATATTCTATATTATATAGTGTATAATAGTGTTATATATTATTATTAGTAGTAGTACTAGTAGTATCATAAAATAGTAACAAAAATGTATTTATATTAATATGTATTTATACATATTATATACATATTATAATACATATATTACAACACATGTATTTATTCATTTGCAACATTAACACTTCAGAAACTGCAATATTTTTTTTTTTTTTCATTCTAAGAGCTCTGCAGGTTTTTACAAAAAGTTCAGAGAAGCTGAGAAACAGAGGTTGGTCTGGCAGATGTTTCAAATCTATAAGTACTACACATACACAGTGTTGGTGTATGTAGTGCATGTAACTTTAGTGAAAGTGGGGCATTCTCACTCCTTCTGTCAGCGGGGGACTGGTAATGCCTGATTCACCCCATCACACGGAGGGAGAGATCAAACGAAATCGAGGCATTTCGTCGCACATTTAAAGCAAACGGATCCAGCAAAAACTTTTTAGAGGAAAGAAAAAAAAAACACTATAAAAGTGATCATATGAAAAGTCCTGCTTTATGGCACACAACATTATGTTCATTTTAATCATATTAATTCTATACTTCATTTTTAGAACTGTGAATACAGGAAAGAGAGAAAAACAAGTAGGAGTTTTAATCATTTTAAGACTAATATTAAAAGTTATGAACTAAAGTAAACATTTGTTCCATCTTATTACATCTTCTAAATATAACTGCATGAACTGTATGAGCTGAAATACTGTCCCCTCTCTCTTTCTCGCTCTCTATATTTCCCACTGTCCCTATCTCTCTCTTTCTTTATTTCTGTCTTTCTCCCTTTGTTTTTCTCTCTTTCTCTCTACCTCTCTTTCTTTCCTTTTCTCTCTTTCTTTCTTTCTTTTTCCAGTGCTCTTTCGTGCAATAAGCGGTTTATAAACAGTTGCACAGGGCCCCCAACACCACCAGTGGGCTACAAAATTTGTATTTTTAAAAAGGCCTTTGAAATTGCCAAAAACTGCAGAGATTTTATGAAAATTAATAAAGCATTAATTCTTTTGCAGTTTTTGCATACAAAAGAACATGACTGGTGTGGGTGGGGTGTCGGGCCCCTCAGTTGTTCTCTTTCTCTCTCTCTCTCTATGATTGCAAGCTGATCAAGTTCACTCTCATAGAGCCCAGAGCAACAGTGCATTTGTGTACGTGTGTGTGTGTGTGTGTGTCTATTTATATGCATTTAAATATCAGTCTTTGTGAATCTAAGTCTGGGTGTCTGTGTGGATGTGAGTGTGTAAAGTCTATAACAAGCTCCAACAACACTGATGCTACTGCAAACTATTCAACACCGCCAACACACCATAACACTACTGCAATCCCAGTGTGTTATAATCAGGGTCATGTTAAAGAGCCCATATAATGGAAAAACATATATCCTATTTTTTTTTTTAACTAAAATTGTCCTTTCTGAATGCACTGTTTTTTGTGATGTCACATTCAGTATTGTGCAAAGTTTAAGGCAACTAAGCAAACAATTTAAAGCCATTTATCTGGGTAATAAGTGTGTTTCTGCTTGGAAAACAAACATCATATAACAATAAATTCAAACGATCATTAATCTAGTAAAAAGTAACAGCAACAAGAATTTCTCCAATGCCTCTCAGCCTTTGCATGTTTTTGTTCAAATTCACTGCCAACACACCTGATTCAACTTAGTAAAGCACTGATTATTCAAACCAGGTATTTGGTTTTTTTAAAACCAAATTTAAGCATAATAAAATATCTCCTCTTCTACTTCAAAAACAAATGTAGTATAGATTGAAAATTTACAATCTGATCTTTCCAGAGAATCCATTTTACACTTGTTTAAATGTGCTGCAACTGACAAATAATGAAACACGATACAAGAAGAGAAATTTTAAGGTGTAGAAACTATGGAGGGCTGACAGTTGGGAGAAACGAACAAAACCCCATTTCAGGAAAACTATAATTAAGACTAAATAAGATAATCACACCAGGGTTTTTCCGGCATAGAGAATTATGAGACGGCCACCTACCGCCTCCAGTTCTCGACAAAATTCTAACAGGTGTCTTCATGGACAACTCTATTCTCTAACAAGCATTGAACTCAGTAGATTTCTGTCATTTGTAACTGCAACTGTGGCATTACGCCATGTGCACTGCAATCAGCACAGTGCCTTGGGAAAGGCCCTGCCAAAACTGGAACTGTAGTAAAAGCATGGCTATAACTAGCTATGAGGACACCAAAGTCCGGACCTCGGTAGTTTCAGAAGGGTTTTTTCTTATCTCCATTCATGATTTTTGATGTGGAAAGTGCATTTCTGATAATGTGACAGCCACTCAGGAGAAGAGCCTTCACAGGTCTGCCCAGTCAAAAAGGGAAAGAACATTTTTTAAGATAGTGACACCTTTTTTTTTTTCTCGACACCTTTTTTAAGATAGTGACATTTGATTTGTTTTCTGTGAATGGTGTTGCTGGGCCAATCAGATCATTACGCTCTAAGCCACATGCCACCATTTTCTCAACCCTCCAATCACTGCTATCTGCAACTGTTTGTTATCAGCACCCAGCATGCTCCTAACTAGCATGAGGACACTGATTGTCTCGGGAATTTATGAGTTTTTTGAAATTCAATGTGGAAACAGCACTAAGACTACACAACTAGCAGTGACTGGTTCTCAGCCAGCCGAAGTTTATGGTTCGGCCATAAACTGAACTGCCTGCTGTATTTATCTCTGTAAAACTGCCCAGAGCATCTATAGGCTAACACACAACATAGCTATGATAAAATGTGAGTTTATGATGGTAATTACCAGATTATGATTTAAAATCCAAACCCTATAACTAATTTTTCACTTGTAAAGCTTTTGTAAAAATAACATTGTACATAATTAGCATGCTTTAGTCTAGTTCCAGTAGCTGCTTAGTTTAGGCTACAGGCGCCGTAGTTGGTTAGAGATTACATGAGAAATTAATGGTAGTTCAAAGTTGTTTTGTGTAACCTACTCAAAACAGTGAGCATGTTCACTGTTAACTAGTACACTGATAGCACACTATCGTGTAACATAATTTAGAAATCAGCAGATATATTTGACTGTATTTTATCTGGTTAACTGTATGAGTATCCATTAGATGGGGCTTGGTAGAGCCAGACTTTTGTAAATTATTTTTAAAGTATGCTTTTTCAGTAATCTGTGAGCACAGAGAAAGAGGAGAGCAAAAGATTTTAAAGATCTAATTTAGTGCATACATGTTTCAGCATGTATTTTCAGCTGAAAATAAATGTGTAAATAAATAGTTAAATAATTAATTAAATAAAATTAAATGGGGTAAACAGGGAATAAATGAAAGGGGAAGAAGTACATAACAATTATGGAGCAATGATTTGGTAAAAAAATCCAAAAGAGACAGATAATTGGTGTAACACATATTTGCCACTTAGTTTCGTTACTGTGTGATGTTTTTTCTTTGTTGCTAGTGCTTAGTGCTTTGTAAAAATGTTTCATCTCCATTTACTATTTACTAAGCAGCTGTTGGCAAAACTAATTTCCTGCAGGATAAAATAAAGTTTTTCCTTGTCAAATCAAATCAATTGCTAAGCTTTAGAGAAACTGTACCAACCTCCCACACCGCCCCCCCCAACCCCCCCTGCCTCTTTGCAGGCTGAAACGTGCAGGCAGGCCAAGTCACAGTGGGGAGGTCTTTCATCAAGGCCTAAACCAAAACAAGGTGTGGCTCGGTGGGCAAAGCGTTTGATCTTTCTTTAATGCTCCCAGGAGATGAAGCGGGACAGCAAGAGAGGAGGGTCAGCAGGAAACGTTACTAATTCCCCTCCATACATACCACCCGTGAGAAAGTCAAGTACAAATGAGGAGGAAGACACACACACACAAATACTGCATATAAACCATAAATAATGTATTTATCTTCGCTTGAGGTCTACGTTCATTTCCAGGCAAAACAAACAGGTCCGATTCTAGTCTTATAGAGATGTTTTCAAGTAAACATTTTGATCCAAAAAACGTGTAAAAATGGACAGCTACACTGAATGAATCATTCACTGACTATCAAATACTTGTCTCTGCACATGGCACAATGTTATGAAGAATTTCAATAAACGATACATGACGCACTGGATTTCCAGATAGAGATTCAGCCCAGTGTTGTACTAAACTAAATAGTTCTAAACTGCTCATTAGAGCCTAGATGAGTTTTAGCAAGCTCTTGACAGAACTTCTGGAAAGCCATCAAACCTCAGCACCATTTCTAGCTTTAATGACAAAATGCAAGTGCTTTATTTATAATAGACACTGATCAAATATTTGGAATATCTGTAACATTTACATTAATTGTCCACAGCACTGATGAATACACTGAAATACAACATAAATGTTTCTTTATGTTTATAAACATAAACAAAATAAAAGCTAGCAAGGAATCAATAGAAGAACAGAAAATGTAAAAAAATATGCCAAAATGTCTAACTCTGATACACAAATTCACCAACAGCACTACTGATTTGGAATCATCATTAAGGGGTGGGGCTTCATAGAGCAGCACTGAAGAACCAAAATGGATGTGGTGCTAAAAAGATACTGAATTCATAATGTGCATTCAGCTGGGAGAACAGACAGTGTTACTATCCATACCTTTGTGTTTTTTACTCTCTAAAGTAGGTAAGCCAGTCAGCTTGTTAAGTGATAGGTTAGCTGCTTGGCTAAACACCACTGCTACCAACCATGCCAGTTATCTACCTTTTTTTTGATAGAACTCAGTGTGTGGCACTGTGCTGTTACAAGTTTACCTCCTTCACTTTTATATTTTTACTGTTTATGATTAGCAAATTAGCTAGCTTGCTAACCACCAAAATGTAGGATTTTTTTATTGCCAGTCTTCCAGTGCAGCCTAGGTCATGCCTATTTTACAAGGCAACACAAACTGCAAATGTCCAGAGTAACTGTGGCTTGAGGTTAAATTAAAACTTTAAAATTCTTTTGTCAAAGTTTACCAACGGTTAGTCCAGGAATAAGTTTAAATAGAGAATTTTATAAAACATCATCTCTTCTCTCCATGACTTCAACAGTTTGTTTCACAGCATGACTAAAAGTACCCAAAGCACAACTTCTTCACTCAGCAACCAACAGAGAGAGTGAACTGAAACATACAGTGAACCACACACTGATCCAACACCTGCCATGACTACCTGCAGTCTTACTTTATAATATTATATATATATATATATACATATATATATACAACTGTGAATATTGGTGCTAAGAAAGTGAGATATATGAGGCTTTAATATGTACACAGAACAGTCTCCATTAATTGCCCACACTTCTAGAAATACTTAGGTTTCAGTGTACGTCAGTAGGGATTAAACAGAAGGTTTGCTTACAGAATTGCGAAACGTGTTAAAGAAGGAAGGAAAACATCCTTACTACAGAGGCTAAGAGTGTTTTTGTTTTTCAGAAAATGTTAGAAAGTGGTTTCTTGGTGACAGGAAGAGTGAGGAGGAGAGAGAGATAGAGAGAGAGAGAGAGAGAGAGAGAGAGACAGAGAGAGAGAGAAATATAAATGATGTGTGGATGGAATAGGAACAAACTAGCATCCTGCTTCCTGAATGCTGCTTGAATTAGAGCCTCTATGAGCTTCTGTGCACAGCTTCTGTACACTACACTCACTATCCTTAGAACAATACCCACATCCAAAGAAGAGAGACAGAGAGAGAGAGAGAGAGAGAGAGAGAGAGAGAGAGAGAGAGAGAGACATAAGAGAGAGAAAGACTGCTGTGGAATTTGTTATAACATGGCACAGCCTGAATCAGCCATTATACGGGAACAGATTTTTTTTGTTTTGCTGGGTAACAGTTGCACAATGATAGAAGGAGACCAGTGTTAAACCTTGACTATTAGAACTAGGCCATACATGTCAAAACTCAGTCAAAGCACGAGAAAAAAAACCTCAACGAAAATGTTCTGCTAGCGTCCCTATAAGATTTTAGTAGTTTGTTAACGCTAAGCTAGTGGTAAGTTATATGAGCACTTTCTTACCAGGCTAAAGTTAGCTTCTTACTTGAAATTTCCATTCCACCTTAAACACATTTAGGCACCACAATGTTTAACTTTAGAGTTTAGCTCCAACCCTAATCTAACACACTTGATCCAGGCAATGAAGCCCTGCAGAAGCATCTGAGAATTACAGCCAGTTGTGTTGGAACTCTCTAGTGTGGTACAAGGATTAGGCACCCTTGGCTTGACCTTTTTCGCATGAAATTGGTTCTCCCTTGTAAATGTGATTGGTCATTTCATAATTATGCTAGTTATTCCAACATGTTAGGACTTCTCTTCAGCTCCCGAAGTCTTCAATCGCCAACAGGAGAGTTCACTCAGCTATATCTACCCAGACCTCGACGAAAATAACTTCCTTACCGGCCAATTTTTCAGTGGGCCTTTCAAGTATTTAACCCTTTTGTTTCCATCCTATACTTAATATTTAAACAAAAAGAGTAATACTTGCAAAGTTTAAATACAAACATGATTCTATTGAATAAAAAATAAATCAAAATTTTCCCTCCTGAGGTACACAGTTTCACTACCGCAGGCTGCACCGCTTTTGGAAATGGGCAACTACTTATCTCAGTCACAAGGACTTCCTTAAGGAAGATCGTTCGATAGCTCTATGATATCCACCAGGAGAAAAAACTAAGGATGTGCATTCCAGTATATCCAGTTAACCATGAAGAAGGACTAACAATGCAAAAATAAATAAAAAATGAAATAAACAGAACAGACTTTGCTTGAAAACAATGTAGGGCTGTAGGCTTATCTTTTCAGGTGACAGCACTGATGTTCTATAAAATACTACAGTTCGCAGAGGTTCTCAAAATCGACTTAGGGATATGGTTGGTTTTTGTGTTGGATGAGTAACAGAGGCTGCCTCTTCTGGCACCTCAAATGGTTAACTCAATGCACATTGCTAGAAAAACACAGAAATATATACCCAGGTGTACAAATACATTCTTCAAAAAATATATATTAAAAAGATAACTCTTTATAGAGTTAATTATTGCCAATGTGCTTAACTATCATTATGATCATTTAATATGTTGTTTAATTAATTTATTTTTTATGTCTTTCTTGTTATTGCTCTCATATTATTTAGAAATGCACAACAATATCAGAATCGTATTAGTATAAGTAAATATTTACTTACAAATCAGCATCAGACAGATGTTTACATTTGCCCAACATTTCATACTGATATATGAAGATGTTTTTATCAAACTTTGTAAGAGCAGAATGTCTAGGTGATGCTGGGCTGCAGTGCTAAAATATCTGTATTTTTGTTCATTTTACTGCATTTGTAACCCTACAGAAACAAATGTACTTTTTACCGTACATTTTACATTTTGCTGCTGCTTTGCATCTTGTGATTGCTGTAGCAATAGTGCAGTAAAGCAGTCATACCAATAAACCTTTTTTAAGGTTAAATTTACAATAAGGTTAAACATACAATAACTTACTTATCTGACTGTCACCTCATTGATCCCTTTCTTTGCCACTATACACCCTTTAACTGCTGCTGCACTCAGCACTTTAACTTTAGACCCATACTTTGCACAATGTAAAGGTTACAGGTATGACTGCGTGTGTGTGTGTATGACTGAGTGATGGTAGGAATGCATGTTTTATTTTATTTTTTTGCATTGCATTTTATTTTATTGTATTTAATTGTATTTTATTTTATTCACTACATGTAAATGTCTGTCTGATACTGTGCACTGTGAGCTTCTGTAACCAAAACCAAATTCCTCGTATGTTTAAGCATACCTGGCCAATAAAGCTTGATTCTGATTCTGATTCTGAAGAAAGACATACAGAAAATGAGACAGAAACAGATAGAGAGAGAGAGAGGGAGTGAGATACGGAAACTTATACAACAGTTAGCTCCGGCCACGCAAGCTGATTGGTTGAGAAGTGTTCTAACTGTGCTGTTATTTCGGCATAACATCACGTTTTTTTCACAAACACTGTATCACTCCGCTGAGGCGCCATTGTTAAGCAACAACTATGACAGCTGTAGAAGATGCTCAAGCTATTTGAACATTTTTACTTTGTACTTTGCGCTCAAACAGAAAATGGATACTTTTAAGTTTACATTTGACCTAGAGCTGATTTGGACAGAATCTGAAGATGAGACTACACTAAATTCCCAAACCATCAGTTGGTCTGTGTAAGGAGTTGGAGAACGAACTGCCGGCTGTGATTTGGTGATTTTGTGATGTTATTCTGTGATAACACACTCCCTCTCGTGTAAACACATTGATTAACCGCTCTAATTCACCTGCTTAGTCAAACTTTTGCACAAATAGGTCCAATGTACCAAGCTTTTTATGCCAGTTGAAAGTCTTAATAAAGTAAATGTTAATTTAAAATGCAGTGTGAACACATACTGTGGTCACATCAAAGCACATTTTACACTGTGCCTGCACTTGTACGTATATCTAGCCCTGTGTGTGTGTGTGTGTCTGTAAGGTCCTCAGAGATCAGATATTCATATTGTTATCTAATGCATACTTTTCACACACAGCCACCAATTTTTGGAAGTAGTGTGGAAAGCAGAGTGTGTGTGTATGTATGTGTGAGTGTGTGTTGGGGTCTTCAAAGAAGTGCTTCAAAGGGTGACTTCATGCTGAGAGTGCTAAATTATTCACATCGGGCAACATGGCGGAACTGGGCGGATCCTAATTACGGATCAGATCAATGATGGACTCCTATAGCCACCAAAAACAACACCTCAATACAACAAAGCACTCCATTACATTATCAACCCACACATCAGCACAGAGACAGACATAGATAGAGAGGGGGAGAGAGAGAGAGAGAGAGAGAGAGAGAGAGAGAGAGAGAGAGAGAGAGACAGAGACAGAGAGAGAGAGAAAAAAGTAAGAGGAAGAGAGAGAGAAGGAAGAAGACAAAGAAAGGGGGGGGGGGTAGGTTCTTTTTGAACCGCTCTCAGACTGCTAGCTAAGATGGATTGGCCGTAGGAAGCTTTGCTGATGCAGCAGAACACACACACAACCTTGACTACAGAACAAGAGTGTTTAGAGACACACACCAATACACCATCACTGTTTAGTAGATTATACATGTGCTGATATCAACAGATTGAAATATGTTCTCTTTTCATGTTTTTTCATGCGACTGTAGATAGAATTTTATTCATTATATTTAGAAATTAAGCATTTTTTTCCCAAATGGTTTATGTAATCACTTTGTCCAATAAAGTACCACTGTTCTTTATTGGCATTGCATTCTACTATACTAAACACATCATTGTACCATTTCTTTTACTCTCTCTCTCTCTCCCTCTCTCAGTATTGTTAACACAACTATACTGTTAGAAATAACTGTGCAGGTACATTTTTCATTCATCAAGGTACAAACTATGCAAATACACCCTCAAAGGTACAACCGTGGTTTTAAGGTCCAATTGTGAACCTTAAATAAGCTTTTCCAGATGAAAAGTACATATTTGTAACTTTTTATAACCTAATGTTTTAAAATAAATACAATAAAATAAAAGTTGAGTTGGGGTGTGCGGAGTCAATACAATTTAGAAAATATAATTTCAATGGATTATGGTACAATTTTGTTCCCTGACTAAAGGTACTGAGATGTACCCTTGAGGGTACCACCCCAGTGACAAAAAGGGTACTGCTCCAGTGACAGTTTATACCTTTTTTGTCTGAGAGTGTATCATTAAAACTAGACAGGATGAAGAAAGAAAAATACATACGGATAGAGAAGTTATTTAAATTTATTTACTTACAAGATAAACAGTTCTAAGTAAAGAAAGAAAGAGCTGAGGGAACTTTTCACCCCATCCCTCTCTCAAAATCATAACCCAAAACAGTTTTACTGTTCCTCTTGCATGTGGTACAATTTTGCTAAAATTCAGAAAAGCACCTAACCTTTAGTAGCGCCTCATATTCTGAAAAAATAAACAAATTGAAAAGCAGTGGTCACTCTCTTTTTTAGCAAGAATTTCTCTCTGTCTTCTACATCATTCTGTTAATCTTTGGGTATTTGCTAAAATGTAAATGTGTCCTTCAGCAGCTATAAACATATCTTTGTGTTTTTGGCTCCAGCAAAAAAGGGACATTCTAGCCAAAATGAAAAAAAATGAACCATTACTACATCTGTTGTAAACAGGCTTACTCACATCCTACAGTTGTTGTTTAAAGATTTGGACCCCCAGTCTCCCACAACCCTTCATGCACAGCTGAAAACAATTAGAAAAACAGTGGAAACAGCCGCGAGTGGCGAGATCATGTAGCACTCTCTTAAGAAATGCAATGAATTGAAGTGCAAATTTCAATTTAACATTTTTAAAGATAAGGTTTAAAAGTGACATAGTGTTTATGTCAGTAAGTTGTGACGGGTCAGTGCAGCCTGCTCAGGCTGTCTCATATCAGTGAGGGTAAGCACTTAGGAGGAAGTCTTCTTATACAAATGGTAAGAAGGTCTCCCCTACCTCGACTGCATCTTTAGCTTCGAGACATGGCTGGAATCACTGGGAACATCTGTATTTATTAGTCTCTATATTGGTGGCTACACCAGCAGTCAGGATTTCTTTATTGCTGTTTGAAGTATTTCCATTGCATGCTGTAGGCATGCTGGGTATTGTAGTGAGAAAACACTGATGGAGGAAAACACAAAACAATATAAAATCATGGTTTCTGGTCAAACTGATGCAAGACTGCACTACAAAATATGCCCAAATATGGATAAAATGCTAGTTTAAGCTGCAACGCCTTTTTCCCTAAATGTTTTATAGTTTAAATAGTATACAGCTTTCATGTGACCTGCAGCATATTATGTTATTTTTATAAAGAGCTCCTTAGAGGAGGAGAACCTGGCTCATTTGGATTGGTCAATGCATATTACCCAAATCAGTTAAACCTAATACCTCTCTTAGCGCATGTTTCTCAGTTGTTGCTGCTGTGTGTGTTGTGGCGATGAATATTTCATGTGGGTTTCTGTTCGCGGAATAATGAGAGAATTCCGCACTCAAAAAGGCAACAAAATAAGTAAGAAACACAGGATGTTTCTTTTATTCTTTGTTTTCCTGTTCTTTTCTCTTCACCTCTGCCCATGAGACACTCCTGCAGGAGAACAAACAAGAAACTTCAACACTCAAACTCTCACATTCTCAAATGCTGTTTTATTCGGTTCTACCATATGTTTTTAAAAGCATAAAGACTGCCTCTATTAACTCTCATTCTATTCATATTCCCATACATCTTGCCCTCTTTCTCCTTTCACACATGCGCTTTTACCTGGGAATTTCAGGGTAATTAAATGGGAAGAGGTTAAGTGTGACCACAAGCCGGAGTCAAAGTCCCGTGAGAGCTGACACAGCAATTTACCTGTAGAAGACACAGTTCAATTCCCAGGAAATTATGTATGAGAGAATTCATGTATGAACAGAAGTCAATACATAAGCCAGCAATCAAAGCTGTACGTTCCTGTGACAAATTTTTCAGTTATAACTAGTTTTGTTCTGCAAGTGAAAAGTGTATTTTATATACAAGATTCTAGAAAAAAGAGGCAGATTATCTACCCTGCACATGTGCAACAGCTGCTTCTGTGGAAAAGTGATGCACAATGACCAGCAATGCAGAATGCTAAATTTTCAGATTTCAGAGAGAAAAATGTTGCAGGACTGTATTTTTTTACATGATTCAAAAATGAAGTAGCTATTCATACTGAGAATGTCACCTGCTGTTTACAAAGACTGTCTTTTTCTCTTCCTCTCTCTCTCTTTCTGTCTCACTGTCTCTCTCTCTCTCTGTCTCTTCCTCTCTATCTAGCTGTCTCTTTTCCTCTCTCTGTCTCAATGTCTCCCTCTCTGCTGTCTTGCTGTCTTTTCCTCTCTCTCTCTCTGTCTTACAGTGGGTCCCTCTCTCTCTGTCTTTCTCTCTCTCTTTCTCTCTCCATTCTCTTTCAGCCTCTCTCTCTCTATAGGTCAGTTCTGTTCTTACAGAAGGCGATGAGGGGAGATGAAAGGCAGTGGACAAAAAGAAAAGAGAGAGAGAGACATGGGGTGTGAGAGAGGAGAGAGAGGATGCAGGTAAGCCCTCTGGGCAGTGATGCTCTATATCTGAAAGAGGAGACTCCCACCACACACACACACAAACACATGTATGCACATGCACACAGTTTTACTGTTTGAGGGTCAAAAGTGAGAACAGAAGAACAGTGGAAGAACATAAACAGGAAAAGCGAGAGAGAAAAAAGAGAGAAAAAGATAGAGAAAGGAAGAGAGAAAGTGAAAAGGGAAAAGGGAAAGAGAGAGAGTGAGAAGACAAAGAAAAATGGGAGTGATGAAAAGGAAGAAAAGTAATGTGAAATAAAGCAAGAGAGAAGCAGAAAAGGTGAAACAGAGAGAGAGCAGTGATCAAAAGAAAGTAAGAAGGAGAGAGAAAATGGAAAAGGAAAGAGAAAGTGAAAGACAGAGAGACTGGGAGAAATAAAGGGGAAGAGTGAGGAAAAAGAGAAAGAGAGAGAAGGGAAAAGGAAAGAGAGAAAGATAGAAAGAAGAGAGAGAGACTAGGAGACAGAAAGGGAAAAAGAAAGAGACAAGGTGAGAGAGAGAGAGTGAAAGAAATGAACAGAGGAAGAAGGAGAAAAGAAAAATGTTTTTTTCTCAGAGAAATGATCCTCTTCTGGTTGAAATGGTGTGTAGGTGTGTCTGATAGTGACAGTAGAGTAATTCTGAATGTTGAATCGTATGGTAAATAATGAGTGATGAGTGTGCAGTAATCATGCATGAGTGAGCCAATCAGAGCACAGCAAATTACACACAGTAGCCCGGGGATAAATAAGATGTCTGGGCGTCTGGGATGTGTGTCAAAAGGAACACCAACACACACTCTCTCTAGCTCTCTAGTCTCTCTCTTCACCTTGGGCAGAGCTGCTGTAAATGCAACAGAGCACATTCCTCTGGGATGTCCAGTAATGTGCTAAGTGTGATGACAAGCAGAGGACAATGTAGCTAGTGAGCATTCAACACACACATACAAACACACACACACACACACACACACACACACACACACACACACTTTCTTAAGTTGCATTGGCCAAAAAATGCTAACTTCATCGCTGTTGGTAGTACTTGGTGGATCCAGTTCACCTGTGTTCAGGGCATTATAAATCACATCCATAATTTTATTTTGTGTGAAAAGTCCTTTCAACGAATAAACATAAAATAAAAAATAAGAATGATCAAGGATCATATTGCAGAACACTTGAGCTTTTCATGTTTTGAATCAATGCAAATGCATATTATATTTACGTATATTGGTGAGGAAAATAATCTACTTTTTATTAAGATTTTACATTTATTACTTTTATTAAGTGCAGAGGGCCACAACTGTGTAGCCCAGCCTATTACCTGCATGCTCGCAAAGTGCACTAATGAGAAGGTAGCTGGGTTAATAAATGAAGTTCTTTCTCACCATAAACAGGACTTTGAAGGCACATATTTTGTGCCTCATCTTTTCACATTCTGAGAATTTAATGAAGGTTTTTCAGATGGTAAACATTCTTCCATCATGTGTTTGAGGCTTGTGCTTCCATCTATCTGCTTTGTCTGCTGCTAAAGAAAGTTAAAGAAAGCGCTGCCTTCGAGACTCTGTCACTAATTTTTTATTATTTATTTTTTAATTGTTTTAACAGCAGAGAAAAACCCATGTGAAGCTAGCCCCTGCTTGCTGCCCAAACTTTAGTAAATCGAGTGGAATATGTAATTAGTTGCACTTCCAATATCTCTTACCATTTTCTTAGAGATCTCTTCTCATGGCATATGCATAATTAATATGAATGTGTCCGATTTATGAACATCAGGCCCTCCGTGTTGGGAATCGTTTAAGCCTCAACTCATTCACTATATGGCATCTGCAAAACAGTAAACTAGCAGGAGAACGACTATGGAATGACTAAAAGATTTATCATTGAGAATTTAAATAACCCTACAAAAAAGGCTTGTGCACTACTTTTGAAATAAGGAGCAAATCCAAACTAGCTAAGTCACTACACGGAGTATTAAGCACTGCACATTCTGCTCAGTGAAGGAAGCCAACTCAATAAACTGATTTATATATAGAGAAAATAAAGCCTCAGGGGCTAATGCCGTATTGGCCATAGAAACATCTGGATTCCAATGCAAGCATACTGGCTACACAGAGACTTTGTACGGCTCTCTCAACAAGTTTAACTGAGGTAATCTCCAGCAGGAAGCAGTCTTAGATGAAATCCACTTAAAGTGTGCTTGTGTCAGCGACTTGAAGGGTGTACTGTGAAGAAAGTATAATGCCAAGGACAAAACCCATGGCTGGCTCCTGGGTGACCGCAGGGGGTGAAGGCGCCATGTGGCTCCAAGGAGGCACAGCAAAAAAATTTGTCCACCTATGGATAATCCACCCACATACTCATCATAAGCCAAAATGGCAGCCATGTAAACTTTAAGCATGGATTGGGAATAGCCTTTATCCAGCAGGTCCTGTAGAAACTGGAGCACTGCACTGGCTTGCACCGATAAGCTGCAGTCAGAACATTTCCGTATGTAAAGTGTGCTGGGACTGGGACTGAAATGCTCCCATACACATGCCTCCTTAGCAGTGGGACCAAACAACTGTGTACCATCGGCAACCCCCTCAGAATGCTCCTACAGGCTGTAAGGAGAACTGCCTCGAAGTACTACTGGAATTACTGTAATGAGTTCCCTAGGAACGTCAATTTCAGCTTTTTCAACAATTTTCTACCATCCACACACTAAGCACATACAATTCCTGGATCGCATCAGAAAGGTGGACTACCAGTGTGTATTGTGGTTCCGCATGAGGAAAGCTGGCTCTTTATTTAGCCAGCAGGAGCTCAGTAAGGAAGGCTTAAGGAAGGTTTGTAGGTGGAGGGGGTCAAGGGCAGCGCAGGGCTCTGGGAGATTAAAGCCTCTTTGAATTCCTCTGGACAGCTGGTTTTAAGCCTCGGAGGTAAAGGGGTACTGAGCGTCATTTCAGACCCAAAACGGCTGGACCAAAGGGGCTTTACTTACACCAGCAGGTCGCCTTCTCCACAGGGAGATGCAATAAACCTGGTGGCCTTTCCTTCACACCAGCAAAAACACACACTCATATTTCTGTATGAAATGGCCTGAAAGGGAGCACTGCAGGTGGAGATATTTTCTGGCTTGATGACGATAGTTTGGGCTTTGATGGTATCTCCAGTTTGAAGTGGATCATGTAATGCGCTGTGAGTGTATGCTGATGGTGAATTTATATGTGCTGGGGTCTCGGCCAAGGTGAGGAACTTACAGGAGCTCACTTTATAGGCTGCTAACATGTCATTAAAACGTGCAGGTCCATGTATGTTTGTGTGTGCAGGCTTGTACTGGCTTTCATTTGGATAACCCCAAGGAAAATAACTGTGGTAAGAAGCAGATGTGGTAGCAAACACAGTCAAATAAAAGAACACATTAGAACATATAAGAACTTCACTGTTTAGTTATAGTTTAATTGTAGTATACCGTCATCTTTAATTTGTCTACAAAACTACAATTAATCTTGTAAGAAAGAATGATATGCTAATGTTACACATACTTTATCTTCCATGGTTGCTTTGGATGGTGTTCTCTTTACTGGAATCCTGAAGATGCCAGCATCAGATTTAAAACCCTCATGCTTGCCTACAAAGGCAAAAATGGACCTGCCCCTCCCAACCTGATGGCAATGATTAAAACTCGATCCTTAACTTGAGGCCCTCAAGTTTCAGGTATGACTCAGTTCAAATTACAATTCTTCAAGACACATGGAAGACTCTTCTCATCAAGACTCTTTTCTGTCCTGGCACCCAGGAATGAACGTCCACTGGCTGTCCAAACAGCAGAGTTCCTGATTGTCTTCAAAGGCAGACTGAAGACCCATCTTTTTGTGAAAGTCTTAAATGAATACTAATCTTGTATTGCACTTATGAAATGCCTTATTTCTGTACTATTTCTTTTTACTTAAGTGTGAGCACTTTCTCTTGTTTCTGGCAGTATCTTTACTCAAGGATATTTTGGACTGCAACCTTTTTGTTCAAGCTAACCTTTTTGTTCAAGCTAAACAATTTGAAAAACAAGCTATGGTCTTGCCATTGGTTGCGTGACATAAATCCATAGATGAACACTGTTTTTTATTACCCAGCAATAAATGAGTTTTGACTATCACTGGGGGCTGTTACTATGGTAACTTGGTTAACCGTCACTGGGCACAGGCATAGTTCTGTGTGTGTATGTATGCCTGTCCAGTATGCATTTGATTACGGGTGTGTGCGAGTAAACATGCGTATCTATAGCATGTATGCCAGTATATGTGTGTTTGTGCATCTGTGTACTTTTGAGTGTGTTTTGTGTGTGGATGTGGGTGTCTGTATGTGTTTGTGTGTGTCTGTGTGTTTTGTGTGTGTGTGTGTGTGTGTGTGCATGTCTGTCAGTGACTCCATCCAAAGTGCTTTTCACACTCATTACTCTGGATTCACACTCCTCATTCACAATCAAAGACGTGATAATCTTCCTCTCCATGTCTCTATTTATTCATACAGTGTCCAGCCAGGCCAGCCAATCAGCAGCTGCTTCCTATCCACACTGTCATATCACCCGTTTGTTTTCTACGACACACATCACTCCATTCAAATCGTTTAAAGACATCAGAAAATAGTCGTATTATTCCACATCTCCTTCATTCCAAAACAGAAAGGACACTTTGGAATGACTCTGAATGCCTCGACACTATTTTTTGATATTTATGTAATTGCATATTATAAAAGTGGCTTATAAACAGTGCCTATAATCATATTATATGGTATTCATTTCCTATAAACTGCATATGCTGCTTATTGAAACATTATAGGAAAATAATAACATTTGTAACTGTTCAACTGTTACTATAAGGTAAACTTTTTACAAAAAAGTTTTCTTTCTATTGGTCTGTTCATCATGAAATGTTCAGCAAAGATCAGCTAGTGTTTAGAAATGGAAGATGTTAGAAGGTTTTCTTATGACAGGAACAAAACGTGTATGAACATTGCTATAATATTAGCATAATTACCTATTAATCTGGCAATGTTTTGTTGTAAAGTTTCTTGTCTTTATTTTGTATGGTCACTGTTCCTGATGACTACATTCTTAATGTCTATAGAAAAAGGTATTTTTTTGTACATTGCTCAGTATAAAATGCTAATCTTACAGTAAATACTAAATTACGCATCATAAAAGCAAATGTCATTTACTAACTTTTTAATGAACCGTTGTAGCTACATATGTAAAAAGTATTAGAAATTATGAAATATGCCTTAAAATGGTTACAAAAATGTTGCACTGTTATTAAACTAAATATAATAACAATATAACATTAAAACAGCTTTCTCTGCACTGGTGAATAAAGATGAGGACAGTATCAGTGTGTGTTAACACAGGGTTAGAGATTCGCTGCTTCCTTACCGCTCTGAACGTCCAGCACATGATGTTTATCCAGCGTCCATCCACCCATGTTAGAGGCATCCAGTTCATATCCCTGAAGAATGGCTGTTCTTTTCTCCCAAAGGATCAGATCCAAACACGACTCATACTCAAATCCCACAGACACTGCAGGGAGAAATAAATATATACATAATTATATCGCTATGTGTAATATAATATGCAGTCCTATGCAAATGCTTGAACACCCCCAGTCAAATGACATTTACTGATTTTCTGAAACTAAGTTCACACATCCTCAAAAAACATGGCATTTTCAGCAAACTATAGTGCACAATTTCTATTTACTTGCTAAATTTAACATATTGGAAAAAAAACATAAAATATATAATGTTCCATAACTTTTGAACAGGCTACATGTTTATTTTTCTCAATATGTTACAGTCAGCAAATAAACAGTAACACTGTATTAATATGTGCAGAAGTGACCTTTCTTTAGAGCATGTATTAACTTATTTTCACTTAGAAAAAAAAAAATGGAATGAGCATCCAAACGTTTGCATATGGCTGTATATATATATATATATATATATATATATATATATATATATATATATTTTACATTTTTAATTCCCTGAGTCATCCATTGTTATGAGAAAGACCAGACAACAGCAGTGATGTATGACAAAAGGTTGTTGAGCTGCACAAGTCAGGAAATGACAACAAGAAAATAGCTACACAGTTGAAAATGCCCATGTCCACTAGCAGGACATTCATTAATTAAGAAGCTTAAAACAACTGGAGATATTAAGAATCTGCTGAGAAGAACATGTATCTCTATACTGACCCCATTAACAGTGAGGATGATGGTTTGAGTGGACAAAGAATTTTCAAAGATCTTAAGACATTAGTTAGGTCTTGGGGTCATAGCGTCTCCCAAACTACAGTTGTTTGAGGGGTTGCCAGAAGAAAGCTTCTGCTGTCAAGGACAACAAACTCAAGCTTCTACAGTTTGCCACACAGTACTGGAACTTTCTGTGTGACTGTGTTCTATGGCCAGATAAGACCAAAATAGAGGTTTTGGCAACAAACAAGAAAAGTGAGTTTGCCACGGACACAAAGATAGCCATGTAGAAAAACACCTCATCCTCACTGTGAAGTATGTACATATACTTTACATAAAGGTATATATAAATGCATTTGAATTCCTCTCTTCTTGTAAAGTGCTACATAATTAAAATGAATTATAATTTATTATACAGACAGAGAGAGAGAGACAGATAGAGGAAGAGTGATCAAGTTAATACTTTTATTGACTAATTATAAAAATGTGAAACTCACTTCTGCACTTTAAAGTAGAGACAAATCACTTTGTAACTGTTTTTTAAATATATTTTATTAGCTCTGCAGCCATCAAGTCATATCTGCAAAGATAACAACAAATTATCTCTAAAAATATAGATTTTCATGTTGAAATCCATTTCTCTTGCCCTTCTCTGAGTCACTTTTACCTCTTCACTTCAACCAGAGCTCCTTGCTCCAGTGACTTTTTCATAACTTTGACTAAATTTGATATCAATCTGCAGCGGTGCTCCAATCCACCGACAGCAATAATCATTTTAAATTCATATCTGTCTGCACACGTTTACAAAATGACCCTGTGAACCCTGCTGAGAATCAATAAGCACACTTCAACATGCCAGGCAAAAATCACTGCTGTAATGCGGGACTGTGGAGTAGGTGGAAAAAACCTAATTGATTATGTTGGGATAAGACACACTACTTTTAATTTAACATCTTACTTAGGTTGAATACATTACACTAGTGTTTCCAAATACTGGTCCTCTGTGTAGGAGTAGGAGTGCATTGTAAAAAAAGAAATTGAGGCTTTTAACTTATGTGTCCGGGCTGCCTTAAAACGTTTTGTCATTTGAACTTAAAATAATAGGCTGATAGGGCATAAAACACAGATTCTTGTTCCATTAACCCTCTGGGGTCCACAAACTTGCCTGTATGTCAAATTCAATGTTTCTATGTCTGTTCTTCTATTTTTGAGATGATACAGCACAGAAATATGGCTCAAACATTTTCTGAATCTGTAGAGTCTGTCCTTTTTATTCCATCTTCTTGTGAGATTGTATGTGACTCTCAACTAGAGATATGAGGTTTATTAATGAGCTGATTAGTTGCATTAGGTGTGTTCAGGTAGAGAACACACCAAAATATGCAGGGCTGTGTATATTTTGAAGGAAATAAAAAGCCTTTTAAGTATGTTTTGTTAGTTTGTTTATATAAGGGGTGTCTAGTTCTGTCTGGCCTGCCACATTTCTGGCTGCAAAAAACAAACCGCTTGTTCTTTTCAGCTACAGGCCTGTCTTCTAAACGTCTGAGGCAAAAAAAAAAAAACTCTCACAAAGCCACAAAAACGCAGATGACCTTTGCAAACACACAGAAAAAGAAAAAGCTGTGTTCCTTACTGCGGTTACGCTGTGTATGCTAACTATATATGCCATTAAATACTGTCAGCAAGATACGCCTTGAGGGCAAAAAAGGGAAAAAAAAATGCAAGCCTATACGCAGTCTAAATTAGAAATGTAACATTTTCTCTTTTGCAAAGCCCACTATTTGCATAGAGTATCTCCAAAGTAAGCACTTCTTCACTACACACAACTCAGACTTAGCCAAGGTCTTCTACAAGCACTGTAATTAAATTATCCCACCAGTCGCTGCATCCTTAAGTAAGGCTACTAGAGCGTTCTGCAGTAATTGGAGTTGAGAGGTTGTTCATCACTGTGACAACATGCATCAAATTAGGATCAAATAGCAAACGGCGTTTGAAGTATCTGAAGGATGCATCAATTTAGTGGAGAATTTAGTGGCATTTCTGGGGACGTGCTTGGTTCGGACGTCAGCGCTATCTCTGTAACAAAAACAACACGTGTATTGTGCGTGTCAGCTGAAAAAAAACTCTACACCATCCATGGGTTCCCTTAGCAACTCAGCAAAGCTTTCATTTAATGCAGCATCATTCACCAGCATTTTAGCACTGCAAGTATTCCTGAGGCAAACTACAGCTAAAAATGTTCTTTTCAGAAAATGCTTTACAATATGCAAGACTCAAGGTGCATGATCAGAATTTGGAGATTTTTGCTCTAAAAATGGCAGTCTATTTTTATTTTGAATGATCTGTGTTGCAGTATAGCAGCATATCCCAGACTGTTTTCAAATTCAAATACAAATGTGAAAACGCTAATTAAATACTGTCTTTACAATTGCGTTTAGATTTTTTCATCACTTCCTCTTAAACATGACCCACACTTAAAAGTCCCCCCTGACATCCCACCTACAGCGTTTGACTGACAGGAGTGTCTCCTAGACAATGAAAATGCAATTTCAAACAGGGCTGCAATTGCATTTTAATTTTGGGAGAGTTGGAGTGCTGTGATCAGGAAATGCAATTGCAAACGGGTGACTGTTATTCAGTTTCAATGTCAGATCATTCACCTAGGACAATGAAAATGAACTGTCAAAAGCACATTTCCATGTTAAATTTTTTAGCCATTATACACTGAAATGCAAATACACATTTTGCATTTGAATTATGTCTTAAATAATGCACACTCACATGTGAAATGCAATTGTAAATAAATAACTTAATTAGTGTTTTCAAATTTGCATTTGCAAGTCCAGAATGTGCTGCCATTTTGCAGTTTTAGGAGATTAGGAATAACGTAAGGTATGTAACTGCATTACAGCTGTTGCCAATCTACACTAAAATGGGATAGCGTGATTATACATGGCTCATTGTGCTAAACAGTCAATTGCTTCTTGCTTTCAAAGTAGCACTTAATTGTATTCATGTTAGTTATTCAAATAAGCAATTGATTTTAACAATGAAAAATGACAGTCTGGTTCATTAATAAGTAAAATAACACTACTTATATGGTGACTTTAGGTAACAGAAAGTACTGGAAATGTGCTAGTGTGTTTTGTGTTCCTGTAGTCCAAACAGAGCAAGTTTCAGTTTAAAAAAAAGGCTGAATCGGGCCAATACACATCTACCAATCTGGCTGTAAAGAAATTGCAATTAAACATAAAAATTCAAAATCAGTGCATTCCTAAATGAGAAAAAAATCCATTCAAAATCCATCCAAGTCCATAAAAATATTGCAAACTGTAATGCTAATTTTAGCAATACTTGATAAATACAGATAACTGCACAGCAAAATAGCTCAAAGAAAATAAACACTGTTAAAACCAATGTTAAAATGTCAAGTTCAAGGTTCAACTGTGGAAAAAAAGAAACAGAATGGAAAAGAAAAGAAGGAAAAAACATTACCGTTTTTCTTTTTACTTTAGTACTGCAAAACCTTTCAGAATGGTCCAACACAATATGCTTAGACAAATTCCATGCAAGTCTATTAATCACTATTATAATGATGGTCATTCTGAATTAAAGATAATTGTGAACCACAAAACAACAGCACCAAGGGACTACACACTATCAAAGCCAAATAAAGTACAAGGTCTACAGAGTCTGTATTAAAGAAAAAAGTGCTGGTGTCAAAAGTTTCGCCCAAACCTCTGCTAATGGAATGTGGCTCTACAAAGGCCAGTGATGCAATGTAGTGGCAAATATTCTGTTACTTTTACAGGCTGCAAAGTGCATTATGTACATAGGACTGCCAAGATTATGTGTGCATATTAAGTTAGTCTGCCATGAAACACAGTGACACTAGAGTATGTGACAACCTGGAAAAAATTAAAAGATCTTTCTCTGCTCCATAGCAACCATATGCAGTACCTCCTGCATGCTTTTAGCATAGATTTAGAATATGGCATGGATTTACACCTAACTGTTTACTCCTAGATCAGCTTTAATGCACTTATATTTTTGACTTTCCATTACATTTCCTAAGGTGTACTGAAAAAAAGTGATGCGCTGAATTTCCTAGATTCAACTGTCTATTGTTTCCTTTGCTTCTTTGTTTGGAAATAACTGTGTCAATGTAATATATTATGTAATATATGTATATGTGATACATATTCATTGATGTGGAAATGATGTAAGTCAAGTAAATTCAGTGTGTTCCTTTTTTTCAATGTATGGCAACTGCAACACTCTAATAAGCCCCTGACTCACCTACTGCTTTGGATAGGCCATAGACCCTCTGGTTATAGGCGTCCGTTTTGTCCCAGATGAAGGTGTATGACAGGTTAGGTTCTGCAGGGAACCACTTCTGGAAGAGCCGCCCCACCACAGCCACCATCAGGTGCACCTTCATCAGGTTGAAGGGAATGGTGGCCTGGGTCATGGTGACCTTCAGGACGGGCCGATAGCCAGCGGCCCGTGAGCTCAGGTACACTAGGTTCAAGTCACTGCCTGGGATGGCTGTCTCCTCCTGAAGAACCTGAACATCAAAGCAGAACAGGACATGGAGCAGATGGAGGCATTAAGGTCAGAAGACTTCACACTCCACAGGGTGTACCTGTGTTTACTAGGACAACAACATCTTGCCACTCATAAGGAAGTAATTTTACAGGACATCATTGAACTAATTCTCAAAAGGAGATAAGTACTTATATATGAATATTGTCAAAATGTATTGAATAATCCAAAAGTATAAAAGCAAGCAGTGATAAATATTTTACAACCAAGCCATCAGTGTGACATCAATACATACAACATATCTATTGACTTTATTTTGAAGAGGTTCTCCAAAGTATTCTATTGGTTTGAAAGCACAAACTCTCACTCTAAGATAAGTTATCATCACTGTTTTTGTAATTTTCCTTTTTTATCTAATTTGCAAATGGCAGGTGCTCTTATTGTGTCAAAATGTAATGACAGCCCAATTAAAATGCTCTAAAATGAGAAAGAATAAAATCATGTTATATTAACCTACATTGAAAGTTGAGAACACTTTCCAGTTCTTCTATAAACTTGCTTTTTTGAAAATACAAGGTTTTGTTGTGACAGTAATGATGTAAGAAAAGTCTGAAAAGTACTATGCAGCCAGGTTTAGTTATAGTATATAGTATATTAGTAATAGTTTAAACTGAGCTGTCAGTGTGTTTTTGCCAGTAAAAATGGTATATAACATTGGAATAAATACAAATACACATATTTTGTTTTCTTGCTTCCTGATTTCTTGGTGCATGGACATGTTGTTTGGTTTAATTGATTTGACTAGATAAACTAAGTATTGGATGGGCTGGATGGTAACTGCATCTTTTTGTCTTTTCTGTAACTTTTTTGTCTTTATTGCAGGCATTTATTTATAAGATTACAAATGTATCTAAATATATTTCAGCTTATGTTCTTCACTGTTGAAGTGCATTTCAGTATTAATAATACTTATATTTCTTATATAGTCCATTACCACTGAAATGGATGATCATACTGCATTACTGTAGCTCTGCTACATGCTCTCAAAACCACAGAAACGATCCTAATACCATAGCATAGAGTTTCATTTTCATCAGTCACTTTAAAAGTTAAGCAGATCTGTGTGATGTGAGTGAAACCACACTGTTATCCACTAACACTCGATCACTCACTGATTGAAGTCTAAAAAAACACTTGTCTTTGTGTCCAGTGGGGGAATAATCACAGGAGCTCAGGGACTTTGCACTAATTTCTCTCTCTCACTCCCTCTCTCGCTCTTTTTCTCTCTTTCTTTACGACACCACAAAAAAAGGGGTACAGAAATTAAAGAGTTGCTTAGAACAACAGAAAGGCTGAAATAAGCCAGGAAGAAAAGCAGAGGAAAGACAATAATCCCTCCACTCCTCATCACAGCACTGTAAAACGACCTACAGGCACGAGACACTTACTTTTAGCAAGACTGAGGAAGTGCTGGAGGGATTTACTTCTTTTACCTCTCTCTCTCTCTCTCTTTCTCTCTCACTGTGATGTACTGGATTAGTAAAGGGTCGTAGAAGTGCTGTGTGTGTATGTGTGCAGAGGTAGCCTAGTGACGATGCTAATCAGTCAAATTAGAAAACAACGGATGAATGAAAAAGAAAGAACAAAAAGGAAAGAAACAAATGAGTTCAACAGATTAATGAATAAACCATGGATACAACATGCACCCACTCACGCTATTCTCTTTCCTTTCTATCTTCCTTTCTCTTTCTCTCTCCTTTCCCTCACTCAGTAACACTTTACAATACTGTTTCGTAGTTAATAAGTAACTAATCAGGAACTAAGCAGGAACGAATGAGTTGTGCTGCATTAACACTCAAGTAACTACTCTTAACTACCAAGGACTACTAGTTAACTACTTCGTAGGTAATAGTGAACTAATGATTAGGGTAGTTCACTATTAACTAAACAATAACTACTGAGTCTCATAGAGAATTACTTTGTAACTATGGTTTCTTAGAATAATTACTCAAATTACAGATCAATTCAACACTAATTGCTCAATAGCTGAGTCTGACAAGGTTCCTACTGAACTACTAACTCATGTAGTGTATTCCAACACTTCTAAAAGTAGTAAAATACACTACACAGTGTGCATTCTCTACAATATAATAGATTATATTCTCCATTTCTATTCACAGAAACAGGTATCCTCAGAGAAGGCTGGGGTCATCACACCACACTGTACTGACTGGTGTCCCTCATGTGTTTGTTTTTTATCAGAAATCTTAAAAGGATAATGGACATCTTCATATTTGGTAGTGTGAACCAATTTGGACATCAGCCTACAAATGGGACAACTGCTAAAATACTACAGTATTCCATAGACCAGTCTGCTCACCTCTCATTTTTAGAAAAGAAAACACCATTTTTTCCTGCAGGAGCACGTGTGCCAGTGTTTCTTCTGAACAGTAGTAGAAGTAGTGAAACACATGGTAACTCGCTATTAATGAACTAAGAGTTAATCATGCTCAGGAACAGTATTATAAAGTGAAACACATGGTAACTCATCATTAATCAACTAGGAGTTAATGATGATCAGGAACAACATTATAAAGTGAAACATACGGTAACTCAATGTTAATGAACTTGGAGTTAATGATGATCAGGAACAGTATTATAAAGTGAAACACATGGTAACTCACTATTAATGAACTAGGAGTTAATCATGATCAGGAACAGTATTATAAAGTGAAACACATGGTAAATCACCATTAATGAACTAGGAGTTGGTGATAATCAGGAACAGTATTATAAATTGAAATACATTAGAAATAAAAACCCCTAAAGAAACAATGTACTGTAGTACAAAAAATATTAAAAGACATTTTGAAAAAAGTAAGAGTAAATAAGTTGTTTATTGAGTCCTTTTTAATTTGTGAACAGTCCAAATGTGAAAACATCCCTGAGTAAGCTAGCTATATCATTGAAAATAATACATCCAAACAAAATGAAGTCAAAATCTGTCATTACTACTGAAGGAGAAAGTCTGAGAGCTGAGACTGTTCTGCTAGTACATTAATTACACATCTTTCTGTTTCATATCTGAGGCACAATGTTTAACTGCCTATTAGTGTAGCTCACGTTAGCTAAATTAAAGTTAGCTAGCATGCACTCAATACAGAACATCAGCAGCAGCTTTAGGTTTAATAAAGCACTAACGTGCTTATAATTCTGAAATAACATGGTAAAACAGACTTTGTACACGAAGACTGTACCTACTTAGCTCAGATTAGTTAGCAAGTCAGCTAAATGTGTCTCTACGTTAGTACTGCCGTCTGAATAAAACCTTAAATCTGAATCAAAAGTCTCACATTAGCGGCTCGGGGGTCTGCCATGAGTCTGATTCACTCATCATACATCAGGAGATACAGCAAGTTAGAACTAAAATATGAACAGAATTAATCCACTGAGAACACAGGATTAACTGCTCTCCTTTACCAGCACTTGCAAAAACCTCATGGGCACTCAACAGAAACACCAAAGCTATCATAATAAGAGTCCTATGCAATTCTACTGTTAAACGTAAGTTTATTTAATTCAACAGACCTCTAAAATGTTTATTATTTTAAATGTCAAAACCTCTATGTATATATACTACTACAGTAATAATAAATGATAACAATAACAACAACAACAAAACAACAACAACAATAACAATAACAATAACAACAACAACAACAACAACAACAACAATGATAATAATAATAATTATTATTATTATTATTATTATTATTATTATTATTATTATTATCAGTGGTAGTAGTGGTAGTGGATTGTGGTGATAGAAGACTTGCTAATAAGCACTGACCAAGATGCACTTAAATGGTTGCATATTTGAAGTACTTGGATGAAAAAAACATTTTTGCCTACATTTTTTGTAGACCATCTGACACTTGTCCCACAGATAATGTAACTTTAGGACCCTTTATTTTATATTTTATTTTTAAATAAAGTCTAATTGATCTTTCCATGACAGTTTAACTGGGCAGATCAGAATGTTTTCATTTAATAATAAAAGTGGACGTATGTTGTTTGGTTTATATTTTGTTGACCTTAGGTAGTGATTCCAAATAGATTTTAGAGAAGAAGGGACAGGGAATAATCTACCATTCAAGGTATAATGCAGAATTGGACTAATATTATTATATAATAATATTTCACAATATTTTCAGTCTATACATTATTTAATGTTTAGTTTTACAAAATATGTTATAAATATAATATGCATCTATATATAATGTATAATGAATGATCAGGAACCTTTTAGTGGTTTTTCTCTTCTTTCTTTTTATTTTTAAATTCTGAAAAATCTTGTCTCAGTCTCAATCTTGTCTTGTTCTCATCATTCCTGTTGTTTTTTTTAGTAGTAGTAGTAGTAGTATAAATATATAGAGAATCTGACATTTACAATAATAAACATTTTAGAGTTCTTTTGAATTAAATAAACTTACATTTAACAGTAGAGTAGCACAGCACTCTTATTATGATAGCTTTGGTGTTTCCGTTGAGTGCCCGTGAGGTTTTTGCGCGCGCTGGTAAAGAAGAGCAGTCTTTTGATTCAGATTTAAGGTTTTATTCAGGCGGCAGCACTAATATAGAGACACAGTTAGCTAACTTGCTAACTAATCTGAGCTAAGTAGGTATGGTCTTCGTGTACAATTTCTGTTTTACCATGTTGTTTCAGAATTATAAGCACATGTTAGTGCTAAACCTAAAGCTGCTGCTGATGTTCTGTATTGAGTGCATGCTAGCTAGCTAGTTAATTTAGCTAATGTGAGCTAAGCTAATAGACAGTAAAACTTTGTGCCTCAGATATGAAACAGAAAGATGTGTAATTAATGTACTAGCAGAACATACTGTGATCAGTCTCAGCTCTCAGACTTTCTCCTTCAGTAGTAATGACAGATTTTGACTTCATTTTGTTTGGATGTATTATTTTCAATGATATGGCTAGCTTACTCAGGGATGTTTTCACATTTGGACTGTTCACAAATTAAAAAGGACTCAATAAACAACTTATTTACTCTTGCCTTTTTTAAAAATTTCTTTATTACTATTTTTTGTACTACAGTATATCGTTTCTTTAGGGGTTTTTATTTCTAATGTAGTTCTCTTTATAATACTGTTCCTGATCAAGATTAACTCCTAGTTCATTAATGGTGAGTTACCATGTGTTTCACTTCATAATACTGTTCCAGATCATCATTAACTTCTAGGTCATTAGTAATGAGTTACCATTGTTTCATTTTATATTGTTCCTGATCATCATTAGCTCCTGATGAAGAACAGCAACACCTCATTCATTATCTAACAGACAGTAATTACATAATCACTTGGTAATATGTAGAACCAAGTAAATTTGAAGGCAGGACATATACACAGTCAGATATTTCCGTAAGCCCTCTCTTCAACTGACCCTGCCCTCAAGAGGACTTTAAAGGACAACTACTGTTCAGAAAAAAACACTGGCACACGTGTTCCTGCAGAAAAAAATGGTGTTTTCTTTTCTAAATATGAGAGGTGAGCAGACTGGTCTACAGAATACTGTAGTATTTAAGCAGTTGAGTAATTATTCTAAAAAAAACATGGTTACAAAGTAATTCTCTATGAGACTCAGTAGTTATTGTTTAGTTAATAGTGAACTACCCTAATCATTAGTTCACTATTACCTACTAAGCAGTTAACTAGTAGTCCTTGGTAGTTAAGAGTAGTTACTTGAGTGTTAATGCAGCACAACTCATTCATTCCTGCTTAGCTCCTGATTAGTTACTTATAAACTAAGAAAGAGTATTGTAAAGTGTTACCCCTCACTCTTTTCTCTCTCTCCTTTCTCACTCTCTCCTTTCCCTCTCTTTTCTCTCTTTTTCTTTTTCCCCTTTTTTCCTCTCTTTTCTTACTCTCTCCCTTTCTCTCTAATTTTTCGCCTTTACCTCTTTCACTTTCTCAGCTTCTTTCTTTTCTCTTTCTCTCTCTCTCCATCCTGTCTTTCTTCTTTCACATACACAAACAAACACTGTGTAAGGGTAAATCTACAGGTCTCTGCATCCCACAGCTGTGTGATCTTTCATTACACACTCTGCGCAATAAAACCCGTAATAACACACACTGCGATGTCATGCTTGGTGTGTGTATGGGTGTTGTGGTAGGCCTCGGGGATGAGGGGTGATACACCAGCATATGGCAAACGCTTGCTCGTTTAACAAGAAAAGAGAGAGAGAGGAAAGATGAAACAGGCTTAAAGGGTTCATTTGATACGGACCATTAAACCCACTGCAATGAAGACCGTTTTAGTTTATGATTAAGTTACACAGGATCTGAAAAAAAAATCCACTAATGGTTATGAAAACTGATCTAGAATGCTGTAAACAATAAAATCAATTTCATTAAACTGGAGGGAAAAAATAAGCTCACCATTGCAGTGCAGAGCGAGGAGAGGAGAAATACACTGCCCATCAAATGTGTGGGGACATCGCATTTCTCCAAGTAGCATAATGTTTGATTTTCGATTGAGAAAAAATGAGAACACTTTATTTTAGGTGGACACTTTATGTTAATGTAATGCAGTTATTATGTCCTTATTAATGCTTATCAAGCCAATTGCTTCTAATGAACAGACTGCCCTTTATTAACTACATTAAAGGGGAATTCCACCGACTTTTCAAACCATTAAGGTGCAAACAAAGCCATTCAGTGTTGTTTGATCGGAAATGCTTTATACTAGAGCAACTTACAATTGCTCACAGTGGTGGTGACAGGAACCAGACGTCTGAATAGTGTAATGCCTCTAAACACTACTTCACAGAAAACTATTACATAAAATGATTATGAATTTGCTGCCTGAGACATTGTTTTACAATACTTTTGAGAAGGTTTTGGTCAGTAAAATGTTTTTTTTTTTAAATCCATTCATGGCAGAGGACATTGTGAGGCAAATATTACCCAAAGAAAACTCTTTTTCTATGTTAACTTTAACAACATTACATATAAAACCTCAGAAGACACATGTAAGTGGTTTTAAACACCTACACCTACAACTTTTATTGTGCAATAAAATCCAACAATATCTGTAGCTTACAAGTGTTAACCCTTTCTTTGCCAGTTAATCTGTTATTCTTCTTTAATTTCAGTGTTCTTCTATATATCAAAATAAATGCAACACTGCACTGAATGGATCCATGACAAAATATTAAATCTAGTAAGGTCAGTACATTATTGCAAACAGACAAGAAAAACATTTGTTAAAAGTTTTCCAAACTTTTGCTGTGCAGTACTGGATCTTCCATTTGTCACATCTGGTTGGATTTTCCAGCTCGTGCCGCAAGCCAAGCAGGAAAATTGCAGTGGCTGTTCAGAGTCATGGTGGAGAAAAGTCTGTTTGTCATTTAAGCATGAGACGGCGAATGAAGGGAAAGCTCGGGGGCCGTTACTGTCTAAGTCAGAAAGAGCGTATTAAATGCTAACTTCATTCAGCCTGATTAGCTCTGTTTAGAGTTACACTAAAATCCCAGGCTGTAATTCAAATCAGAGGCCTTGGAGAATGGGAACGGAGCAAAGGATCAGCTGGAGAGAATGAGAAAAGAGTAAGAGACATCTGCTAACTGCAGTAAGGAAGTGGTTTCTCTCTTTTATGTCTTGGAGCAAAATTCATAAGGCAACATATGTGCTGGACCGGTATACTAAACATTACAGCAAGATCAGTAACGGAAAAAGTTAAAGACTTTAGAGGATTACATCTTGGGGGGCAGAGAGAGAGAGAGAGAGAGAGAGAGAGAGAGAGAGAGAGAGAGAGAGAGAAAGAGAGAGACAGAGAGAGAGAGAGAAGAAAAAGAGAGAAAGAAAAGGAGAGAGTTAAAGGAAAGATAAAACAGTAGAAAAAGCAAACAAGAGAAAAGGAGAGAGTAAAAGGGTAGAAAAAGAGTGAAAGTGTTGAGAAAAAAAAGATGGAGAGAGAATAAGAGAGAGAAAAGAGAGAAAGGGACAACAGAGAGAGTACAGAAAGAAATAGAGAAAGGAAAGGGGACTAGAGAAAGAGCAAGAAAAAGGAAAGAGAGAGACAATAGGAGAAAAGAGTGCATGATAGAGGAAAGAAAAAAAGGAAAGAGAAAGGAAACAGGAAATGGAAGAAAGAGCAAAAGAGAAAAAAGAAAGAGAATGGAAATAAAGAGACAAAGTAAAAAGGAAGAGAGGCGAGAGAAAGAGAGAAAGAGTGAAGAAAGATGGAACAGATGGGGGAGGGATACAGAGAGAGAGAGACAGAATGTGTGCTTTCCAAGTTTTTTATTCCTCTTTCATTTGTGAGAAGTAAATGTGGAATTTAACATCATTTTTTCCTCCACCACAGATTTTTTCGCTTTAAGACTTTAAAAAAAAGAAAAAGTTGACTGGTTTTGGACACCACATGATCTGAGCCTGGAGCATCTGTGGCCTATATATAGCCTATATTATATATATGGCCTATATTATATTAAAGAATGCAGCGATAAAAAAGATATATTGTCCTCTCTTCATAAAGGAGGCTGTCTATTTGCTCTTTGAGGTATTTAGCCATGCAGTAAGTGTGTGTGTTGTTTTTTACACAGGTCATATGGAGGACTGTGCGTGTGTGTGTGTGTGTTATGTGTTATGAAACACTGGGTTTCATTATGAACAGGACAAAAGCAGGTTGTGTATGTGCTCTGTGGGTTATTAAAAGTTGGCTCTTTATTCTTTTCAGTCAACGAGGGTCAAGCTGAGGCTTGTGAATTCCAGCTTTGGCCAGCTACCCACAAAGACTTTTTCATTTTTTTCCCCACTGTTCAGTGTTCCACATGCGGTGGCTGGGTGCAGACGCAGTCCAGGAATAACATCTCCATCTCCAGACATTCCTCAGAGCTGTCGGGATTTGCCTTTGTCGCTCTGAAGACACACTGCAGTGCAGCAGGCAGAACAGCAAAACATTCCTCTGGATGAGATGGAGATTTTCACTCATTGCTTTTTCTTTTATCGCTTTGTAATTGTTTTGTTATTGTATTTAGACCAATGTTTGGCTTTGCACCAAAGGTATTGTAAGCAAGGTATTATCCATAAAGCTTCAAATATAATTGGAACCCCTCTTCCTTCCTGTTTATATTCAGTGAACTTTTTAGTGAGCAAAGATAACTTCAGATTCCTCTCATCCAGCTTACCATCTTTCTTTGATTCCTTCCTTGTAGAAGGTCCTATAGATCTTAAAAAACTAAGGCTGGCTTTACACTGTGAAATTTTCATGCCCCTAGTTGCATGTTGCGAGTTACAAGAAACATAATTGCTGTGCAACTTGACAGATACACAAATCAATTAAAAAACAACATGCAATAAACCATGTTCTGTTTTATTTTCCTGTCCTTTCAGCCTGAGCAGTCAATCGTTTGATGTCATTTGATATGAATATATGATGCATTATTAGTGTAAATGTATTAGTGCTGAGATTTAAATTAGTTGCAGGATGCTTTACATTATGTAACTCAAGTGTGATTTAGTTTCATGTAGATTACAAGAAACTAAATTGCATGACACTTTCGCTATGTGTAGTCAGCCTAAAACAACCCATTTCAAGAATAGTTTCTTTTCTGTTGTGAGAAAGTTATTATTCTGAATAGAATATTATTCTGCCTTTAAGATTTTCCTGTCTTTATAAGAAAGTGTTTTATATTGTGCATTGTATGTAGGCATGTGCTGTATCGTATCTGCACTGTGTATTGTGTTATCTCAGATTTACATCCTGATGCACAATTACCACCGACATGTTGTGTGGCAAAAACCGAACTGGATTAGTTTTACTTGGGTAGGTGCTGTAATTTAATGGCCATAGTTTTTATGAGTCTGCTAAATAATAATGCCAGAGTTAATGACCTCCTATAATTCACCAAACTCGAAGCTCCCTCAGTAATAGTAATCCAGTTCAGTAAAATAATAAAAAAAGACCCTTTACTCCATCTGAATCAGCCAGTCAAATCATACACAAATTACATTACTAGACCAACTCAGTAAAACTAATTCAGCTCAAATAGGGCATAAGCTGCAAAAATAGGCGGTTTGGAATTCACTGTTTTTGTGATGACACGTAGACCAATTTTACATACATATTTACATATATCCACCTGATCAGCCTACAGTAGTTTAGCTCCGCCGATTTATGCTAAAGTTACAGGGAGTGTTTCAGTCCAGACTGCTGTCAAATGATCTATATCTAAATATCTTTTGATTGTTTTATTCCTTTCAAATGAAAGGTCGCATTTAGATTAGGATCTTTTAAGGATACACAGATCTATTTTTTTGCAGAATCAAGCTAATGTTAACATGTTAGCATCTTGTTCTTGTTTTCCTACCTATTTAGTTCAGAATTAGAGAGAGACTTTATTGTTTATTTTTTGTTTGGTTGCAGAAAAGTGTATAAAATGCTTCATATATGCTGTCCTATAAAACTTCACAGGTTTCAAATCATTTGTAAGACACTAGAAAGCTACAAATAAAAATGAAGGAATGTTGGATTTGTGCAGAAGGATGAACATCCGTAGACAATTCTAAAATGACTAAGAAAGCTGTACAGAATCAAGAGTGAAGTTAGAATTAAATTCATATACAGAATTTATAATATTTAAAAATTGGAGATCTTAAGGCAAAATAATCAGACAAAAAAATTAATTAATGTAAATAGATAATTACAGTTTTCTATTAATCGTTTTATAATTTCACAGAATTCTTGAACTACTGAATAAAACACAAACTAGTGTAGTCCAGTTAGTTAGTGCAGCAGTTTAAACTGAAGACTCAGAGTTTAGTAGCTCTAAACAAACTGTGCTACAGTTTCTCATTTGGTTAAATGGGGATTTTACTAGAGCTCTGTAAAACTTGTCCAGCCTCACAAAATCAGCTACAAAAGAGTGAAATTGTGGGCGGAGCATGGACAGACCAATTGTTCAGCAGATATTCTCAGAGATTTTTACATTGCGTAATGTTTGTACATTGTGTGACATTGTTTTACCAAATTAAACTCTGTTCATCTTTAAGCTTAAACTCAGCAGCTGTAACGACTGCACAGACTTTTGACAGGCAGCGAACACTCTTACTGCTCTGTAGCACAGTCAGTTTCAAACAAATTCCACCAATATCACAGCCCAAAGCTTTTCAATACTCTGTCATACAGTTTCTGAACTCTAGTGTCTCCTTTTTGTTGTGTTCCTCCAGAAAGCACACCCGAATTCATCTAATTGGAGGCTCAGTGATCATCTGCTGTGTTTCTGACAGGCTGAAATACAAGCATGACAGGAGTACTTTACACATGGGCCTAAACTAGAGCTAAACTGCACAGAAAATCCACTTCTTTAGAAACATCTACCTCTTGCTTCCACTCACCGGCCACTTTACGAGGTCTAACCACCTTATAGATCAAGCCAAGTTGACAGAGAAAAGCTAAGAAAGAAATTCATCTTTAAATGAATTTCTTTCTTAGCTTTTCTCTGTCAACTTGGCTTAAAGGGGATTTCAACCAATTTTTTCAAAATCTCTGCACAATTACACCATTAAGACATAAAAAGTCATTCAGTGAGTGTTGATGAGAAATGCTTCACTGCAGAGAAACTTACAGAGTGAGAATTGTTCACAGTGGTGGTGGTAGGAACCAGATGTCTGAAGATTTTATTGCCTCTAAAAGCTGTTTGATGTCTGAGACATTGCATAAAATGGTAAAAAAGTAACATGTAGGGTGTTGTAAGGCGAAGCAGAAAACATTTTTCAGATATACCACTATTTTACCACTAACATGGCAGGAAGTGTTGACAGGAATTGATGTCAAGTTTTGGCTCAGCAATTAGACTGGAGACAGATGTTTTGTCTTTTGTCTTTAGTCTCTTTAGAACCTGAGTGAGAGTTTTGAGCATTTTATAGGCTATACCTAATCTCCAGTTGTTTTACATTTAATTTCATCTTGCCTTTATTCTTCATTTCATCATACCTTTTTGTTTGTAGAGTGCCTTAATTTTGATGTTGTTTTTAACAATATGTCACTGTGGAATGCCACCTACCCATAGTGTTACAGTTTAGCAAATGCTAAAGATTGTGTGATATGCTAGTCAAATTCCCTCTTTATATTTGCTATTAATTCTGACCTCCTGTGGTCAATGAAACTGCTGAGACCATAGCCGGCATAGGCGAAAGAGTCAATCTCCTTAGGCCTCACATTTCCCAGGGATCTCCAGCATGACATTTTTTGTTGTTTACTGCATACTTGCTTTTGTCCCTGAGTTTCCATTAGACAAAATAAAATCCCTTCAAACGCAAAGTCCACCAAAAACATTTACCCAAAGTATATGTAAAATTTTAAATACCTAAAATCCTGTGGCAATGCGTGCCTATACTGTTCTGCATTTGGGAAAGGATTACACCCTAGACTGTCACCTTTTAACAGGGAGCTGCTCCTCAGTTCAGTTACTGACCAGTTCAACTTCAGTAACTTTAACTGTCTCTTTGTTATTTATTATTTTATATTATTTATGTAATGACTCAGTCTATCAAAACTGCATGTCTTGTATAGAGAATGTACTACTAAACACAGAAAGACATAATGTAAACATAAAAAAACATCCGAGGGATGTTCTTACCCGTGTCTCTGGTATGATGGGTCCGTTCTCCGGAGATGATCTGAAGAACGTAGAGAGCGGAGTGGTGAGGATGAGAGGGCTCGGCCTGATGAAGCCACTCAGATCACAGCTGGGGATATCATTCTGTTCCTTCTTGAGCACCAGCGTGTCCATCACGTAGAAAACGTTCCATGGCACCCACACGGTGCGCTGCTGGGTGAGGAACGGAGCGCGCTCAAAACTTAGAGTCAGGGAAGCTCCACCGTTAGCCAGGATATCAAACCTGAGAAAGAGAGAGGATATGATTGGTTTATCAAAGAAACATAAAAAATGGATCTATCCATACTCTGCCCACAAATGCACTCTTTTAGCAGGAACTGTTGGACTTAACATATTAAATACTAAGTGGCTTTATTTAGAGACTGAATTAAAAATTTACTTCAATAGCAACCAACTGATCTGTCAATGCTCCACTCACAAACACGTTCTTTTGTAGTAACTGTTTCTAGGTTTGCGAAAGCTTGGCAGAATTCCATTCAACCTAATGAGAAACTGTAGCATAACTTTTTGTCTACATTTAGACGATTATTAATTTCAAATGACATTTATTTTGTACGTTAGTGTAGAGCGGGTGAATTTTTTTATTGTATAATCAAGCTAACATTAGGACAGTTATCTTTACACCCTTCATTGATTGTTTGATTAACTACAACAACACAGTCTAGCTCAGTAACATAGCATGGAAAAACTGGAAAATGGTAACATTATCTACTAACTCTAAACAGTTTGCTACAGCCTCTTATTAGGCTGAATGAGAATTTGTACCAGCATTCTGTAAAGCATTCTGTAAAACGGTTTATGAGTTTCAATTTTTCACTTAAAAAGAATGAGACACACACCATATGTCAATATGATCCTTTTCCCATAGACATTAATTAGGATAATCGTGCATGAATAATAATAATAATAATGATAATAATAATAATAATAACGACAAAGGATGAACTGTCACACATATGCTTAAACATAACATCTAAAAAGCCAGTGCAAAAATTGTTAGCCACTCTATAGGATGCCACTCACACACATGCAAAATAAGACAAAGCCATGTAATTTTCATGTCCGTGCAGGCTGATAGAAGCAGGCTGTGGATGATGAGGAGCAGGGGTGAAACACTGGGATGAATTAGACATGAAGTGGGATGTGTGAGCACTGGCGTGTGAGTGTGTGTGTCTTTAATTGTCTCTGCTCTTAACCTGGCTGATCTGGGAGCAGCTCTCATGCTCCACAGTGAAAAATGCATGATAATGTGACTGGCCTTTTATTATTGCATTTGTGTTAAAGTAAAAGCTCCCAACAGCTTTCTCTCTCTCTCTCTCCTCTTCTATCCTTCTGTCTTTTCTCATTATATTTTGTTCTCTCTCTTCCTCTTCATCTGTTACCATCTTCTCTTTTTTTCTTTCTCTGTTGTCTTCTGTCCTTATCTAGAGTTTATATTCCTGTCCCTTCACTCTCCTCTTTTCTTTTTGTCTTTTCTCTGAATCATTTTTGGCAAATTTTTGCCTTTCTCTCTTTTCCTCTTTCACTCTATCCTTATCTTGTGTTTTATCTTGTCTTATCTTTCTTTCCTCTCTGTCCTTCTCTCTTGTGTTTTTTGTTTGGCATTTACTCTCTTCCTCTTTGTCCTTTGTTGTTCTTTCACTTTTTCCATCTTTGAATTCTTTCTCTCCCACTTTTGTCATCCTTTTCTCCTCTTTCTTTCTTCCTCTGTTGATTAGGATATACTACTACATACATGCATGTCCTAAATATTATCTCAGTGCTACAGGAGGCAAGATGGAGACACAACTCACACATGCACACGCACACACACACAAACACACACACACAGGCACACACTAATAAACAGGGTTCTGTAAGAGGCTGTACAGCTGTACAGTGATTGGGCGCACACAGCCATGTTGATGGCTGGGCTGATTATCTTTACCATTTTTTCTTTTTCTTTTTTTTTCTAACTGTGCAGTTAAAGAGATCCTACAGCTGGACAAGCGGCTAATCCTGCACTTTTACCTTCATGCCCCCCTTCTCTCTCACTTCTTTCTCTATCTCCCACCTCATGCTCTCTCTTTCTCTGTCTCTCTCGCTTTCTCTCTCCATTTCCCTATCTCTCCTCTTTTGCTCTCTCTCGCTCTCTCTCTCTTTCTCTAGTCCTCTTATAGCATCTCTACTTCGATCTGCTCCCTCCGTTCTTCTAATCTCTCTCTTTCACTATTACACTTTCTATTAAATCTCTCTCTCAGTCAATCTCCCCCCTCTGCCTCATACACTTTCTGTCTCTCTCGCCTTTTCTCTATCTATTTCTAACTCCATGGTCAGTCACATTGAAGATCAGTCTAGTTTTCTTTTTCTTAAAGGCCCCACACCATCGCTAAAGCAATAGTTTGGCAAAAGAACAAATTTAAACAATCCCAACAGTAGTCGATTGAAGGGGGCTAAGAACTGATCTGAATTGGTGGGCTATAAAGCTTCAATAATGTCTTGGATGATTGACTACATTTGGCATAAGAAGGGAGAAAACTTAGATAAGTTAGATAAATTAGATTTTTGACCAAACTATCACTTTAATATCTATTTTGGGTACACACTGACCCAACTATATACAGTATACTGCAGTGTTAAAAGTGGATATATCATCCTCTATTTTACAAGTGATAGATCAGCTCAGTCTTCAGCTAATAAGCAAATTATCAATAAGTGATGTGTATTGTACATGTTTTCTATCATGTATCTTTATGTATCAAAGATCAAAAAGATATTTTGTAACACAAACTGTATAAAAATGACATCATTCTTTACATATCAAATAATGGCAACAGCACTGAGACATCACATTATTAACAGTGAAGAACAGATTAATTCAGCCTTAAAGTGTTAATGGACCAAACCAGGATTTTGAATTCTTAAATGAAAAACAAAATAATACTGCCGCATTTAAAGAAAGAGATGATTGGCTATTTAGCTCAGAGTCATGTATAATTAAGCTACGTCATTTTTGTATAGGTGTAGCAGCAGCATTTAAAAACAGTGCACTCACCTGACTTACATTTTTTATCTCATAAAACTGCAACACAGATCAGCCAAAACAAAAATAATAAACATGCTGACTGCACGTTTGGAGCAAAAACCTCAGATCTCGGCTGATTTTGATCGTGAACCCTTAGCTTTAAGCTATGTGTCAAGAAACAGCAGTGTTTGTGTGTGTGTGTGTGTGAGACAGAGCGTGTACGAAGAAAAGAATATATGTGTATGTGAAAAGAAAGACATGAACACGTGAGTGCGTGCAGATGGTTGTGTGTCAAGAGGAAGCTGTGTGTGAGTGTGATCATACTGAAGTGTGTGTGTGCTGTAATAAGTGTGCGCGTGTGTGTGTGTGTATATATATATATATATATATATATATATATATATAAAATATATATGTACATACATATATATATTGTATATATGTATGTATGTATGTATATATTGTATATTTAATATCTGAGTGTGAAGTGTGTTTATGTGTGTGTGTGTGTGTTTAGCGCTGTTCCATCACTGACTGATTCTGTCCTTGTAAATTCATTTCATTTTAAACAGAGCCTTCATAACCATATACATCAGCTGATTTAGTGAGATAAGCATGCAGATGGGATGAAGAGATGCAAAGGGTTGCAAAGTACACATAGACACGCACACACACGCCCTTCTATGCATACACAAGCAGAAAGCTTTCAGTTTGAACAAAGACATCTGCAGTGCATGTAACATGTCATGAGTGACATTTAGTGAATTATTTAAGGGTAAAATGAACACTTAAAATTCAGACAGGGTGTGTATGTGTGGTATATTTCATGAGTAAAAATGTTCTGACTTTAATAATAATAATAATAATAATAATAATAATAATAATAATCTTTACTTATATAGCACTTTTCATGCCAGTGAAAACTGAATGCTAAGTTAAAGAGATACATTTTTAAACGTTTCTTGAAAGTGTGCACTGAGCTTGACTTTCTAATAAATAAAAGGTGGAAGTGAGTTCTACAGTTTAGAAGCATAATAACGAGGCCTCTCCATGTTTTCTGTATTTTACACAGACACTCTGTGATGTAAGCAGGTGCTAGGTTATTTAGAACCTTAAAAACTTGTAGCAGAAGTCTAAAAATCGATCCTTAAAGATACTAGTAGCCAGTGTAGTTCTTTGAAAGATGGGACTGATATGATCTCTCTTTTTTGTTTTTGTATGAGTTGTAGAGGATATATTGTTTTCTTAGGAAGTCCAGTAAGAAGAGCATTACAGTGATCAACTCCACTTGTAACAAATTTGAACAAGTTTCTCTGTGGTGCTCTGAGACAGAATTGCTGAACTTTAGTAATATTACTCAAATGGTAAAAAGCTACTTTAGCGATTGTGTTTACATGCAGGATAAAACAGAGCTCAGAATCTAAGAAATATCGGACACACAGCTGGTAAGCCTGTCTACAGAGTCTTGATTATTAGAAGGAATGCAAATGCAATGAAAATTTATATTATGTTTCTTAATTACATCACCTAGCAAAAGCAAAGGCCCTAAAACTGAACCTTGAGGGACTCCACAAGAAATGTTACATTTTTTTGATCAGTGATTTCCCAGTGAAACCATGAACTGTCTATTAACTAAATATGATTTAATCCATTCTAAAACCGTGCCTGAGAGGCCTACCCAGTATTCAAGGTGGTGGATTAGAATCTTGTGATCAACAGTATCAAAAGCTGCACTAAGGCCCAAAAAGAGCAGAATATAATGATTTTGTGCATCAGGGCTGAGCCTGAGGTCACTGTACTTAAACCAGACAAAAATGAGCCCAACATTTAACAAAGTAGTCCTGACTGTGTTAAGTATATATAGTACATATATATATATATATATATATATATATATATATATATATATATATATATATATATATGTGTGTGTGTGTGTGTGTGTGTGTGTGTGTGAGTATGTGTAGAACCTACATGCCATCCTGCCGGGTAATGGTGTATCCATGGTCCGGGTAATGAACAAAGGAAACATTTACTCCGATGAGGGGCGTTCCATCTGCAGTCAGCACTTGGCCTCTGATTACAGACACCAGACTGCAAAAGAAACACACCAACAGAGTCAATAAGATTTAGTGCATGAGTAAACACTGATTCTAAGTCTTCTCAGCCATGTTAAATGTCGTCATTTTCTGATCCACAGTCAATAACACACACACACACACACACACACACACACACACAGACACACTTCCACACAAGTCTAGAGTAAAATGCACACACTAAACTCGCATAGCATAGTGCGTGTGTGTGTTTGTCCATTTACTCAGCAGTTGTACCAATACACACACACACACACACACAAACATACACACACCATTGGTAATTAATGGTGGAACAGCCAGCAGAGTGTTGAAAAAAGAGAAACATCAGCTAAACAAACAGAAAAGAACCAAGAAAAAGAGAGGTGGAGGAGAGAGAGAGAGAGAAAGAGAGAGAGAGAGAGAGAGAGAAAGAGAGAAAAAGAGAGAGATTTATATGGGTTGTTAATCAATGGTCAGTCAGACAGCAGTGGTCACTCTGCGTGTTTATTGGTTGATTTTCTGGATCATTTCTGCTTCTGTGGACACTAATAAGCCGAACAGCACTGACCACACACACAGGACACACACACACTCTCCTGCTCCTTTTCTCTCTCTCTTCCTTCATCCTCTTTCCCTCTCACTCGTCTCATTTTCTCATGCTCTCTGTTTATTCGTCCTCTCTTGTCCTCTCTCTCTCTCTCTCTCTCTCTCTCTCTCTCTCTCTCTCATATTTAGGGAGTAACAGTACATGTATTTGTCCCGCCACGGTGCAGATGTCATGGTTCGGTGCACGCAGTCGTATAGAGAACAAATAGCTTGTGCAAAGATTGAAGAACGTAATGCAGAAATAAATTTAACAAGCACAAGTTCCACAAAAAAGCCTTTTCTTTTTTTCTTTTTCTGACTCTAGATCCCTTCATCCTCTCCCTCTCTCCCCTGCTCTTTCTCTTTTCTTTGTCTCACTCTCTGTGTTTATATTCTTTTTCTCTCCTATTCCTTTTCTTTTCTCTATCTTACTTGTCTTTTTCTCTCACTCCCTATCCCTTCCCTTCATCCTCTCCATTTTCTCTCTCTTTGCTTCATCCTCTCACTTTCTCTCCTCTTCTTCCTTTCTCACTGTCTTACTCTTCTCTTTTCTCAAACTCTGTCTCTTCATTCTTTCTCTTTCCCCTTCTTTCTTTTTTCTCTCTCTATCCCTTCATCCCCTCTCTCTCTCTATGTCTCCTCTTCTTGCTCTCCCCCCTGTGTCATGTGTGCAGGTAAACACTCTATAAATATCAGGAAGTCCTCAGCGTAGCTATAACTCACAACCACTTACAGCCATAAAGCAGCAGCAGCCAGACATCACAGCACTGAGAGGTCTAAATGCAGGTTGTAATTCACACACACACACACACACACCACACACACACACACACACACACTCACACACACCTCTTCCTCTCTCTCTCTCTCATACACATCCATCTCCACTTTTTCAGTTTTTCTATGACCACAATTCCTTATTATCTTATTACAAACAGCTTGCATGTCGTTCTTTCTTTCTCACTCTCTTCTTTTTCCCTTTCTCTGCTTTTTTACTTTCTTTCTTTCTGTCTTTCTTTCTTTCTTTCTTTCTTTCAGTTTTTCTATGACCACAATTGATTACTGTGCTATTACAAAAAATTTTACTGGACATTAATGCACTGCATGAGTCTCTACCTCTGTCCTTTATTTCTGTCTCTCTTCCCTTTCTCTTCTTTTCACTCTTTCTTTTCACTTTTTTTCTTTCTTTCTTTTCTTTTTTCCTTCCTTTCTTCACATTCCTTTTATCTCTTCTTTCTGTAAATGACTCCAGAGCACAGAGATTATGGCTGCCTTCACTCATACAGGGTTTCCCACTCTCCTGTACAGGGGTCACACAGATGTACCCTGTTTCATTCATTTTAGGCAGCCAACACCCAGAAGCCTAATCTACTCTGACCATCTCTGGAGTGTGGGAGATAATAAGGAATCTATAGAGAGCAAGAGCATCTGCCAGCATGTCAAAAAAATTGTCAGGTCAGCGTTTTTTCATGTCAGTTAAATGGTCTATTCCTGTCAAAGTCTGTGGTTCTTGGCCACAGCAGTAGCCAGTCAAAACTTTGCTCCTAACTTTCTGTATTACACCTGTAATTAGAGGTGATAAAAGTTCTAACTGTCTGGTGCAGTCCAAATAAGTTCTTCACTGCCCCAGATTGCTAGCTATCATGCGCTCCACTGCATTTATTTCTGAGGGGTAAATGACAGCATGTTGGATGGCTAGCGAGTTGTCCACAAACTGAATTAGGTGATGAGACCGATACAGAGTTTAGCACATGCTCTGATAAGAGGTTTTTGAGCACTTTAAACCCTTGATCAAGTTAATGAGTGACTTCCTCAAGTTTGCTTCTTTAGTGCTGGCCTAGGGCTATGCTAATGCAGCTAACATTAACAGTTACAGTTAATGTTACATTATAGTAGATGACAGTAGATGACAGTATGTCATACAGCATCAGAAACTACATAATGTAAGTCTATTTGAGATTACTTAACTACTTGGGTGAGTAATGATTTAGTCATGTAGTTTGCACCATGCTAATTGGTGGGGTATAAGCTTCCATTGCTTGTTAGCTGCATTAGCAGTGTAGCTCCAGTATAAAATTAAACAAGCAAACTTCAAACACACCAAACATGTCTTGGCTGGTCGACTATATTTGGAATACTTTGACTACAAGGGTGGGGGGACTGTGCAAGTGTGATTTTAGGCTGAAAGTGGACATAAGTAAGAGTAAAAGGACTATCAAGAAAGGTGCTGTTTCAAACTGTGTCCTAAAAGCCATACAAACCCATAAAAGGAGAATGGTTCACCTGCATGTTGTTTTTATTTATTTACTGTTAAAACTGAGTCAGCAAATCTGCAACAGACACGGCTGCAAAATGCCATAGCCCGCTGCTGACAGAAGGTAGACTGGAAAGTAGTTTGAACACTGGGGAGAAAAACAAACAACAAACAAACAAAAAAAGAGAAAAAAAAAACAGAGTTCTATTTACTTATGCTTCTATGCTGAAACCATAATATTTGGTGAGGGATTATTCCAGATCTTTCAGTAGATTTTGGAACAGAGAGAGAGAGAGAGAGAGAGAGAGAGAGAGAACGGGAGAGAAAGAGATAAGTAAGTAAATGGACCAACAGAATTCGTCTAAAATCACATAACCTACTATGTTGTGCTAACTTACATGTTAGTGATAGGACTGTCTGACTGTCTGTTAACTTTGTTAACTGTGTTGCGACTCTTCTCCTCTCGGGCTGAATCATCTCTTATTCAGCACAGCTGTGCCCTGCGTGTTTCCTGCGTTTGTGTTTTAATCACATTAGCCTACACGTAGCCTTATTGGATTAGCTGGCCTTATCTGGCCACTGCGGTATTAGAGGCTTAATTTGCCCACATCTGGGCCAGTGGCATTGAGCCTATTAAAATGTTTGCTGTAGCTTAATCATGATATCTGTCACGGCCGCCGTTTTGCTGCCAAGTGGTTCTTCAGATTAACTGAAGTGAGTCCAGCACGGATTGAATTTGACGAGAACATGTGGGTTATGTCATACACAGGAAGCCAAAAGCAAAATAAACAAATGAATTTGTCATTGTACAAATTTACACATACATGAACATGTACACATGCATTTCCAAAAGTGTGACTGAACACGTGGGCTAATTAATGCACAATAATACTACTACCAGGACTACTACTGTTTCTACGATCAACAGTAACAGCAGTGCACTAATAACAAATACAGTGTATGAAGCTAATGCTTAATGTTGTAAACTTAGCTGAGACCAATTTTCTAATGATTTTGACTTTAATGCAGCTCAGACTTGCCCCATAACCAAAGCTATTATAGCCATCATTGACAGAAATATATACAATAAAAAATCGGTGGGCAAACCCTAAAGTTCAGTGGGAGAAAAAAAGCGTAATCGTGGAATGATGGACGACTACATTTTCACATGAAATAGTCACAAACACACCGAAACTGCTTTAGTGTAACGTATCATTAAACCTGTGATTTCTAGCTATATGGCTAAAGCTGTGGCATGTCTGGGGGGTCTGGGGTGGCACCAGCTCCCACAAAAACAGCTTTTACCGATATCAGAAGTGGTGCGGTGCTGCCTGCAAAGTGAAATATTTCTGTGATGCTGTGTTTTCACCAATGACAAATGCTGCAGCAGTATTTTATGCATGCTTCTAGTGTCATGATGTTTGCAACAGATGGAAAAATGTAGAGGGGTTTTAACAATGTTTCTCTAAGGGAGTTTGTACAACGTGTGTCATAAACCCATAACATAAGTGAAAAGCTATAGCGTCTTCAGCTCTTTTATCTCCAAAATAGTAACTTCACAGAAGAAAGGAAAAAAAAAACATCTTAACTGCATGTATCGTTAATGAAACAAGATTTTTTTGAAGTAATTTTGGAACCTGTCTACTGTGCAATTAATCACAAAATTTTTAAAATGATAGCTGGCAATTTAAAATTTGGTAAAAATAAATACATTTAAAAAGGACAAAACTGATAAGGTTCTGTTCTGACAGCAATAATTTGCTAATTCTTATTCATACACTCAGGACATGCTTTGCGTCTCGGTTCATGGCTTTATTGATTACATTTTTTTGACGGCTTGCAATGGCAACCCTTATAACTTAAATTAATTAATTAAAAAATTATAACCTAATTTGTACGCAAACTGTTTGCTAACTGAAATGCATTTAACCAGAGCTTAGTGTTTGTTCCAAGTTCATTCCCACCAGCTCTCTGGAGCTCCTGGATTACACTCTGCACATGAGATGTTTCTGTCAATACCATGGAGTTGTAATTGTGTGTTTTGGCAGCATGAGCAAGCAGTCAGACTGATGAATCTAGTATTACATAGTATTGCATAGTCTTTTTACATTTGGTGAGCGGAACTGGGAGGTAGTGGAGGAGCATGTAAGGGCTGACAGGAAGAAAATTTAAACAGAATAGAGCTGTCTGCAGCCACAACCTAGGTTTTGTAAGTAATACCAATAAGCAAGTGAGAAAACACAAAATAAGTTACTAAACTCTAAAGAAAGGTGAATAATTGATTAAAAAAGATAAACACCTTTCAAATAAGCTAAAATTGTTTACATGCGTTTACATGCATTTACCCTCCACCACATCCCTGATCATCTATTATAAGCTATCTGCTATCTGCTACTTCTCAGCTTGTCATAATACCTTAAAACAGTACATCATAACCACGCCTGGGATTCATTATATTCTATATTGAAAATTAATTGACAAGTGTCCACAAGCCAACATCCCAGTTTAAGCTGGTTTGGGTGAAGCTTCCCTTAAAACCTGTGGATCTGGGCACAAGGGAGAGTTGCTATGGTTACATTTCCTCTATGTAAAATCATTATTAAGATTTTTTTTCTCTTTTTTTCCATTCTCCCCATGAAAACAGCATATTTGTTAGAGATTAGCAGTTAATAGAAATAGAAGCGCTGCCGCAAGAAATGCCTCTGGCCTGCCACTGGGTCGGACAGCGCGTGGCCTCTTACATTCCCACACTATTATCTCAACGGAGGTCATGAGTTTGTTCCTACAAGGCTGTGTGGACATCTGCTGCCGTGGTAACCATACAAATCTCTGAGAAGGTGCCATCCGAAATAACTCTACGGTGTCACTGATCATTAAGTCCGTAAATACCTGTATTTGACCAGTAAAAACTCTGCAAGACTGTTTTAAATTAAAGTCCCACTGGACACAATGTCCAGTGTGGTGACATCTTGCTGTTCTGTACAATGGGAAGAGATGCCATTTTGTCTAAAACCTGATGCTGAGGTCTGAGAATGCCCTAAATGCGTACCATACTACCACCATTTAAACTCTCCGCTGTTCAGTCAGTTCCTATTTGGTTCATTTAAGCTTCATGACCTCATCATTTATCACTCAAGTTCCGCAATGACTTTCTTTCTCAAAAATGCACATGTTTTGTCAGGAATGTAGGAATATTCTGAAATAAATAATGTTGCTTCCAGTTTGTTAAACCAACAGCTAAACTATTAAAAGTCACAAATTAGTGTGTTATTATTCTGTTATTATTCCCTCTGTCAAAACAGTTTCTAGCTTTATATTTGTTCAAGGCTTATAGCTTTATTTGATTATTTACAAATGGACATGCTGTTAATGAGACATGCTGATTATCAATTGCAATAAAGCACAGTGATGTGGACTAATAAACACTTTCTTGCCATTCAAGCCACAGCGACCATTTTCAAACTGGCTTCAAGAGGACTGGAGAAGAAAGAGAAGTCTCAACATCTTGAGAAAATTTAGATTAAATTAAAATTTAAAAATGTGGAGTGTGATAGGTCATTGAGGACACACACATACACACTCACCTTTTGTTGAAGGGGTTTTCACCGCTAATGATATGTGTGCTTTCTGGTCCCACAAGGAAGCTAATTCGCTGGTAGAAGGACTGAGCGGCTTGCTGTGAGGAAGCTGACTGGCCCTGACTGATGATGTCAGCTGGGTCAGGTGATCCACGGCAAAACAGCTGTGTCTGACAGGAGCTCTGCAGACAGCAATCTGGATCCATACAGTCGACCAGACCATCTACACAGACGCACACACACACACACACCAAAACATATATGAACAGATTGTACTGACATATATATTTTACTATCAAACAGCCCACGTCCCATATTGTTCCAAGGTCTGTGGTCAAGTTATGGCATTTGTATGGGTTCATGTCCTCAAAACAGTGTTTGATTTTTACATGACCATTTTCTAACCTCTCTCTATCCCTTAGGCTGTACCCAATTTTCTTCCCCAATTTAGCCGTATCCAATTCCACCCGCTAGTTAGGACTCCCCCAATCACACGATACTATCAACGCTAGGAGGGTGAAGGCTAGCACAGGCTTCCTCCGAGACCTGTGAAGCAGCCACTGCATCTTTTCGAAATGCCGCTCACACAATGTCATTGGACAGCTGAACGCGCTCAGAGGAAAGCACCAACCGCCAGATCTGTTACGTCAGCTAACAGACGCCTGCGCTGACTAGCATCGTGTTGAGTGATGGGGAGAAGGGGGGCCATCCAAGTGACCCAGAAAGCGAGGCCAATTGTGCTCTCTTGGACTCCCGGTTACGGATGGCTGTAGCATCACCAGGGATAGAACTCGCAATCTCCTTATGATAGGGCCAACGCTTGCGCCACTCGGGAGCCCTCTTAGGCTGTTTTTGCTTCTGTGCCTTTAAGACTGATAGAAGTAAATGAGCTCTGTTCCGATTGGCTTCCCTGTTTAGTGATCGATTCAAAAAGCAGTCCAGGCTGATACACTCCTTCTAACTTCAGTGGGAATGAGCAGGGCTAAACTGCTGTAGACATACAAATAAATATATGCAAATGTGTTGGTTTTCATGGCATCACAAAAACAATGAATTCAAAACAAACTGTTTTTGCAGCTTAGTTTTTACAGTCATTATATGGACTGTTTCATTATATATGGTTCCAGGTTAGTGAATGGAACATCTACCATGAAAGTTGTAAATGCAAAAAAAATGATTCCTTGCAACATGAACATTATAAAGAGGTAAGTTTGGATTGGTAGTAGAAATCTGAGGATTAGAAAATCTGACAATAGATCTGTGTTTTCTAAAATTATGAACTTATTGTTGCATTCATGTACAGTTCCTTTGGACAGATAATGAATTCATACAGTTGTACGCAAAAGTTTGAACATCCCTAGTCTAATAATGAGCTTTCCACAGGAAACAAACATAAATATCATATTTTTCTGCATTTTGCTAAGTTTAACATATTGGAGAGAAAAAGCTAGAACATAAAATGTGCTGTAACTTTTCCACAGGCCATATTTTATATTTTAGATATTTCTCCCAATATGTTAAATTCAGCAAATAAACTGTAACTGTGCAGTAAAATGTACAGCAGTGTGTTTTGTGGAGAGGACGTGAACTTATTTTCACTTTAAACATATACAAAACATGTCATTTGATCAGGGGGCAAAATTCACCCAAACCTTTGCACACCACACTACTTTTGATGATGCTCAAATTGCTTTCTGCCTCTGTACAACACGCACGCACACACACACACACACACACCAGAGCTTTACAGTGTAACAATATTGTCGCACATGCTAGGAAAAATAAATCCTGCTCAAACACAAAAAACGATCATAGCTGCACATGTGCAAATCCCCTTTGAATCTCCATTCGGATATTTTATCAAGTCCAATCGCTCATGGAAGTTGTAGTCATTATTCTAACTGTGTCAGGTGTATAATATCAAACATTTCCCCACTGTCATCTCCTCAAGCACGGTCATGCAAGCTGAAACACAGTTTAGGTTCAGGTGTTTATGGCAGTTGTAGCCTTTAGGAAAACTAGAGAACAAATCCAGATGTTTGTAAACAAAAGGCCTTGCAAAGTACAAAACTGCCTAAAGTTGTTTAGTTTGAGGCGGCAACATCGTGTGTAAAGCCAGCAATAATTTAAGGTTTTACAGTTTGCCTGATGAAAAAATTGTTCCCCCAAAAGTGTCTTTGGATTTGGAAGCTGAGGAAAAAGTCACCATAAATAACATTGAGCCTTATCTTTAGGTAAGAAACTTTTTTGTGTCCATATATGCATTACTGATTGTGGGTCTCCTCATGCTGAGTGCTATTAGCCTCTTGTGGGGAATCTGAATGATTGTGAAGAAAAAGAAATCAGAAAATTACATTAAAAAAACATTAAAATACACATCTTATACACGCTGCTCATTTTTCACAGTTAAAGTGACATTTTTTTCCATTTATTGGGATTAAATCCTACATACTGTTTTAGTTGGTTTAATATTTGCAGAAGGAGTCCCAACGACTGAGTGTGTGTGCATGTGTGTGTGTATGTGAGAGCAAATGGAAAGCATTTGCGTCCCTTTTGGGTCCACCACTGCTTTCACTCTGGGAAATATTCCTTCAAAAGTAGCGCCCTATGTAGGGAACAGCATGTTTCATTTGAGATGTGTCCCCAAGGGAAAAAAGAAAGCAAATACAAGGACTAAGTAGGCCAGTCTAAGGCACTGTACTATTCCACACACACACTACGGCTGCACAATATGGATTGTTATTAAAACAATATGGACGTATTGGGCCCATTTGCATATTGCAGCCTTCTGTGATAATAAGTATTGCAAAGGCCAATATTACAATAACGATTAACAAATGATACACCGTTTCACACAGAAACACACAAGCTGAGTAAACAGCTGGTTAATGCTTTATCTCCCCATCAGGTACAAACATAAACCCCGACCATCCGTCACACTTACTTTATAAAAAGCCCTGTGCACACAGTGCACTGCCATCAGAGTTTTAAAATAATATATGCACGCACACACATACACACACACACACACACACACACACACACACCGTGTGCTGTGATCATCTTGACCAATCACAGTCTTAGATGAGTTTCTGTGAGTTTTGATGAATCAATAATCAATAATCCAGCAACAGTCAATTATTAGATTATCAGAATGATTTCTGTCAATATCAGTTATATTAGCAACTTAACAACAACAAACCATGCAGAACATATACATACTTGCACCATATTCCACACAAACACACACACACACACACTCACACACACACATACACTATCTAAGCCGCTTATCCTTCTGGGTCACGGGGGTGCGGGAAAGAAAAGGGCAGGAAACATCCTGCAGGTCGCCAGTCCCTTGCAGGGCAGGCACCCAGACATACAATCACACTCACATTATGTTCCACACAGTCATATGAAGACCTTTGGGTGCCCTGGTCAAATGACATGTTTTGTTGATTTTCTAAGTATAAAAGTTATACATCCTGTAAAAATCTGGCAAGAACTTAAAATTAATTTTGGACTGTTGATGATTTTATTATTTATTATTATTATTGTAGTTTTCCTTCTCATTTTCATGATTTAATGATGACTATTATTATTGCTACACTGTAATTAAACTGTCACTATCATTGGAAATACTAGGTTTTATTAGGCACTTTGGGTGATGATGGGCCGATTCAGGTCAGTTTATCACAGAATGTTATTGGACTTAGGAGAGATTCAGATTCAAAACTTGGTGCTGTGGGTCGAGCTTAGTCTGAAAGTATTTGGGCTAAATTTGAGTTTGGATTAAAATTTCAGGCCTGATTAAACTGCAATTGCGTGCGCACACACACACACACACACACACATACACACACCAAATGGCTGTCCAAAAGCACCAACTGCTTCATTTGTGATCTGACCCTTTTATAAATCTGTTTTAACCCAGCCCACCATGGTCAAAGTAAACACACACACACGAAAACATTCCCTGCATGTGTTCACATGGCCGTGTCCAGGTCAACATACATAACAGGATACGCTGCGGATGCATGTGTGCTTAAGGCGCTATGTTTATTATTGCAGCTCAGACTGACAAGTCCTGAAGTGGAGATCTTTTGAACGTACCATTTTACACTACTTTAACCGTGACTGTATTCAAAGAAATATAAACAGCAATAAGCAGTACGCAGCAACAAAAACACATTAGACTGCCATTTGTTACTGGCCAGCGTTCCACTGTATATTTTCACGCAGGCAATAAAAAAATGCCAAATCCTTAATTAACCCTTTGAGGTCCTCCAAAATACTTACATTATATACACATTCTTACTATTTCTAACTTGTAGTTCAGTGAAACAAGTAGATCAATTGTGTGAAACCTACATTTTTATTCCATACTACGTTTGTGTTTAAGTAGAGGAGGAGCTATTTTATTATTATATGAATTTGATGAAAAGTTACTGTGGTGTGTACAGTCTGTTTTTGAAAAAAAAACACTGGGCCTCACCAAATCTTCCTAAATTTTTTGTTTGATTTGTTCTTGAGAAAGGTCCTTAAACAAAGTCCATGTCAGATTCATGATGTTCTTAAACGGCAAAACTGTTTACACTTTTGTGTAAATAAGAAAATATTGGTGAACGTCAGAATGACAAGTGGGTTTTAAGATTTCTTGTTAAAAGAATTATTGGTTAAATAATTAGAAATGTAATTGAATTATTTAATAACATTTGAATAAATGTGTTTATAAGTTGAATGTGTAGCAAAATTACAATAATAACTCTAGACCTGCAAGGGTTAGAAATGTGTCAATGTTAAAGAGCAGTTTTTTTTACGTAAAGCTTTCAGGCATTACAAATATTAAAACTTTTACACAGAAATTTGTGTAAAACATCCAAACATCCAAAAATGTTTAAAACCAAACACCTGTCCTGACACCAAAAAATCAAACAAACAAACAAAAGAAAAGAAACCTTAAGTGTCCGTTTTTGGGACAAGCACAAGACACTGTTATACTGATAGTCTGGCAAAAAATCAAATTTACTTACTGTCCTCCCTTACCCCAAATGTAGTTAATCAGACATGTCTGGTGTCTGAAATTTCCTTCTTTACTTTTACTCTTGAGGATAATGTAACTGCTACTGTTTTTAGCCATGTGACATCCTTTTGTCCACGTAAGAAACCACATATATAAGTCTATTTGGGATTACTTAACACCTTAACATGGTTTGAGGTAAGTGAGTGATGATTTAGTCATATACTACGATACTGACTGTTATGCTATAAGTTTCTCAATAGTCTTGTAGCTCCAGTGTAAAACTACAGTAGCAAACTTCAAATACCAAACATGACATGGATGATTGAGGATAAGGAGAGAAACTATGTGAATTTGATATTTGGACTGATTGGTAGCCAGTATTAACCCTAAACACAATTGTTATTTATTTTTTCAAATAAATGCAGGCAGAGGAGAGATGTTCGCTTTTTTCTTTTTTTTCGAGGCAGTTTCTCTTTAGGTTAAATGAGACTTTCCCCTTTTTCTAAAAGCTTGTTGGTATGAAAGAGTACATTTGTGGGTGGACCATAGAAACATATATACACCCTCTCACACTCAGAGCTGGACCCTCACCTCCTTCGTTGTCCTTGCCGTCTGCACAGAGGGTTTCCATGGCGACATCGCAGCCAGCCCCCCTCCAGCCAGGCTGGCAGACACAGTGCCATCCGTTCTGATCCAGAGTACAGCGACCGTTACTGTTACACAGCCCAGGACAGCCCTCTGCACACACACAAACACTCCGTCAGTCAGAGACAGAGAGAGAGAGAAAGAGAGAAAGAGAGAGTGGGTGTGGTGGTGTGTGTGTGACAGAGTGAAGGAGAGAAAGACAGGAGTGTGTGAGTGTGTAAGCATGTGTGGTTTGAGTGTGTGTGTGTGTGTGCGTGTGTGTGAGAAAGAGAAGTGAATGATAGTAAAAGAGTTTGGATGCATGTGTATACTGGGAGTCTACAAAATAATGGAAACATCACATTAAATGCTGGCCATTTCATTCTGGCCACTTTATCAGAAACACCTACCATACAGGTGCATTTTTCTGGCTTACAGTTACAGACTGTAGTCCATCTGTTGCTGCACAATTTATCAGTCCCCCTCTACTCTGTCCATCAATGGAAAAGGACCACCACAGGACCACCACTGACCAGATATTATTTGAGTGGTGGATTATTCTTAGCACAGCAGTGACACTGGCATGGTAGCGGCATGCTTTTGTGTGTTGCACTGGTATGATCGTCATACCATCCATTAGCTTCTGACCACAGAGCCGATCTTGGCTAAATATTTTTTGCAATAGACCATTCTCAATCAAACTACACTGACTGTGTAAATAACTGTCTAAGCACTGGCCCTGTCATTGGGTCGTCAGCAATGCCATAGTAATCCATGACAGAAAGTACAAAAGTATATCTCTCTCTATCACTCAGCACAATGCTAGCCAACATAGTTAGTTAGCATTCTCCTCCAAGTGCATTGAGCTGCCCAATGACGTTGCATTAGCATCATTTTGAAAAGATGCAATGACTCTCTACATGTCTTGCAGGAAACGTCTGCTGGCCTTCAGCACTCCCAGCTTGGCAGCATCATGTAATAAGATGATACTTGGCTAGCAGGTGCTAGCATTAACTAAACTGGATATGAAATAGGGTAACAAAATAAAAAAAGGGAAAAAAAAAGAAATATCAAAGAAATATCAGATATTTAAGTGAAAGGAGAAAAAGAATGCACATATTTTAAAATCATCATATATCATGAGGGAGGCTTTTTCTACAGTAAAGACAGTCTTTGCTGTATACAGGATGTTTATACAGCTCTTGTAAACATCTTGGTTCAGTCCAGTTTCTTAGACTAACTAAGCACTTAGCTGGGCCTTTGTGTGCATGGAAACATAGTTGATTTGACCTTTCAGATGTATACAAAACAAATATGACACACTTCACCCTCTGAGCTTGACCCTCACCTCCTTTTTGTCCTTGCCTGAGAAGGGAACTGTTTACAAACTGAATATCCCCTAAGAACAAAAAGTGTGCCTAAAACACTCCAGCACCACACACCCTACCATATCACTGTCACTGCTGTGCTGACAAGATAAGCAACAAGATGGCTTATAATCTGTAACTGTAAACCTACAAGGTATAAGTGCATTCTAGGTCAAGATTTTGTGATTTTGTCCATCCCCTGTTCGTGCACAGATGTGTCCTCTGGAGGGTGTGTGTGCACAAGTGAGTTCATGTGCACAGGTGATTGAGTGTGTGTGCAGTCTTCAGAAGAGGCTGCAGTAGAACAAAGTGCTTGTGACCTGTGTGTGTGTATATGTGTAAAACAGAGAGACAGACAGACCTCTGGACAGATAAAAAAGTGGCAGATGAGAGAGGTCAGAGGTCAAACGTGAACACAGAGTGACACTAGACTCGGCACAGGCCGGGTGAGATGCACAACGGCTGTAAATTCACATGAATGTAAACAAAAAAAAAAACTTCGTCACCATCATCGTCATCACCATCATCATCATCCTCACCATCAACACAACCTCTCAGTGAAACCCAAACAGTTTTTGTTGCTCAAATTAAAAGGATGAAAGGAAACAGCAAAAGTTCAATCAGAATTTAAATCAAAATAATTGATCTTTCCAGGCGTCTCCCACAAATTTGTTCTTTCACAGCTACTGTTGTGAGATTGAAAGCTTTGCAGAATGCTGATAAAAATCCTATACACTGATGTTAAGTTTAAAAGTTACCTGACAGCAATTTATATATTTATATTATTAAAACATTAAATCACATAGATTTGGCTCTGGTAGTTTCTGGTACTGCAGCATGGTACCAGTCTGCTGCCCAGTGGTTGGGAACCTCTGGCCTGCTAGCTACTGTAGCTGGGCTGTTACTCTAAAGGATCTGCAGATAATATTTTCCTGTTTGTTCTCACCGTATCTTGCTGTTTGTCATTAGGTCGATTGTTTTTTTTCTTTTTTCTTAACGAACATTCTGTAAAGCTTGCCCAGCCTAACAACAGCAGCTGTGAAAGAACACATTTGTGGGTGCAGCATGGCACAGCTCTTGATAAAATAAACTATATGAGCAAACGTATTAAAGAATTCATTCAATTTTGCACAATAAAATGTAAAACAAATAGAAAAAGAGCAAACAAGAATAAGGTCATGGAGTGAGGAGAAAGAGAGAGAGAGGCCTGTGAGTTTTTAGAGCAGCATCCATGTGAAGCTACAGCACACAGAGAGAAAAAGAGAGAGAGAGAATCCCGGCATAAAGTATAGAGAGGACTGGCTGGGTTTGGGGTGTGTGTGGCGCCTCCAGTGCTATACTTTCTGCCCAGGGCACATTCTGCTGCACAGTGGGGGTAAGGGAGGAGGGGGTAGCAGGGGGCCAAGGGGGGGAAATAGGGGGGCAAAAAGGGGCAAAAGCAGCAGCAGCCGCAGCAAGGACAGCTGGACCAACAGACATCAGGATTCAGGCTACAGGATGCATGAAGACACGACCCACAGGATTCCCCAAAACAAAACGCTTGGACACACGTGTGTGTGTGTTTGTGTGTGTGTGGGTGTGTGCGTGTCCGTGGTGTATACGTGAACTTAAAACTATTTTATGAATTTGTACATTTATGGCAGGGTTGCTAACTGTAGATGCTAGGTTACTAACTTTAGCTACAGCAGCCAGCTTAAGACTGGGACAAGCTAAGATGTTATGTTTAAAAAGTGAACTATTTTATGAATTTTACATATATTTATGCGAAGGCAGCAAACTACGGATGGTAAGTTTATATCTTTAGCATTACATTGTAGCTTAAAACTGTGAGAAGCTAACATTAATGTTAGCCCTGCTAGAAAAAACAGCATGTGTTGTGTTTTGGACGCCGGTATGCTGAACAATGTTCTTGCATTATGTTGTATAGATGTTAAGTTGCTAACTTTAGCATTAATGCAAGCATTTCACAGTTCATCTGGTAATGTACAACTAATGCTAATGCATAGCTAGAAAACTGTAATAAGCTAACTATACCACCCCTTGCTGATTTAGTGATTTATGCAAACGTTCTAAAAACTCGAGGTAGACAAAAACTGGATTTCATAATAAAATAATAATAATGAAGTAAAGTAATAATGTAATAATGTAGTAAGTCCTCTATGGAAACTGTAATAATGTGTGTGTGTGTGTGTGTGTGTGTGTGTGTGTGTGTGTGTGTGTGTGTGTTTGAGTGTTGTGTTGACTGGCCAGGACAAACAAAGATGAAGGGTGACCAGATAAGAAGGACCACAACCAAGAAACAGTGAGGAGACTGCAACAGAGACACGCTGACGTCGTGCTTCATATACAGAAAAAAGTGAGGAAGGGGAAAAAGAGAGTGAGAGAGAGAGAGAGAAAGAGAGAAAGAGATAAAGAGAGAACGAAAGAGAGGGAGAGGAAGTAGAGTGATTGCTTATAAAACAATCTCCCTGGGTCTGTGGTTTACCTTTAAATCCTATCCTCTCTCCTATCATGGGGGCCGGGAGGAAGGACAATTCGGGAAAGAAAAAAGTAGCGGAAACAAACAAACAAACAAAAAAACAAAACAAAAACAAAAAGTTCTGAGCACTTGAGTCCAGCATACAGGACATTAGAGAGTGACACACAGGCAGGGTAGGAGAGGAGAGAGGGAGAGACAGAAAGGAGCAGAAGGAGGGGAGGCTGAAGACAAACGACAGAAACACTGAGAGAAGACAAGACGCTTGGGCTTTTAAGACTCTGAAGAACGGCCACAGAAAGATTCTGACGTTTTCAAGTATATATACATATAATAAAAAAACTGTCACAATTTTCAACCAACATATCGAAGCAAGCAAAGTTTCAGGCGTACCGCACATATTTTAAATGAAACAGTGTTTAAGAAATATGATATGATATAGCATAAAAAGAGAAACAAAATTTGCCAACAAAAGAAGAAAAATGTTCAAATACTGGAATTTTAAAAATTCTCAAACTGCTGATGTTAGTGTATGCCACTGTGTGAGAGGAATGTGGTGCTTTGCTGCTCCTTTAGTATTTAATGTGTAATATCTGTTCAGTAACACTGTACAGAATCACAATGCACACTGAAAGCCCTCATATTCTATATACAACACCAGCCAAATATTTGGACTGGCCTGATTGAATGAATGTTTTTCATAGTCTTAAAGGAACTTTAGTTTAAAATGTGAAACATTTAAAAAATCTACACAAAAAACTTTTTATGTGTAGATGTGTCCAAACCTTTGACTGATACTATAAAGCTGTATGTAAAACTCAATGGGAATTGGAGCACTGGTGTGTTCTACAGATCATGTGTTTTGTTTCAGCAAAAAAAATCAGCAAAAAAATGTGTTTTGTTTTCAAAACCAAATGCTCAAGCCTCTCTCAAGCAGCTCGCTGTGTGTGTGGTGTTGTAGGGGGCGGCACACTGCTCAGCAAATTGGGGACATTTGCCAAGGAGAAATGCTGAGGGCATGGCATTGGATTTCTGACAGTCCGAAAAGAGAAGGGAATGAAGAATCACAGTAATTCTAGAACAGATATACGCAAGGGAGAGAGAGAGAGAAGAGGTTATTAATGTGCAATCAAAATGTCATAAAAGAGCTGAACTGGGACATGAATGCACAGAAAAGGGGGCCGAAGCAAGGAAGAGAAGACACAGTACCTTGGACATACGTCTCCGGATGAGCTTCAGAGAAAAAGGAGGAAAAAGAAGAGAGAAAAAGAGAGAGAAAAAAGAGAGCAGTGGTTTAAAAAGAACGCAAAGATGTTAAGCTTATACACAACCAGGACTAATAGTGTTCATACATCACATAGATGCACAAAAACACAAACAGACATAGACTCATAACACATGGCGTAAATGGAGCAAAGCCGATAGCCCTGCTGGGAAGCTACTAGCGTGTCCCATTTTGAAATGTTACAAATTCAGTATGTAGGGAAATAACTTCTAACATGGTCATCAATCTAACAAACTCACAATGTCCAACATAAAAAAAAAACAAAAGAAAAGTTAAAAAAAACATGGAGGCTAACACTTCACTTAGCGTTCTTGCTTGTTACTCATCCTCATACATGCAATGCATTTATCTTGTTTTCAGTAACACAGGAAATGCACAGTAGCTGCATTATGACACACTGGAAGTCGAAACGAATGGCTTTTCAGTGACTGGTGGATTAGGATACGTGTGGCTTGCCATACTGAACATCGCAGATTAAATGTAAGCTCTCCAGAACCTTCCATTCTGCCATTAAAAACAAAAGTGAAGTTGTTGCAGATGCCAGCAGAACAAACATGAAAGGAAGAGCAGGGATTAAAATAGAAAAGTGGACCCACCAAGATAAACTAGCCTGGTTTAGCATGAAGAGTCTAAAAAATCTTCCAAAACACTTTGCTGTTTTAAGATTACCATGCCAATAGAAAATTAACAAAACATAAACATCTATTATTTTACATAATGCTTATGATCCCTACAGTATTAAAACAAAACAGGAATGCAGTTCTTTTCCAGGATACTTCACAATATTTCCTCAAAAGTTTGGGAACCTCAAAGGAAAAGGCCCTACAGCTCTGTGAGAGTTTAGTGGTGGAAAAATGCCTATAGCTCTGGAAGATCATAGTTTCTCAAAAGATTCTGGAGCCTTGGAGAAAAACTGCCCATAATTTCCTAAACCTTTTACCTGAAAAAGTTTGGTGGAATGGTGTCTGTAGTTCTAGAACCCTTAGTCACATGTTGCCTGTATCTCCAGAACCTTGGTGGAAATGTGCCTATTGTTACACGACCTTGATGGAAAAATGCTGAAAGTTTCTGAAACCTTGGTGGAAAAGTGTGAATCATCCTATCATCTTGGTGGAAACACGCTTATCGTTTTATAATATTGTTGGAAACTTTTGTGCCTATAGTTCTGGGACTTTAGTCCACATGGGACTATAGTTCAAATCTTTGGCGGAAATGTACGGGTATTCAAACCTGGTGATTGTACTGGCCAAGGCATCGCCTGAATTTTCTCAAACCATGCCATCACTTTTTGAGTGGTACAGCATCTTACATTGTTTAGTTAAATTATCCAGTTATTTTATTTGTAGTGTTCTCAAAGTGAACAGTAGGTACAGATCCTTTCAAACCATCAAAAAAAGTTGCTAAACATCAGTTAGTGACATGTTTCTGTGCAACTATTATTGACTCCCAGTATATTTGAAAGAAAAAAATAGCATGAAAAGCAGATGCATTGCATGAATCTTTAGAACTTTGACTGGGACGCCAACAGTTTCTAAGGCTCTGATTGACGTGCTCTCCATGACTGCTGCTAATTATCCAAAGTGTGGCTGAGTATATAACTGTGGCTCTGAATGTTGAGGCTTTGTTTGCATGCCATTTCACATATAATCACACCAGGGCCATCGCTTCTGGGGTTCCTTGTGTATGAGAAAAATAACAGATGTCCCTGAGTGAAAATGTGTGTGTGGAGGATTATATATGGATAAATGTCAGATACACAGCATGCATTTGCAGTAAAGTGTCCTCTACTTGGCTAAATTAATTCTGACAGGACGTTGGGGGGTGTCTAGCACCCACTGTCATAATATTACCCAGGCAAAGTCAAATCAAATCTGTGGGAAAAAGGTCCCCTTTGGTTTCCTCACACAAAGCACTGCTGTGACAAGCCTTCATTATTCAGGTGAGCTTTAAAAAAAACACACACAGCGTACGAACAGGAGGTGTGTGGGTGTGAGCTGGGACTGAAAGTCTCTGGCTGAGTGTGTGTGACCTTCTGTGTACTAGTGATGTGTATGAAATCAGTATATGTGCATGTAATAGGGGTGTGTGCATTGTCGTAGCATTGTGTATGTGCGTGTGTGTGTGTGTGTGTGTGTTATACAGGTGTGTACCACATGTTGTATGGCACCAACGTGTGCAGAAGAGTCTGTGCAGAGGCAGTTTGTGTGTGTACAGTAGTGTCATTTATACAACATGTAGTTCTGACAACACAGTCTGACTGGTTAAGAAGTGTTCTATCTGTATTTTTGATAACATCATGTTTTTTTTCACAACATGACTGAAATGTAACTAGTTGTACTACATGAAGATAAACTATTTAGGCCCTGTTTCCATTGTTTTTTACCATGCTACCACCACTCAGATATGCATCACAATATGAAATGCACTCGCTTTCAGCAGGTTAGCCTCAGTGAGCTAATCGGCTAGCCATGTAAACTAAGGTACAATTTTTTTGAGAAGTTTGAGCATAGCACATGTAACTTACGCAAGTAATAGCTTTGTTTGGCTATAATCTTGGCATAGAGCCGTGTTTTGTTGCCTTTCTTTTTGTTATTGTTAGCTGTGTAGCCTTTAGCATGCTAACTAGCCAGCTAGCAGAGTAAAGTGGAGAAGTTGCATCAGCAGCCTTGTAAGAGATTGAGTAGTTTTTAACCTAAACCCAGCAAATTGAATGCTATGATTTTGAAATGTTAAGCATTTTAAATTGTTTTACTGCTATGACTTATAAGCAGCTTTATCCACCAGTATTATGTAAATTCTGGAAATGGAAATGCATCAGCTCTCAATGAATTTTGGGGAAATTCTTCTGCAGAAGTTGACACTTGTGTTTGCTCCAAGGGGTCATCTAACATCCTTCACTTGAGGTAAAACAGTAGAACAGCGATGTACTTTGGTCCACATTCAGCTGCTGTATTGATCTATGGTGCTCACTAGAAATTACAAGTGCCCTAAAATCACTTTGGAATTCTGTTTTTTATGATTCGGATGCTCAGAGAAAATAGCAGACATACCTAATAGTGCCATAAAATGCAAATAGGGATCCATTTTGGTCACAGCCAAAAATCTTACTGCTATGCTGAGAACTAGTTGAGAACCATGTTGTGACTACTAAATGTACTATAATATTTACTATGTTGTAACTACTAAATGTAATGTTACTAAATTTCCATACAAAAACAGAAAATGGACACATTAGTTAACATCTATAAGATAATAACTGACCTGTAACCCATTTGGTCAGATAAGGAGGAGTTTGACAGCAGGACTACAGTTTCCAGTTTAAATTCCAAACCTGTCATTGCCCCTAAGCAAGCTTTTTAGTCACCAGCTGAAACAACTAAACAACCAAACAAACCAGAAACAGCCAGAAATGAACAAAATACAATTTAGCAAACAAGATGGGCTGTGACATGCTTTACAGATTGGCTGGAACAAAATCATTTCCAAGTTAATCTGGAAAATACTGGAAAAGCTGAGCTGAACCTGATATTGTGTCAGCTTCATGGCTCTACCTGTAATATTTACTGTAGTATTTACTAGTAGGCACATACTAGTTTACAAGTATACAGTTATTAGGGCTTCTTATATTTTTCTTTATTTTGCAGAACAGTATAAATGCAATAGAACATGCAAGGTTGTGTGTTATAATGAATAACATCAGAGTTGTTAAATTTAATATCATGGATATTACTTGTGATAACATATAACATTGTAGTAGAGTGTGGTATATGTGTCACATGCGTGTGTGTAGAAGCAGTACATGTGTGTAACAATAGTGTGTATATTGTGATAGTGTATGTAGGGGTGAAAAAAGCTGTGTATGACATTGGTGTGATCATAATGTGTGTATAGCACAGATGTGTATATAAGCAGAGAATGTGTGCAAAAGGGGTGTGTGTACTGTAGTAATAGTGTATGTAGTGTTTAAGTGCATACTGTGTATGTAGTGAGTTATGTTATGTAGTGTATGTGATGGCGTCTGTGTATCAATAGAGTGTCTTCATTTTTTCACAGTAAGAGAGAATACAAATACAGTATGAAGTAGAACACATTCACACTGCATGATGTGATATTGTTAGCTTTTAGCCGTTAGCTGATGTTCTTCCTGTGGTGTAGTGGCTTTTTGAGTAGTTTGAACACAATAGCCTGCTTTTAGATGCTCATCTTCGTGATGCATTTGTAAGAACTGCACTCTTTTCTCTGTCAGCAGCAACCACATTACACAAAGACTTACACACACATACACAAACACACACACACACACTTACACACGTACTCACACACCTGCTCCAAGGCCAACCACTCACTAATTACAGCAAAAAATTATACTCTTTCACACTCACAGTCTTCAGGGACACAGAGAAAGAGAGAGAGAGAGAGAGAGAGAGAGAGAGAGAGAGAGAGAGAGAGAGAGAGAGAGAAACAGAGAGAGAGGAATAATGCTTCATTATTTGTACTCAGATTTAAACAACCCTGATTAAAGTGACATTAATCTGGAAACAATTATACCACACTCAACTCGTTTCAATCACCAACACCACACGACAGGGCAAGAGACAGAGAGAGAGAGAGAGAGAAAGAGAGAGAGAGACAGTGAATACTGTTCATATTACACTATATAATTACTCTGTACAACCACATGTTGACAACATACCTGTCCCAGGGTTTTAATCAAATCTGCCTGATACTGCTGCTAATCGAACACATACACAGACACACACACACGCATAGGCACACAGGTAGGATATGTGTGATTTAGGCTTTAATATGAAATAGACTTTAATATTTGAAGTGACAGAATGGTTTATTTTTGCACTGCAGCCATAAAGCTAATGTAACTAGGAAATAATGGAAACATATACTCTAAAATCATCACACACCTGCCTCAAACCATGTCGAGTTGTTAAGTAACCTTAAACACACCTGCTCATGTGTTTTTTGAGTGAGAGACACTGAGATCTGTAAACATGAACACAAGTTTTTTATAGATCAATATGTCATACAGTGTCAGACAACATATAAGTAAATCTATTTGAGACTACTTAACAACTCAAACTCAATTTAAGGCAAGTGTGTGATGATTTAGGGGACTTGTACACATTTTTTAAAGAGCAAGGTATCTTTTATATATATTGTTTTCACTGTGGGATGCATTTCTTCTCCTGTATGTGCTCCAGAGGACCTAAGCTGAAAAAAGTTACTCAAAGCAGCCAAGTAACCTACATGTTGTACACTAGTACCCTGTTTGATTTCACAGACCAAAATTAGCATGACATACAGAAAAAGCAGCTTTTTAGTTTAGCTTGTTGCTAACGTTTGCTAGTTAATAGTAGACGACTTTGTAATAGGGCAGAGCATTCTGCCTACACATCAAAGTGACAACCAGCTAGCAAAGTTGGTTGACAGTGATCACACTATTACAGCTTAGCAACAGTAAGATGCACAGCCACAAGCAGCGTTTAAGAAACAACAGCAGCACCTTCTGTTTTTTAGCCTTCAGAAAAAAAATAATATAAACCCACTGGTAGGCTTGCAGTTACCACAGGTATGGTATAAGCTTCCATTACTTGTTAGCTACCCTAGCCCTGTAGCTCCAGTTTAAAATTAAAGCAGCAAACTTTCGACAGCAAACGTGTCTTGGTCGTATTGGGGTAAAGGGGTAACTTTTTGTAGCTGAACTATCAATTCAACCACACAACTTTTTCTGACCAGCCCTGCCGATCTAATCACAACAGCACTCGTTGCTCTAATGATGGTCAAAGTGTCAAATCTTGCTAAATAGCCTTCAAGCAAGGAAGATTTCACACACACATACAACGACACACACACACACACATACACACACACTTTTACACCCAGAAGCTCATATTTTTTCTCCTAGCGAGATCTTTATCTCTGAAAGGCCAATTCATCAATTAATGATTGGGCGGTGGGAAATTATAGCTTTTTTTAATAGCTTTTGACTGTTGGGGCTGTTTCGGCCTGAGATGTATAATTCAGATGCAATTTGAAGACGGAGGATTCAGACTGTCAGAAACCGTGTGTGTGTGTGTCTGTGTGTGTGTGTGTGTGTGTGTGTGTGTGTGTGTGTGTGTGTGTACTTTTCGTGTCAGATTTCAGCTTTTTCCTTTCAGCTTAATGGCAAACTGCATGTACGTGTGAACATACATGTCAGAACATGTCAAATCTGCCTACATGAATTAGGCAGCATGTGTCTATTGAGTATATGAGTGCATATGTGTATGTGTGTGCGGTATTGACAATGTGTTGTTTCGTGCCACAGTAAATCTGGATCAGTGTCTGTACTTTTAACAGTTTAAGAACCAAGCTGCCAAGCACTTTACGTGTGCGTTTGTGTGCATGCCGCATTTTCATATACATATGCCTACGGACAAGAGCATGTCTTAATAAAGAAAAACAGGTTCTTCAAACTGTGCAAACACTGCAAGATGTATTTATACACATTAGCACTCAAATGTGTGGCATCTTTTACCAAATTAATCGTTTTTGTTATTCTACTAATAACTCATATAGTGTGGATGTAAATATTACAAACTATTGAATAGACTATATACAGTATTTTTGATAACAAGAAGTTAAATTAAATAATAAATAACGTACTTTAATCAACTACTTACATGATTTTTTTATTTGCTTTGAATGTTGATCACTTTCGTAGATATTCTGGACATTAATTTTATTCTAAATTACTTTTTTGTAATTACTTTCTACGATATTATACATTTAACATTTCTTCTTTTTATCAACTGCTTCCTAGTGTCCTACTGATTATCTGAAACCTGTGACGTTGCACAACACTAGCATATTATAATCATTTTATACAATTACATAAATAAAATCGGTTTCATACTGTTGAAAACATTGATTTCAAACTTTTGAACGCTAGTGTACACGTGTATCAGTGGTCACCCAATTCTGCTATTACAATGCAGACAATTACAGTTTGGCTCATACATGTCAAAAGTGTCATAAGTGTTAGTTAATACTAAGTTAACACTTGCGCACATGAACATTTCTTTTTCTAGAATAAACAGACTGAAGCTTATAAAAGAGATTTAATCTGTCTTATCTGTATTGTATATTTGTATGTTTTAGCTTTACTGTGACTCTTTCAGCAAAGAGCCCTAGCACAGCTGCCACCACTGTTTTCCATTTTTAGCCACTGATTGGAACCTGATCAGACTACCACTCGTATTCACAGCCAATGACACACCTAGGAATGACTTTTTCTCAAGAAATCTGGTTACGCCCATTGTAAATTAAAACATGACTGGTTGATTCCACTGTCCTTTCCGAATTCTGTTAGTGGTTAACGTGTGAGGTCTTCAGTCCAGCTCCTGAAGTCCTAAGCAATGGGATAGCTGACTTTATCTAGATGCTGTCAACAGGAGTTTAAATACCACAAGGCATTATGGTTCTATTAAATCAAAATGAACAAAAAATTACAACATACAGCATTACATAAATTTTTAGTTCTCAATTATTTTCAGCGCTTGAAGACCCCGAGGGTTCCTCACTGATATGTGTGCGTGCGTGTGTTAGTCCACTCACACCTCTCAGTACTGATATGTTTATGATAAATGAACAGTGTGTGAAAGCTATAAGCCTAATGAAACTCACACATCTTCATCTAAAAATCTAACCTAATGTTACAGGACAATGCCCCCTAAACAGATGTACATTTTATACAGGACCTGCAGCCTCTCAGTCTTGTTGTGTAACAATCATTCAAATAAATGAATAAATAAATGCATACATACATACATACTTCTATAGAAACCTCCAAAAGCCCAAAAGCCTTGCTTACTTAAGTCTGGACTATTCAGACTACGTTCTGTTGAGGCTCGATCCATCTTGAATTTTCTTTGAAATTTCTCTATTTGGACACTTCTACAGACTGATATTCACTGGAATGAATATCATATCATATCAATATTACTCAATAAACCTTCACATTAAAATGCCTCTTAGATTACCAAAAATACACTCAATCAAGTGTGTCCAAATTTTTAGCAAACTTCTTGCCATACTGACTCTAAGACTATTTTTGCTCTATAACTCTGAATCTGTCAATTTTGTATGTATTTGTAATGTAAACTCTACTTCACACAAACTGGAATTCATTTATCATTTCCAATTCATGTAAATCAATGATAAATAAATATTTTAATTTGTAATTCCCAGAGTTTCCTTCAGGGATGAACATGGTCTGTCTGTCTGTCTATCTATCCATCCATTCATCCATCCATCCATTTGCTCAGTCACTGAGGTCGGTGAAAGCGTGTTGAATTTTGACTTTGTGTTGATACTTTTAAAGGGAGTGTGAGAAACGACTAAATCACCATCAAAACATCAGGTCATTTCATTTCAGACAAGCATCAGTAATGCAGAGTGGAGAACAGAGAGTGGCCATAAATAGGGAGTCACACTTACAATAGAGTGTGCAAATGCCTAACTCTCCATGTGTGTCTGCATCAAAACATTATAAGCTGCTGGAGCAAAACACACAGATGGGCGTGTTCAATTCTAGGAGAAAGGGAAGTGCCTGTGGCTTCTACTGCTTATTGTTGGGGCTGTGTCTGATGTAAAATTGGAATAAGATTGCAAGCTTCTGCCCAAAAAACAAATCTCACTCCGACCCTGATAAGAACCTGCTGTTTGTGTTTTTTCCATTTTTTCATATCCGTCTGAGAGAAAGTATAGGTCTTTTCACGTTTGCTTTCTTCTATGCTCTAACCTATGTTGTCTTTTTGTTGTGTCAGCTGTATTGTCCCACAGTTGTGTGCCTTTTGGTGTTTTATCGGTATTGTTTCCCCTGAGGTGAGAACAACCTCACCTTACCCCTAGGGTCTCCGCTGACCCCAGACCCCCTTCCCCTTCTTCCCCAACCTTTTGATTGTCACCTACTTCCCCTCCCTCTTTGCTTCCTCCCCAGACCCCTAGTATCTCTACGTAAACCTTGTCAGACCATGTATTCATCAGACTGGACTGCTGACCAGACTAGACTAGAATGGACAGGTGACCAGACTGGACTGGTGACACACTGATGACCAAGCTGTGCCCGTGCATGATTGTCTGCATGCACATGAATAAGACTAGACTCCTGATACTGCTGATTGACTGTTGATCGACCACACTGTACCCATATTCTGTATGTGGAAATAAACTCCAGTCAACGCCGAAGGTCCAGTCTCCTGACTCTTCCTGCCGAATTTCTAACATGTCTGACCTCATTTGTTTATGACATACACCACCGTTCACCGTTCAAATGTTTAATCACCGTTTTCAATAATGTAAAACTAATTTGCAGATAAATGTAAAAAAATGATTCTAATATGAAGCTGGTACTCTACAGTGTTCAAATAATACAAGACTCAAAAGGGGAACCCTTATAACATCAAGAATGAACAAATAAAGTTAATATCCAGAATGAAGAAATAAAGAAACTTGATTCTTTATCCCAATCAACATTGGGAAAGAGGTTCTAATAAAATTAATATTTAGAATGAATTTCTAAAAAAAGTACTATCCAGAAAGATTCAGGATTTATGTTCTAAATTTATGTTTTAAATCCAAAATAAAAATGCTACAGCTGTCTAAATATGGAAATTTGTGAAGCCGTTCAAAAAACAAACAAACAAACAAAAAAACATACAGCAAATTTGCAGACATGCGCAGGTATATTCTAGATGCTAGTTATGGTCTGTGTGTGTGTGCGTGTGTCACAGAGTTTAATAAAAAGGATGATGATGCAAGTGTGTGGCAGTGTGGGGGAGACAGTGGACAAACTGTGAGGAGGCTAATGAGTGTGTGTGTGTGAGAGGACAGGGAAGGTCATACACACAGAGACACATACACACACACACACACACACACACACACACACACACACACACACACACCCCAAGCTCCTTACATCAGCCTGACATAGATGATGTATTAGGTACCATAATTCTTATTCTCTATTTCTCTCTCTCTCAGGCATACAAGTAAAAAAAAACCCTTAACACTGCACACAGACACACATACCATCACACGTCAGGTACTAAAAGACAGAGTAGAGGTGTAACCTTGGCCCAAAGTCACTTTCCCAATCTATAAAGCTTTACTCGGCCCAAAAATTTGGAGCTGTATAGACAAATCCAGAATGCACTAATATTAGCCAGTTCAAGTTATAACAATATATAGTTGTACATGTATAGTAGTATATGTTATAGTAAATGATATATTAATTTACTGTACAAAAATCAGAGAATACCCTTTCATTTATTTTTTCTTTAACATTAACATCAAATGTTCCTAAAACATTAACAAAAACGTGAAAAAAAGTGCAAGTTATTCATTTTTCAGCATTGACAAAGTAAACATATAGTAAACATATATTTAACAGTGTTCTATATATACAGTGATATTTGTATATAGGAAAGATGAGACACGTAAATTTGGTGTCTGAAGGCCATTCATTAGACATCAAAAGCTAAATATGTATAAGATTAAATCACTTAACCTTTCTTTTGACCCAAAAAAACTATTGCAAACTATTAAGTTAAGGGAGTTATTGAGCTCTAAAATGTGAAAATGTCCTTCACTGTAAATGTCCTTCAATAAAAGTGTTTTTCCATGTAGAAATGCACCCTAAAATAATGAATGAATGTACATTATTCATGCTACTGTCAGCAACAGAATACAACAGGATATAACAGGATATACAGCTGGGTGGACAACTCTTTAAGTTGCACTATTACACTGTAGTTAATGTTTTATTACACTGCGCACACACACACACACACACACACACACACACACACACACACACACACACACACACACATGCACACACACACAATTATGGATTATGAATTATATTATTTAATTGTAAGATTTGTGATGATTTTAAGCAAAACAACATTTTTTGTACTTTTTTTCTAAAACGTTTTTTTTATTAATGTTTTGTTTGTAATACCTGATACCTAATACCATTTTAAACCTGATTTTTCGGTTTTGTGTTTTTTGTGATCATTTATGTGTAATTGTTCCTCAGGACTGACTGACGCTTTTGAGCTGCTGATTTCTTTCAGCTGTAAAAGCTCATGGCTGGAGCAGAAATGCCAGCTTTGACACTCCACAAAGGTCAGTGCATTTAGTATGAGAGGGGACAGTAAAGGGCCAGCACTCAGATAGCACTCTATTCTTCCACAAGCAGATAGAGAGATGGAGAAAAGAGGAAGAAAGAGAAGAAGGAGAAGACACAGAGAATGAGGTCAAAAATTCATTATAGACTGTTCTGAAGCCCACTGATTCTGAAGCTAAAGCCTCTTCTTTGATCGCTGATGTGAAATGTGTGTGTCTAGACATAACAGTAAAGTACTACATATATTGTATATGTACGTACAGTACTTGTGGTTTGTGAGTGCATGCTTTTATATATATATATATATATATATATATATATGTATATGTGTGTGTGTGTATGTGTGTGTGTGTGTGTGTGTGTATGCACACATATGTATGAATATGTACATGTGAGAGTGCATATGTATATAAATGTATATATATTTGTATATGGGTGTCATACCGACTGTGCAGTGTTCTCCGGTCCAGCCCTGATGACACTCACACTTGCCATCCTTGCAGTTTCCATGTTCAGTGCAGCGGGGATGACAGGCTTTCACATCACACACTGACCCCGTCCAGCCCTCTTCACAGCGACAGCTTCCGCCCATACAAACACCATGAGAGCCGCAGTCTACTGCACACACCTCTACTCACATACACACACACAAAAGTGAGATATTTAGGTCGTATTCTCAGATCAATAATGAATGAAACATTCATGCATAACATTTTGTACAGCGTCAGGATGTGGAGTCATGTGTATATCCCACTGGTATTATATATGTAGGTACCTTTATGTAATAAGAAAATGCTCCAGATGTATTATATAAGGTATATCATATAGGTAAGCATCTATATGAAACTCCAATATAATAATATCTGTCATATATATACACTATATGGACAAAAGTATTGGGGCACTTACACGTTACACATACAGGAGTTTTTATGGCATCCCATTCTAAATCCATAGGCATTAATATGGAGTTGGTTTGCACTATAACAGCCTCCACTCTTTTCTACAAGATTGTGGAGCGTGTCTGTCGGAATTTTTGCCCATTCATCCAGAAGAGCATTTGTGAGGTCAGACACTGATGTTAGACGAGAGGGCCTGGTTCGCAATCTCTGTTTTAATTCATTACAAAGGGGTGGGGTTTAGGTCGGGGCTCTGTGTGGGCCAGTCAAGTTCTTCCACACTAGTCTCACCCAGCCATGCCTTTATGAACCTTGCTTCGTGCACTGTGGTCATGCTGGAACAGAAAAGGGCCTTCGCAAACTGTTCCCACAAAGTTGGAAGCAGACAATTGTCCAAAATGTTCTGGTATGCTGAAGCACTAAGATTTCCCTTTGTTGGAACTAAGCGACCTAGGCCAAGCCCTGAAAAATAGCCCCGTATCATTATCTCTCCTCCACCAAACTTTACAGCTGGCATAATGAAGCTCCCAGCGCACAGTTTTTGTGCTGATGTTAATATCAGAGGAGGTTTGGAACTGCAGTTATTGAGTCAGCAGAGCGTTTGTGACTTTTATGCACAAATCCACCTCAGCACTCAGTGACCCTGCTCTGTAACTTTACGTGGTCTGCCACTTCATTGCTGAGTTGCTGTGGTTCCTGAATGCTTCCACTTTTCAATAATACCACTCACAGTTGATTGTGGAATATCTAGGAGGAGAAAACTTTGACTTGTTGCAACGGTGGCATGCTGTTACAGTACCATGCTTTTATACACCTGTGGCAATGGGACTGAATGAAACACCCAAATTCAATGATTAAGAGGTGTGTCCCAATACTTTTGTCCATATAATGCAAGTACTTATATGTATGTGTTTCATATGTATTACATAAATGTAGGTATCTATGCTTAATAGTATGTCTCATATGTATTATTTACAGTACTTGGCAAAAGTCAGAGACCACCCTTCATTTATTTAATTTCCAGTCAAAATGGACAAGGTCAGCTGCATTATACATGTACACATACATACATAAGTGCCTACACATAATAATAACATGTCTGATTTTTAATCTAATTTTTATATAAAACACATGTAAGAACCTATATGCAATAATAATGTGGCCCACATATATTATATATGTGTAAGTATCTATATGTAATAAGAATTTTATTATTAACCTAAACCTAATTTTAACCCCAGGAATAAAAAGGAAATTGTTTAGTCATTTTAACTGAAATAAAATGAAACACAGAGCCTTTAAATCATTAAATAAATGTAACATTTCATATGGTCAAAAAAATAAAGTCTGTTCTATGTCTGTAACAAATGAACACAGCACACACACACACAAGAGGCAAAAGCTTACATTCCTCAAAGTCATCATGTCTCCTATCAGCTCAGAGAAAGACAGAGAGAGAGAGAGGGAGGAAGAGAGAGAGAGACAGAGAGACAGAGAGAGAGAGAGAGAAATAGAGAGAGAGAGAGACAGAGAGAGAGAGAGACTATGACAAAATCAGGAAAAAAAGAGAACATGCTGGTCTCCCGCTGTGTGTAGGCTGACTTAGAATAGACTGAGGTTAGTCTGGATACACTCTTCACACACTCCATTACACTGACAGCTCTGACCCCAGACTGTGTGTGGTGGTGTGCAGAAGAAGGTGGGGCGGCTGGCTGAGGTGTGTATGACCGTGTGTGCTTGAGCCAATGTGTGTGTGTGTTTGTGTGTGTGTGTGAGATCACAGTTTGTGGACAAATATGTGAACTGACATGCTGAACTTTCTGAACAGTGTATGTAGACAGACCTCCCTCAACTTCAATCAATCAACCTTTATTTTATATCGGAGAACATTGAGGGTGACCCTCATGTACAATGTTGCCGAGTTGATACAGAGCAAGGGATTGATAATGTGTAAGAACATATAAAATAATAAAAGTAAATTTAATAAATAAAAAAGACTCAAATCAGATAAGTTAAAAAAAAATGTGAAACATTGATAATAAAAATACATAAAAATACAATAAAAATATAACACAATAATTAAAACATAGCTAAAATGTAAAGGTTAATAAAATCAAATCAAAATAAAATAAGAGGAGAATAAGATAAAAAAGTAAACAAAAAATGCATTAAAATGACAAAAATAATAATAAAATAATCATAATTAAAATAAGAATATGAATAATAATAAATAAACTAACAAATAAATAATAAAATGATGAAAATAACATAAAAATGCTAAAAAATCAGGTAAAACAATTACAGGCAGAGTGGAGGTGGTTAGAGAGTAAAAGTTTAAAATGACCGACTGACACCAGCAAGCTGAGCTTTAGTGTTTCCTAGTTTTCCTAGTGTTTCCTAATTTTCCCAGTTGAAGAAGAGTGAGACCAACTGTATCAAATGCTTTTGATAAATCAATAAAAAATGGCAGCACAATGCTTCTTCCTGTCTATGGCCATATAGAGATCATTTAAAACCAGTGTGGTAGCAGAGGATGGTGCTGTGTCTTTCTCTAAAGCCAGATTGATAATTAAACAGGACAGAATTTTCGTGTAGAAATGATTTAAGTTGACTATTTACTAGAAGTTCTAAAGTTTTAGCTAAACAGGACAATTTTGAGATTGGTCTGTAGTTATTTACATCTGCCGCCTCACCTCCTTTATGCAGTGGAGTTACATGAGCTATTTTCCTGGGAATTCTGCATGATAAAATAGGGAGATTAAAAACATATGTTATGTATTCTAAAATAATTGGGGCTGCTAGATGCAGGAAGTAAGGGTCCAGCCCATCTTCACCAGTAGTTTTTCATGGATTAATAGTAGAAAGAGATTTATCTACTATGACTGGAGAGAAGGGCTGGAGTGTCCATGAGACCATGGGTCTGGGTAGCAGTAGAGTTGTTGTCAGTTTTACCTAACTGCAGATTTGAGTCAGTATTTTCAAAAATGTGACAAGCTGCAGCAAAATGTGTGTTAAAAGCTCTACAGATTTCCTTCTGATGAGATATCAGCTGATCATCAACTATAACGTTGGTTGGAAGGGTAGAGGAATTGTTGATGATGATTTTACGGTTTTCGAAAAGTTTTGAGTGCTTGTACAGCTGGTAATCAGGCCGAGATAATAATCTTATTTGGCTTTTCTAACTGCACAGGTATCTATTTCGTAGTTGTCTGAACGTAAGCCAGTGGTCTCTCTCCCCCATGTGTCTGGCAGTGGACCAGGTTTTATTTCAGGCTTTAAACAATGAGGAAACTTCACTAGTGAACCAGGGACTTGATCTGTCTCTTATCCTTTGCTTTTTGTGGGGGCCATGTTTGTTTACCACCGTTAGAAATGATTTGCTAAAGTGGTTTAGTGCCAAGTCAACATCTGGAATTTTTAGTGTAAGGTGGATTTCACTCATTGCTAAGTCAGATAGAAAAGCTTGTTCATTAAATGTTTAAAATTTCTTCTAACCACGATCCGAGAGCCTGTTTTGTTCTTGTAACTGTTTCTAATGCATCCAATCAGGCAGTGGTCACTAATGCCAAGGTCAAAGACTGCTGAGGCAGTAATTCTGTCCATTTTATTGGATAGAATTAAGTCTAGCAGGGTAGATTTGGTGGGATCCTTCATATTTGGGCATGTTGATTCCATGACTAATTGTGAGAGGGTAAGATTTCCACATATTTCCTTTAAGCAATGCATTAGAAAGCCAGTTAAGATTAAAATCCCCTAGGACCAGCATTTCAGAAGTGGTATATTGTGATAAAAGAGCGGCTATTTCATCAAGTGCAGAAGACGGAGCAGAGGGAGGCCTGTATATCCCAGCTAAGAGTTATTTTTCCCAAGGGACACTTTCAGAACTATGAACTTGAAGTGTTTTTTATTTGGAGACTGCATTTAATAAGGTGGCTTGTATAGTTACTCTTACATAAATAGCAACTCCGCCTCCTCTTGATTCTCTGTCTGTTCTATAAAGGTTAAAATCATTTAAGGCCACATCTTCATCACTTACAGATTGTCTAAGCCAAGTCTCTGTTAGTATTAAAATATCTGGATCAGATTGTGCAGTCAGGACTTTAAGTTGATCCATTTTATCCTCCTGAAGTAGGCTTCTCATGTTAAGATGAATTATGCCTAAACCTTTTCTGTTTTTAAAACTCTCAAGATCTGTTATAGCATTTACTGCAGGGTTTTCTTGTGAGTGTAAAGTAATTGGAGTTGCAGACTGTCTGGATTAATAAAACGATTAAAATTTTTCGCTTCTTTGTTATTTCTTTTTGATGAAGAGCTGGTCCTGGGTCTTCTACCCAAAACTACAGAAATACTTGAATACTTGAGTTTGAGGTATGTAACAGTCATCTGGAGTTAAAAACAGAGTAAAATATATTGTGGCCTAAAATTTGTGAACCCAGCCTATTGGGATGAATCCCATCAACTCTGTAAAAAGAAGGGCGGTTCCAGAAGAGGTTAAATTCTCAATAAAAGTTAAGTCTTTGCAGAGGCAGGTTTTTTGGAGCCAGGTGTGAAGGTTTAAAATGTGGCTAAAACGTCCTGAACCTGTTCCCAGTGACGGAATTGGTCCAGAGATAAAAAACAGATTTACCACAGTCTTGTACAGAAGACAGCAGGCTTGTGAAGTCCTTTTCCAGCAGTTCTGTGTTCTGATTTCTGATATCGTTACATCCCACGTGTTACTATCTTCTACACTGAGTCGTATTTCTTTAGGAGACTGGGGAGCTGCTGTGTAATGTCAGAGACTTTTGCACCAGAGACAGAGTGAACTTTGACTGTGTGGTGCTTGATGTTTCTGATGATTGAGTCACCTACTATGAGTGTGGAAGGAAGAGGGTAGCGGGAGTAACTTCTGGAGTAAACGAGAGAAAACAAACCAAACTCTGCTTCTATCACCACATACATGAACCATGTAGTCTACACAAAATCTGGATTTTAGCTGGCCATGTTTTCTCATACGGTGGTGGGAAATACTTGCATAATTGTACTTCTTTGCTATACTTCAGTATTGTTCTGGAAAATCAGCACTTTTTTGGAATACTTGTACCTTTTATCTTTCCACAAGAAGTAAAATGTTCAGTAACTGTTCAAGTAAATCAAGTTACTTTATTTAAACAGTACAATTACAGAGGGTTTCTATTATGATAACAATCTCTGTGTTACACAATTGTTAACCAGACAGAGCCAGTTTAAATAGGAAAAAAGAAGGATTTGGTGTTTTGACAAATTTTGAGCTGGTTTGTTATTACCTTGGCAGGTTTACACAATAATTATTAATAGCTGCAGCTGAATTTTAAAAAGGCCTAACTTTTTCCCACATCCAATTAGTTATCACAACTTTGACTGACATGCATTTTAGTCACTCTTGTTGAGACGTTGACAGCAGCTACAAAACATGGCAGAAGGCAGCAAGTATCAGTAAAATGACTGAAAAAAATGATAATCTACCTTTATGCTATCTATAGAATAGCATAACAGTGATTTCAAACAGACGACAGAAGGTGTTGCAGCTGATTAATGGACAGAGCCTTTACAGCAATGAGAAGCTGCTCAACTCACTCTATATTTCTTAAAGGTGTGACACATAAAGGTTTATTCTCTTGTACACAGCTGATGGAAACTTACTCACATTATGTTTTTGCAACATTTCAGTTATTCACTCAAACTTAATTTGACAGCTGGCTGTAAACCTGGCTTCTCTCTATCTCTCTTTCTCTCTTTTTTAAAGATGATGGTGGTTTGAGCTGAAAAGAGTGAATAAGACTCAATGAAGGAGCAGAGATACAGAAGGAATGAATGGAAGGAAATAAAGGGAAAATTCCCCAGCAGCCCTGGGCCAGGTGTGTGTCAGCTGGGGGTCTGTTTCCCCGCAGAGCGTGAGGTGTGTGTGTGTGTGTGCTGAGGTGATTGGCTGTGTTCAGAGAGCAGAATAAGAAAGACTGAAGTTCACCGTCTCTGAAATTCTTTGGAGTGAAAGAATGATGGAGAGAAAGAGAATAAAAGAGGAGAGAAAGTAAAACAGACCCTTTCTGTCTGCCCTCTATCTCTGTCTCTTCTCTCTGTTTTTTCTTTCTTGTCTCTCTTGTTTTCTCTTTTCTCACTCTCCTCTCTCTCTGCATTATCTTTCTTGCCTCTCTCATTATTCCTATGTTTTTCTGGATTTCTCCTCTCTCTCTCTTTTTTCTTTCTTGTCCTGCATTTTTTCATTCCCTCCTCTCTCTTTCACAAGTTCTTTTTCTTCTGTCTTTCTCTTCTCTGTTTGTTTGTCACTGTCTCTGCTCCCCTTGCCTATCTTTCTTTCTTTCTTTCTTTCTTTCTGTCTTTCTTTCTTTTTTTCAGCCTCTTCTCTATCTATTCATTCCTTCTCTCTCTCTCTCTCAGTCAATTGGTGATACAGGAGTTTTATTACAGCATTACAGCAGAGATAATTAATACAGGAACAGAAACTGCGGTCAACAGAGACATGAGAGAGAGAGGGGGGGGGTATGAGGCAGAAGGAAAAAAGAGAAAGAGGAAAGGAGACAGAGAGTATAGAGGGAAAGAAAGTGAGAGAGAGGAGTTGAAGAAAGACAGAAGAGGATTAGAGAAAGAGAGGTGTGATAGAGAGAGAGTTAGCTATAGGAGGGCTCTGGGGTGAAATAGAGTTTTCATTAGGCTCTGTTAGATGCTGGGAGAATGATGTCCCATAACTAACAGGCAGCCATGGGTGAGCCTTAAAACAGCAGGAGCCCAATACTGCTCTTATTACTGCCATTACACACACTCTCAGACTACACACACACACACACACACAGGCTCATGAAGTGCAATAGAAGACATTCACTGGCCACTTTATCAGAAACCCCTACTTTCTACCTTGTACACTGAGTTTCTGACCAGAGAGCTTTTCTTGCCTCGATATTTTTGGTCCATGGAATGCTCAACCAAGCAGTGACAATGTCGATGTCACTGCCATGCTGAGAATGATCTGCCTTCAAATACTATCGGGACAGCAGTCTTGTGGTCAGAAAATGACCAATGATGAACGATGATAAACTGTGCAGCAACAGATGAACTACAGTCTATATTTGACAACACTATGCTACTGTTCAAATGTTTGTAATCGTCATATTAATAACTTTCATGTACACTGTGAAAACTACAAACTATAAACCATAAGCTATTTTAGCTGTTTTATTCAATATTTGGAAATTTTGACAATGTTTGGAAAGAATAATACATTATCAAATGATAAATAATGCAGTAATTTTCTGTTTATGGTCATTTCTGGTCAAGATATCTGCCTTGATTACTTTTCAAATCCATGGCATCCTGGACATTCATTTCATTCTAATTTCATTCTGGATATTACATTTCATAATAAAATTAATATATATTTATCTGCAACAAACTTGGTTTTATATCACTGAAAATTGTGACTCCAAACCTTTAAAGATGTGTAGTTGTTTCTAAGTAGCCAGTGAGTGGAAGAACAAGGTAGGTGTTTCTAATAAAGTGGCCAGTAAGTGGAAGAACAAGGTAGGAGTTTCTAAAAAAGTGCCCAGTGAGTGTAAACGAAGGACGAGAAAGTAATAGATAACAGAGAAAAGGAAAAACAGAACATTACCAACTGAACAGTCTGGTCCAGTCCAGTTTGCATCACAGCTGCAGGTGGCACTTTCAGGCTGAAAGGTGCCATGGCCTGAACACTGGTCTGGACACATGGTCTTCAACACCTCACAGCTGGAGCCTGACCAGCCCGGATTACAATGGCATTCTCCATGGATACACACTCCATGAGACGAACATGATGGGTCCAGACAGTCCACTAGAGAGAGAGAGGGAGACAGAGAGAGAGAAAACAACATAGAAAGTGTGTATTTGAGTTTGACATGAGTCAACATTTTTAACAATTTAATTGTAACTGTAACAGTAATTATACATAACTGAACTGTGATTAGCATCTCATTTTTAAGACAAAATTCTTATTTTCTTATATTCTTATTTTCCTTTAATCTTCCACCGAAATAATGACTTTTACGTGCTCCTAAAACATCTTTGGATTTTTTGTTTACATCCCTGTGCACGAGCAGGCAGAGACAAATAATGTTAACCAGTAATATCATGTTTCTCCTCCCCCTCCCACCACTATCTATCATCAAAAGGACCGAGTTTCATCCAGAAATTTGGCACAGTTTGTAAGGAAAATGTGTTATGATTTGCCAGTTGTGCTGACTTTAATATGTAAGAGCTGAATATTTACTGACCCAGTCCTGTCACACTTCAGCACATGTACAGTGAACTGCAGCCTTCTAATTCAATGAGTTTGAACCTTACAGATAGATTCTCTCTCTCTCTCTGTTCCAGTTCCACCACACATGCACACTCTAGAAGTGTATGAGTGAATGGGAGATGTACATTTGTCTGTGCTGCTGACCCCAGTACACTGTCACAGTGGAGGGAACATTAATTGCAACAACAGTTCACGTCCTTTAGTTTAATGCCTTAAAGTCTCAGAGTCTGTGTATCACTCTCAGAACAACTTAGTATGTACTGAATAATTCCTAATAGTTACAAAACAATAGTAGTTATTAAACACTTAATTGTAGTTATTGGAATCATTAATAGTAGTTGATGAATAATTCATTGTATTTAATGAAGGATTCCCAGTAGTTGATTAATAAATGGTAGTACTTACTGAATTATTCATAGCACTTATCTTTCATCAAAACGTAATGACCTTTACCTGCCTCTAAAACATCTTCTGATTTTTTGATTATATCCCCATGCACCAGCAGGCGGAAACAAATAATAGCAATAATATATAAAAATAATAGCATCTGTCATAAGAGAATGCTTAGCTAGCTAGCTCATAGTAGTCACTGAATAATTCATAGTAAATAATTAAATAATTTGTAGTATATACCTAATAATCCATTCTGAATAATTCATAGTAGTTACTGAAAAATTCCCAGTACTTACAGGAATAACTCATAGTAAATACGGAATACTTGGTAGCAGTTAAGTGATTTGTAGTGGATACTGAATAACTCACAGGAAAAGAAGGCATAGTAGATACTAAATAATCCATAGCACTACTGAATAATAAGCCTTAATGTCAATAACAGAAAATAAAGTCTAAGGATTAAGGATTTCATTCATCATTAAGGGAATATGGGACTACACCATCTACTTAAGTCTATCTTCCTCAAAAACAGAGACAGGTCTGTGCGTGTGTGCACATGTATATGTGTGTGTGTGTGTGTGTGTGTGTGTGTGTGTGTGTGTGTGTGTGTGCGCGTGTGGGCGTGTGCTTGAGTGTGTGTGTGTGTGTGAATGTTTGCAGACCCAGGAGAAGCCCGAGGCTGGGTAAGCTGTAATTCCAGCATGTGTGTGGGGTTGATGAGACTTAATCAGGTCCACTGACCGTGTGCTATTTCATCATGGACAGAAAATACAATTCACTTTCATTTAATTACATTAGTCCCCTCTTATCATATTGTGTGTGTATGTTGTTACAACACATGCACATACACAAACACACGTACGGGAATATATAAAAAAGAAAAACAAAGAAAAAAAATACAAATATAGATCTACATGAGATCAGTCAGTCAGTTATGTTAAGTGTTAAGCTAATTCTGATAATCAAATATAATTATATTGGTATAATAACATTACACTACTTTTTTCAAAATAGAAATTTGTGTGACTTTTTACTGTGCTTATGTTCATTTGCATTTATTCTAATGACATATGGTGTTTTTTTAAACCACTAAAGACACATTTATTGCCAACGGTTGATCTATATGCATAAAAACTCTAAATGGATACATATGAACTGTCGGTCAGCTATCTAAGGCTCTTACAGATGTAAAATAATTCACATTTAATTGTATTAGCTTCCACTTCTCTTTCAGTGTGTGTGTGTGTGTGTGTGATTCAGAGAGCAACAAGCACAAAACACCCTGCAGCTTACACATGAAATGCTGGTTAGTTTTGCTAGTATAAGAGCTAAGAATGAAGCTAGTTCTGCTGATTGGAATGCATTTAATTACATTAGCCTCCCATTCTCTTTCTGTGTGTGTGCCTGGTGTGTGTGTGTGTATTGTTCAGAGAGCAACAAACATAAAAGCCCTGCAAATGTAGCTACACGTGATCTGTCGGTCAGCTATGCTAATGTACAAGCTATGTGTGAAGCTACATGAGGTAAAATCAATTCTGATTCAGCCCTTTTTCCTTGTGTTCTGGAGGCCACTGATGGAGGCTGCTGTATCAATGAGGGACATCAACGCAATTATGTGCTCTGTGAAGTGGAGAACAGCAATTGTTTCTGCAATAGTCAACTATTAACTCGTGGCTAATGATTATTGCAGGGACAGGGAGAGATCAAAGCAGTGCAAAAAGAGAGAGAGAGGAAGAATGAAAGAGAGAGAAAAGACCTTTGATGGCTACAGATGCAACTTAGAGTCCTCATTAAGTAGAGAGAGTGGAAAAGCATCGTAGCAAAGATCACACTTCTCCCTCTCTCTCTATGTCTCTCTTTTAGAGTGATTGTCTGACCATCTCCTCACAGATAGAGGCAGAAAGCTTTTCAACAAGAGCCTTCTTTCTGTGAGAAAAATCAATGGCTCCTCTGACCCAACGGTAATCAGGGAGCGTGTTTATGACACACCATCTTTGATGGCGTAATGAAATAGGGCTTTAATGGAGATGCAGCAGATGACAGACGCTTTTACACAAAAGCTTCCGATGGGTGCTGTCGGCCCCTGTCTTAAAATCTGCCCATAAGAAGTGCTTGATAAAGATTACAGCTTGTAATGATTAAGATCTTGACATGAAAGTGTCAAGCTGGAGGACTAAACCTTGCACCACTTTAAGGTAGTAGAGCTAGTTCTATTTATCAGTCATTTACCGCACATATACACACACTATACTTGGTTATAGTTGTGTGTGTGTGTGTGTGTGTATATATATATATATATATATATATATATATATATATATATATATATATACACACACACACACACACATGTACTGTACACTTAGAAACCAACAATGACGTGGTGGTGTGTGCAGTTCTGTTACAAGTGTGTCAGACACAGCAGTGTTACTGGTGTTTTTACACATCAGTGTCACTGCTTGGTTGAGAGTGGTCCACTATCCAAAATATCCAACCAAGAACAGCACTGATGAAGGGCTACAGGTAGAGTAACACTAAATGTGCATCAACATATATGCAACATTCTCTTACACCAGCTACATGGAGCTACAACAGCAGGGTTTCTCTTAAAGTGGCCGCTAAGTGTATAACTCACCAGATCATTATCAAACCTTTCCTGAGTTGAATGAGGAGTGTTAACACACAATAAATTGTGAGAAAGGCTGTGCCCCTCTAAAACTGAGGCTTCAATTAGCAAAAACTTAACTGAACTGATTAGGCAGAATTGATGATGTAAGTGCTTCCTTACACTCCTCACAGTTGTCCCCCTTGTAGCCTGTGTTGCAGGCACAGGTGCCCATGATGCAGATGCCATGGCCTCCGCAGTGAATGTCGATGCACTGGTTGTTGGGGACATCACACTCTGTCCCCTTCCAGCCACTGTAGCACAGACAGCGCCCCCTGGAGTACTGACCATTACCACTGCACAGTACAGGGCACGCAGCTACGAAGAGACAAAGAATGGTTTTCAGACAGTGTAGTTTGGCAAGTCAAAAGTCAATACAGTCTCACTAAACATTTTGGTTATGCATAGTTGAAGGCTATACAATCTATTATGATAATTAAACAAAAATGCTTTTTGTCTCAGTAACCTCTAGATTCTTCTGAAACTGCAATGTTGCAATTGCAATTTAAGTGTTTAAGTGAACAAACAAAATCTTTCAGAAAATGATCTTAATTGCTAATTTGCTTAATTTGCTTAAAAGGTAAACAGATTTAATTCCAAGTAATTTAGGATCATATCTACTGGTCCATTCTTCTTGAAATGTTGACACTATATAAAGGACAGTTGGTGTTTTTAAATGAAAACTGAAAAAAATGACAGCAATTTTAAGTAGTTGTGTATTTTTAATGTAAATCAGAAACAATGGCTGTGATTTGAGATTTGACACAGATCAGACAATCAGAGAAATGATGCTAATTGTTTCTTCCTGTCTGTAATAAGAGGCAATCTGAGACAGTAAAGCAGACAAAGCAGAACACTTGGTCAGGCAGCTGCACGCCATCTAATAACAATCTGAAACTAATTATAGAATCTGACATCAGATGTCTGCTTCCTCACAGACACAACTGTGTGTGTGTGTGTGTGATTACCCCGTGAACAGTCAGGCCCAAGAAACCCTGGGAAACAATGACACGTTCCTGAGCGACAGTCTCCGTTACCATGGCAATTGTGTGGACACTCTGTGAGGGACTCTGGTAGAAAAACAGAGAGAGAGAGAGAGAGAGAGAGAGAGAGACATAAAGAAGAGACATAGAAATAGAGATAAAAGACAAAGAGAGAACAAAGAAACGGAGAGGAAGAGAAACGAAGAGAGGGTTGTAGAAAATGTGAAAGAAAAAGAAAAAACGTGGGGGAGAGAGAGAGAGAGACAGAGAGAGAGAGAGAGAGAGAGAGAGAGAGAGAGAGAGAGAGTGTTGTTAATAAAGAAGGCAGTTTGTTCAAATGAAGAACATTCAGAGAGAGAGAGAGTCTGTGTGTGTGTGTTCAGTCTTTAATTAAAGGGGCAGCAGCTGCTTGATGAAGCTGAAGCTACAGTGCCCACTCTGCCTTAATGAACCAATCACAGAGCCATTACAACCAATTACACACACACACACACACACAAACAAATACGCTCACAAAAGGAGACAAGAACTTTTCAAGGATTTTGCTGTAGTTGAATACCACAATATGTACTACCATTATTCTATACAAGCACACAACTACAAAGTACAGAAACGTTTTGGGGTCAACTGGTAAAGACACCTAATTTCTGATTCATTAAAACCAAGCATAAATAAATAGACAGTTCAAAGGTCAACTTTAACAAGTTATGCACGTAGACATTCTCTCTGCAACTAGCTGCTGTCACATACACTATGTCTCTAAAAGTTTGTAGACATCCAGAGTTTCTTCTGGAATCAAGGGTATTCACATTGAATTTGCCCCCCTTAGCTGAAATAATGGCCTCTACTCTTCTGAGAAGGCTTTACACTAGATGTAGGAAAATTGCTGTGAGGATTTGGTTATTTTTATTCAGAAGAGTAGTACTACTAGTACTAGTAGCACTCTGCTTTAACTGGTCACATTCAGTCAAAAAGTATCAAGACAGCCCTTCTAATTTGTGATGTTAGCAGAGCTGATCCCGACGTCCCCAGGGCCCTAAGCAAAATTCTGCAAAGTGGTCCTCCTACCTGACCTGTCAGCATCGACTGGAGGGGTATAAAGCCTCCCCAGCATGGCCTGTGGAGCAATGGAAATGGAATGAGGGAGCTCTATCCAACATCTTTGAGATGAGTGTCATATGTAATCTAACAAATCATCCAACATCAACTACTGACCTCATTCAGCGCTCTTGTGGCTGAATGCAATCAAATTCTCACAACAATGTTTAAACATCTACTGTAAAGCATTTCCAGAAGGGTAGAGATTTACTAGTAGAGAGTTACTGCACCAAAGAGGAGACAAATGTCCTATTAACCCTCTTACATGGCCAGGACCAGCCAGTGGCCCTAAAGTTTTTTATAATAAGCTTTATTATGTCCTGAGACTGGGATTTTAACAGGTTAATAGCACTGATTTCAGAAGAAACACTGGATAAGCAGGTGTCTACAAACTTCTGGACAAACAGTGTATATCCACTAAAACAACAACAGAGCATGATGCAGAATTTATTATTGTATATAAAAAAATGTTCTGCTGCAGGCTCGGGTATCCAAGAGCAACACTACATCTCCTCGTCAGTGGCGAAGAATGGCTATAACAGCCTCAGCTGTCAATACACTCATTAAGCAGGGGAGAAAGGTGTGTCTCCAGGAGAGCGGGCGGCGCAGCGTGTGACAGGGTAATGAAGTGAACCGCTCTGCTGTCGGCTGCAGTTATTACAGAGTGTCCACTGGCCTCATGCACACGCACACACACACACACACAAATGCTCAATCAATTTTCATTTTCAAAAGGTTAACTTATAAAACGGACACGAGCACACGCTGCAGCCCCTCTGCTAATTTCCTACATGTCGGGATCGGGTGATTGAATTGAAGAAAATTACTCCGACTGAAAGCTATTCTGATGACTACACAACAGAGAAAAAAGAGAGACAGAGAGAGAAAGAGAGAGAGAGCAGAGAGAGGGAGTTAGAGAGAGACAGAGGAAGAGAGAGAAGGAAGAGGAAGTAGAGAGAGAGAGAGTAGAAAGAGAGAGAGTGAAAGAGAGAATGAAAAGGCCTGTGGGTCACTAGGCAACGCTTTGATGTCGCTCCTGCCCACCAAACCACTTAAAGCTCAAATCGATAAAGTTCTGATGAGCATTACACACACACACACACACACACACACACAGGTGCTGTAATGGTGCTGTTTTAAAATGATAGTTCTGTGAAAAATCTACTTTACCCTTACACTCCAAATGTAGTTGACCAGCTAAGACATGTTTCGTGTCGGAAGTTCCTTCTTTAGTTTTAGACTAGAGCTACAAGTATAATGTAGATAATAAATAGAAGCAGACACCAAACTACTTATCTACATTGACTAATCGTCTATATTTGGGGAAAGAGGGGGAAACTCGATGATACTTACCTATGACAATGGTGTTGTAGGAGACTTGTTCTGTGTTTTTTCCATCATTGTAGAAGGCCAGGTGCCAGGTTCCTGAATCCAGGAAGCGGATGAATTCGGCCTCGTGGACACTGACTGACCGCGCTCTCCTCACTGATCCCTCCACCTCAACTAGTCCTCGCTTCTCCTTCGCTATCAGTCGACTACCATCCAGCAGCTCTACAAAGTCATACTGCACACACACACATTCAATTTAATTCAATTCAATTCAATTCAGTTCAATTCAATTTAATTCAACTGATTTGTTATAAGTGTTTTTGTTACTAGCCAGTACATAAAGCATGCTGTCTGTATACAGGTAAAAACAGGCTTGCCCAAGAAGTGGGCCACTTAAAGCATAATAATAATGATAATAACAGCAATAATAACAAGAAGGAGAAGAAGGAGAAGAAGAAGAACAAGAAGAAGAAGAAGATGAAAAAGAGAAGAAGAAGAAATGCACCACATACTGTGACGTTAAACTTTAGTTTCAAAATTTTCAATCCATACTACATTTGTGTTTATACGTAGAAGAGGAGATATTTTATTATAATTTAAATTTGACTGAGCTATCACTGGTGGTGGAATTTTGTTTGGTGAAAAGAAAAAAATCATGTTTCTTCTTGTTTTTTAACCTGTTGATATGCAGTGTAAAACAATCAAAGGCAATCTATTGTCTAACTATGTAATTAATTATTATAATTACATTTAAGCATAGTATAGCAAAGTATAGCATAGTATAGCAAAATGACAGCAATGCCTAGACTTTAAATAGTTAAATAGAGGCAATCAGATCAAATAGTGGAAAGACTTGTGACTTATGTACACACACATATGCATAAAAAAGATGAAATTCACACAAACACACGCACACGCACACACACACACACAAAAGATGAAAAAGTTCACTGAGGCACAGATAATAACCCACTTATAGTAAACGATCATTTTCAATTACATGCCAAATCAAAACACAGTTGAGCTGTTTTCACTCTACATTCCTATTATGGCGCTACAACAACCACGTTAAGTTTACATAACCAGCGGCATGCAAATTAGCTGCATTAAGTCAGGTGTAATTAATCTACACCCTTAAACGTATAGCATTAATCTAAAGCGTTTAATGCAGCTAATTCATGTCACTCGTTTAGAGGATCACGCGAACAACAATGAAGCTCACGTTGACACGAACAGTTATTGCAATTTCACCATGACCTCCACACATTCCCTGCGGTCCTAATTATTGAATGTTCTTCTGGTGTAACAGAGCAACACAGAGCCTGTCAATAACACACTAGCGACTGATTCACGTGCAAAAACCCATAGTCACGTTTAATCGCCCATGTGCCAACCTGCATGTTATGTCTGGACAGCTCTGATGCCAAGTGAATGTAAAATATGACAGAAAATTAGAGCTGTAATGAGTTCCATTTGCATTTTATATTTGAATTTTAATAGTGTGATTTTCATTAATTTTTTTAACACTATGCAATTTGGACTACGTAATCCATTTAAAATAATATTTATTTTGTATGTGTCACACAGATGTTTTAGTAGTTTTTGTTATTGTGTAACTGAGCTACCATTAGCATGGCGGTCATTTCTAACCTGCCTAATTTTTAATTAGCAATAACAACAAAGTGATTGTGTGGATCATATATATTATTATTATTTTAAATTAATAGAAGGCATATTGTTCTCAACAATTTCTCTAGGGTAAAAACAGAAGTTGATACACGTGTATGTACATAAGTTGTACATTACCAGTAATTACACTATTGTTAAATAATTGTTAATGTGTAACTATACAGTTATTGGTGACATTATAAAGTCCAAGTATCTTGTTTTTAAGTAAACAACACACCTATGAATTTTCAATAATTAGTGTCAGTGAGGCCTAACTGACTATGCCGAGCAATCACTGCAGCCTTACTTCACTGCCTGTAGAGTATAACCAGAGACATTAAAAATAAAGAGACTGCCCATCTTATCTTAAATTAGGAATCTTATCCTACAACAACTTATCTCAGGTTAGGAAATCTTAACCTGCTTGACTGAAGTCGACAATCGACTGTCATGTCTATTACCTAGCAAATTATATGTAATCAAAATAACGTCAAAAAAGTAAATTACAGTTGCCACTATCAGTATTAAAACGGTCAAAACAAAACTGAAGTGCAATAAAGTGGAGATTCCCCCTTGTGCTGTTTATTAGATCGTTGCTTCTCCCCAGTTTCAGTTTCCATTTCCCTAATGTTTTAGTCGTCCTGCGAGCCACATTCTCTTTCTTGAGTTTTCATTAATATTAACAAACAAAGATAATAAGAGAGCTGGAGACTGTGTCTGCAGTGTCTGAGATTTTTAAAACACAGAGTTAGAAAAGGAAAATACATCACAAGTGGAAGCACTGTTTTGCAGTAACCTATGAATAAATGTAATGTCATTATGGTAGCAGTGAAGTATGCTGCCTGTAACAGCTGCCTAAAAACAATAGAAATGAATGGTTAAAACAGAAGTTAGGATACTTGTCTTAAAGTTAGGACAGAATTTAGGAAATTTTGTTTAGTTAGGATGCTTTGGTAATACTGTTTTCTTATCTGGAGTTAGGACACATTTATGAACTTAAGAACTGTTGTTCTGTAATAGCTTCTGTCCTAAATTCAACTGAAGTTGTCATGGTAACGAAATAGATGAGATTGTAAGATAGCCCCAGTCTTGTATGGCTGGAAATAACTGCCTGGTGGCACTGCAAAGATGGCTGCTGCGTGAACAGACTTTCCTATAAGTGCTTTGGTATAACTGACCATGAAAGAATTCTTTCACTATTATTGTGGTGAAAAATTTCGAAGTATACACCTGCATTTAGCTTTTTGTATGTATATATATTTTTGAACTAACAGTATCACAATAAAAGAGGACCTATATAAAAACTTCAATTAGTAAAGCTGTGTGTGTGCATGTGTGAAGTCACTCTAATGTTTCTTGAACACTCATTTATGAGCCGTTTTTCAATGACGCTTTTATTCTTGTGAGAGACGGAAGAATAGTTTTAAAGAGACTCTCTACATTTCCTAGGTGCTTGATGACAGGTTTTTCTTTGGCTTTTGACAAGCTTTTCATAAAGAAAGTGAGAGAGAGAGAGAGAATTCTAACCACAACCAAGGTCTCTGATGAGTTTACCATTCTTCACTCTCATTTTACAGCACATTAAAAACACATATCTCTCTCAGACGACTGAGTATCTCGAGGAAAACAGAGAGAGAGAGAAACAAGGAGATGTTTCAATGTGCAGAAAAAAAGAAGCAGAAGTCTGCAGACTTCATCTTTCCTTTTGGTTTTTATCTGCTCATCCATTCGTCAATATCCCTTCATCCCGTCCTCTATACAGTCTTAAAGAAACATATTGATTCATCTGCAGCAATTAAAGGGACAAACTGGCAGTGTGGCTACGGCTATTGACTTCTATTGTGGAGTTTTCAGTTCCCCATTGCCTCCAATAAGAGCCGCTGATGATGTGCCAGACAAGGGCGTCACTGCTGTCAGAAAACATGACGTTCATCACAAAGGATGGAGCCCATTAGCAACATTATAATTTTTTTAATCAATGTCTTCAAGGATAATAATGGAATGAATCAGTACAATGATTATAAAGACAGTAACAACATTAACATTAAAATCTGCCCCCAGGGTTGCATGTCCACCTTGATCATAGTAATAGCATCACTATGTGGAATGGAGCATTCTTTGTTCTACCTTTAAAAACTTACATGCTGCCTTTATTATTGGATGCACCATGATAGTTAAATGAGTTACATGAAAATGTACCTATTTTCAGGTTTGAGCCACGGTCAAAGCCGTTGTAAAATCCACAATGTACCCACACCTATGACCGCCTCACAACAACTGAACTCTGTATTACTGTGCCACGGCACGAAAAAAACCCTTGCGCTGTTGCTAATAATCCTTGACCCTCATGATGCTCGCATGGACCTCCAAGTATATTGATGAAGTAAGAACCTGTTTTTTGTTTAAACTGAGGGACTTGCGACTTATGTTCTTAACTCCAACTAGGCTGGTTAGCTAGCTAACAGGCTAAACAACACCATCATTAATACCACAGGCTTGAATTAAAGCACTATAATTAACTGGAAAACAGCAGTATAAAAGTCAAAAAAATGTCACTTCAATGACTTGCACGCTTCAAATGTCATGTTTCAGTCAAAAGCAGCATCAAACCTAGGCTGAATCCCAAATGCCTCCGTACTCCCTAAATAGTGTGCTATGAAAGTTTAGAAATTCTAGCCTCTACAGCCAAATAGTGCATCACTTATTGAGTATGGATGTGGCTGAGTCCCAAAGGACTATTTCGTAGCTGTATTTTGCACGTTTGGGGCGCAGGATCCAGTACTTACATTCCAATGTAGTGCACTATGTAGAGAGCAGGGAGCCATTTGAGATTCAGCCCCAGCACGAGAAGAGGGTGCCACTGAATTAATCCTAAATAAGACTCGCAGTGGTAATTTGTGACCAAAAGTACCTATAAAGGTACTTGCATTAATCATCCTTACAGAGTAGATGACCAAATAGATGCAAAAATAACAGCTATCATCAGTAGGTAGTTATAAATACAAGTGGTACTTTTTCTGTTTTTTAATTAATTCTCTCAGTAACCACTCACAGACAAGGACTAATTATTCATCTTTGGAAGGCCTTACAAATTTTGAGTTGTTCATGCAGGGAATTTTATGCTAATAAATGATTTGGCCGGACTGGATTTAGAACAGTGATTTGCTATGGATGTTTAAACCTTCTAAGGCCCATCACCAAACAGTGCTGGGCTTCTGAATGCTGGTTACCTGGCTCAGGTGTATTAGGATCGAGTGTGAAACAAAACATGCAAAACTCTGGTCTGGAATGGATTTTATTGTGACATAGGGCTGCAATGTCTGAATAGGAGTGTATTTGGAGAGAGGTGTTTTACCTGTGTATGTGATGGTGGCAGGCCCTTGCGGCCGTACACCCCTACCAGGGCATCTCTGGGCACTGAGATGTTGAACTTTAGAGATTGTGGTTGGTCGATGAAAAGCTGCGAACGCCAGAACATTCCAGGGGGAACATCCTGCACAGCCCTCCGACCAATGTCCACCTCTCCGGTATCAATAGTGTTATTCTCCTGCACATACACACCCACTTTACCTAAAGAGAGAAAGAGAGAAAACAAGAGAGAGAGAGATCCTTAGACATATTTCCAAGTAATTTAGCCCCTATAAAACCCTTTAAACCCCTTAAAAGGGCCTGTATGTGGGTACACTCTCATAACTATCGAACTTGTACATTAGTCTAATAGTAGTTACTGCATTATTCATTGTACATACTGAATTGTTTGTAGTGAATACTAAATAGTTCATTATAATTAATGATTAATAAGCCTCAAGATAAATAACTGGACAACAACCCTGCAATTTATGGGGTTTAACTAAAACAAAACAACCGAAAAACACATGAAAAATGAATTTCCCTTTTAGCAACAACAAAATTCATGAAAATGTGATCATATTTTGAGGTTATGCATTTACAAAAATGGGAATAGAGAGAAAATAATGAAACAGTGGATTTCATAGAGACAAAAAACAGGACACCATTTTCTACACATTAAAGCTATTGTAATTCCTCTGTGTGTATGTGAGTTTGTGTGTGATTTCCAAAATGACTGATTCCACACTGGACAGGCAGCTGTCTTCTCCAGCCTTGGCATGGTTTAGCTAAGGGCTTAATTTAAAATTTGATTTTTAACTGGAACGATGTGTGAGTGTTTCTGCATTTCTCAGTCTGTTCTGGTATAGTCAATGCAGAAACACCAGACCCAGGAAGTGGATGCTAATTACTAAGTTGCTTTTTGGAAGGGGAAAGATTGTATACACCGGTGGGAGTGTTACTGCTGCAAACGCTGGTCACTGCAGCATTCAAATTAATATTTCAGCTATAAAATGTACAAAATTCAGTGTAATTTTGTCTATGTGTCCAGTGTGTCACACAGGGTCAGAGACCACACAAGCAAGTCAATTTGAGATTCCCTAACAACACTAGCTACTGTGCTCTTGTAAATGAATTTAATCACTTATAGTAAGATCCTACAACAGGTAGCTAGTGCAAGTAGGAAGCTGCATCTAGCTACGCTGTGTTAACAGTGGTTTTTAACCTTCATAATAGGCACTGTTAACACATTTAGAAAAGCTTAAATAACCTACTTGCCTGGAGTTTTGACTGGGATGTGAAGAAGAGGAACACGAGTAGCTGACATATACATATTGCTAACTCTGATTGGTACTGCGGCTGATCTAACATCACCTGCACCAATGAAGTCTCAGTCAACTCAAATCGAACAGAAGAAAGCAACAGTTTAAGTGCACAGTAAAAATACCAATAATAGCTGGAAGAAAAAAATGCAAAAAAGAGTAGATAGGAGCTTCAACCACTTAAAATTCCAGGCTTATTACACAGTAAGTGTTATTATTCAATAACTACATGGACTATGCAAACTGGCTGAGTTATTCTTTGTTTGTAGAAGTGTGTAGTAGACCCGCAGGTAGGCTATTTAAGGGGGTAATTAATAATGGTCCTAAGTGATATAATTCATGAAGTGAAGTGCGTAGTATCTTGTCCATACATTCAAGACGTAAAATAAATACCAGAAGGAGTGGACACAGAGCAGATTTTATTTGATGTGTGAGTGAGAAGCAAGTGAAGAGTGGGAAATCGAAAAACCCAGAGCAGAGCTGGAGTGACAACAGAATGCTTTGAGCGAACAGTGGAAATGCCGTTCAACTTCCACTCCAATGTACTCTGACTGGTACTGCTTAATTTATAACTCAGTACTGACTCGAACTTGCTCATATGAACTAACAGTCATAGAGTATCATAGACATGGTTTTACAGCGCTTTGCTACTAAAACTCTACATACATATCTGAAAGCTGAGCTTTTGCTGTAGCCAACACTGACTTAACTTGGATGAGTAAACATCCTGATGCTGATGTTTATTTCTGACAGAAATGGCTACATTGGCAGAACGACGGCATGCTCTAAACTGTACCTACACTGTGCATGAACAGTGTCCTTTCAATGTGATGTAACAACCACTTCATAATGTTTCTACAGTGAAGAAGTCACTGATTCATTTGAAATTTTGAACACTTTCATTTTTAGCAGGGTTTCTGTTTATTTTGTCCTTGCCAAACCATTAGTGAAACTGGCTTTACTGTACACAGAGATAGAGAGAAAAGCAGAAAATTTTATAATGAAATTATAAAAATTATATAGGAACATTCCTTCAAATAAAAACAAGTGGACTACCAAAAATAAACAGACCCCAGCCAAAACCGACTCTGGCCTGAATTTTGCCCAAAACCTGATGTTTTGTTGGGTCATCAGGCTGGGTAGCAGCCATCTAGACTTGGCTGATCAACTACAACTGGAGAAAAGGGGGAACTGAGAAAATTAGATTTTTGACCCAACCTTTTTAGAAGGGAAAGATTTTAAGCACCTGCAGAAGCATTGCGGCTGGATGATAATATAGCCTTAATGAGCTAGTAAGCTAACGTCTAGACATCATACAAGACACATTCAACCACATATGTGTAAGTGACTAGTATTTGGAGTACTATGACAGGCTGCGTAGAGAGAAACTAAATAAAAATAAACTGAGTGCATAGACTCTTTAATAAAGACCAGCTGCCATTAATATGCTATTAATTATTTCACAAAGGGCTTTCCAGGCTGGCTGACCACAAGCCTGTGGCTAATGGTAGACACATGAGCACACATTGGAGTGGATGAAAGCGCAATAAAGCCTACTAGGTCCCCTGCGGCCTCTACACCTATTCTTACATTTAGTTTAATTATTTCTCACTTGTAGCTTACTAAAACAATCTGTGGAAAGTGCAGATTCCAAACTTTCAGTCTATCATACATTTGTGATGTGACATTTGTAAGTATAATCCTGTTTCCAAAAGACTTGGGACGCTGTGCAAAATGTGAACAAAAAAAAATGCAATGATGTTCAAATCATTTAAACCATAAATTGAATTTAAAATATAATAGAGACAACATATCAAACATTGAAAGTGAGAAACTGTATTGTTTTTTGATGAATCTGATGCCAAAACAGTATTTATGTGTTAAAAGGCAGCACAAGACTGGTAAAGTTGTGGAATGCTAAAAAAGACAAGGGGTACATCTTACAACTAAATAGATTAATTGGTAACAGGTAAGTAAAATAATTGGGTATAAAAAAGCATCCCATAGATGCTGAGTCTTTCAGAAGTAAACATGGACAGGGGGTCACCACTCTGTGAAAGACTGCGCAGGTAAACAGAACAACCATTGAAGAAAAATGTTTCTCAAAGTAAAATAGCAATAAACTGGGGGATCCTCTACACTACATAATATTATTAAAAGTTTCAGAGAATGCACGATACAAGGCCGGAAACCAATACTGTCTGACTGTGATCTTTGGGCCTTCAGGTGGCACTCAATTAAAAACGATCCTGTAGTGCAAATCACTGCCTGTGAACACAGTTCAAAGCATCTACAAATGCAACTTTAACAAAGAAGAAACAATATATAAACAAGATCCAGAAACGCTGCTGCCTTCTCTGGGCCTGAGCTCATTTAAGATGGACCGAGACAAAGCAAAAAAGTTGCATTCTCTGGGCTTAGGAGGAGAGGGACCAGCCGGCTTGTTATCAGCACACAGCTCAAAAAAGGTGCATTAGTGCACATGGTACGGATGACTTGCACATCTGTAAAGGGCCCATTAATGCTGAATGATATATGCAGGTTTTAGAGCAACACATGCTTCCATCTAGATTACAGCTTTTTCAGGGAAGGCCTTGCTTACTTCAGCAAGACAATGCCAAATCACATTCTGTAAGTATCACAGCCACATGGCTCCGTAGTAAAAGAGTCTAGGTGCTAAACTGGCTTGCCTGCAGTCCAGACCTGTCACCACTGAAAACATTTGGAACATTAGAAAACAAAAATAAGACAAAGGAGACCCCAAACTGTTGAGCAGCCAAAATCCTATATCAAGCAAGAATAGAAAAACATTTTTTTGAAATGTGTTGCTGGCATCAAATTCAAAATCGGCATATATTTTCCAAAAACTATAAAATTTCTCAGTTTCAATATTTGATTTGTTGTCTTTTTATTATTTTCTACTAAATATAGGGTTTACATCATTTGCACATCACTGTATTCCATTTTTATTTACATTTTGCACAGCATCCCAAGTTCCCAACATCATAAAACAGGGTTGTACTTACAAACACAAAGGTTTTGTTGTGTGTACAGTCTTGTTTTGCAGCAATACATTACTGAATTAAATGTAATGTAGATGAACAGAATGTATAGCATGTTTATGGGATGTATACTGTTAATCCATAATACAGTGAATGTACAGCAAAACAACAATAATGCCACACTGAAAAAGTGATGCACTCATGCATGTCTTTGAAATCTGAAGAATTCCGGATTTTAGTTTTTAGTTTTAACTTTATTCTCAATGTTATACAGCTTTCTCAGTCATTTTACAGTGTTCTAGAGCTCTGTTCCTCATTGTAGACACATCTAAAATGTCATTCAAATAATTAGCATTTTACAACTTGCTAATTATTTGAAACCTGTAAGGCTGTACAGGATTATTTTATTAGAATTATTTTATATTTTTCAGCTTGCTTACTTTTGTACATATTTTAATCTAGTAAATTTGATACACCATTTTTAAGTGCAGACTAAGTGTTAATCTTAAATGCAGTATAGTCAAATAAATTACTCCATAAAGTCTTTCCAGGCTGGCAGTCTACATTCAGGACACTGACCACAAGTGTGTGACTAATGCAGTCAGCTGGACACATGAGGACACACACTGGAGTGAATGAAAGAGGAATGAAAGAGAAGCAAAGCTGCAGGCTTACACACAAGTGGGGGAGAGCTTACTGTGTATGTGTGTGTGTGTGTGTGTGTGTGTGTTTGTGTGTTTGTCTTCACTTCTTTCCTCTCCATCCTACTCTTTCTTTTGTTTGTTCTCCTCTCTTCTTTCTCTCCTTCTCTTCTCTTCTCTTGTCATCTTCTCCTTCTTTCTCTCCTCTCTTCTTTCTCTCCTTCTCTTCTCTTGTCATCTTCTCCTTCTTTCTCTCCCCTTCTCATTGTTTCTCCTCTCCCATTTTCTCCTCTTTTCTTATCTTCTCTTATCTTTATCAGTTCCTTCTTCTTCTTCTCCTTTCTCTCTCTTTGTCCCTTCTCTTCTTTCTCATGTTCTCTCATTCTTTTCCATTCATTTCTTCCACTCTCCTCTGTACCTTTTTCTTTTTTCTCCTGTCTACTCCTTCTACCTCCAGGCCTCCTCTTACTAATAACAACAATAATAATAATATCTTTATTTATAGAGCACTTTTCATACAGGTAGCAACACAAGGTGCATTTTCAGACAGGCAACAAAGCTTTAATTTAGGCATTAATTTAAAATCATATAAGGCAATAACACAGATCAAATTAAAAAGATAAATACTTAGAAACGATGCAGACTTTTAATTAAAAGCTAAGCGATTTTCAAGTGTTTCTTGTGTGCACTGAGCTTGACTGTCTAATAAAGGTGGAATTGAGTTCCACAGTTCAGAAGCATTAATAACTCTACTAGGCCTTCCTATGTTTTCCGTATTTTATAGAATGTATTTGCAGAACCTGTATTGGCCTGCAGATCTAAGATCATGTGGTGGAACATAAACAGACATAGATTCTGTGATGCTAGGTCATTTAGAGCTTTAAAAAATAACAGCAGAATTTTGAAATCTATCCTAAAAGATACAGGTTCAGCCAGTACAATTCTTTATGAGCTATGAGCTCTTTTTTGTTTTTGTTAGGATCCATGCTGCTGCATTTTGCACAATTGTACAACTTCTTCTCTTCAGCTTTCTCTCACTTTTTATTTAACCTGGAATCTCTCACTGTTGCGTAAACTAACTGTTAATCCAAGCAGGCTCGCCTTTCTGCCACCACCTGTGTGTGTGCATGTGTGTGTATGCTGTTTGTGAGTGTTAGAGAGAAATAGAGCTGCACATGCATACGGACATAATCCGGCACTTTCCACATCCAGCAAAGGCGGTGTAAGAGGAGTTGCAGTGTGTTTAAATATTAACATGATCAATACACTGCTCACACACAACACACTCTGTCTCAGATCTAGCACAGTGCTAGAACCTCTGAAAAATGGTGTGTGGAATGTACACAATTCATACAAAAATCCTGTAATCAGAACAAAGCACATTTAACCAGATTAAAATACTTTAAGGATGAAACTGTGGCCTTAACGAGCTAGTAAGCTAACGTCTAGACATTACACATGCACACATGGCATACTCCACCACATATGTGTAACTGGGGTTTGGAGTCCAATAACAGGCAGTATAGTAGAGAGAGTGGAAATAAAAATAGTCTGAGCTCATACACTCTTTAATAAAGACCATCTGGTATTAATATCCTATTAATTGTCATTAATTATCCCACAAAGGGCTTCCCAGGCTAGCTGACCACAAGCTTGTAGCTAATGCTAAACAAATGAGGACACACTGGAGTCGATATAAGAGCAATTAAGTCTTACAAGTTCCCCACTGCCTCTATGCCTCCTAAGAATATAGTGTATAGAGTAAATATATAGTATATAGTGAAAGAATATAGATCATAGTGACAAATATAGTGTATAATGCAAATACATAGTATATAGTGAAAGAACATTGTGTATAGTGTAATTGTAACAGTGTACAAAGTAAGAATGCAGTGTATAGTGAAAATGTATAACATTTATTAAGTCATTGAAAGGAGATGCTGCTGTCCACACACCATCCACAGTGGTTGAATCCATCAGTAGAAAAGGGATCATGACAGGATGACTTGAGGTCAGAAACTGAGCAGCAGGGTTGGGTAATAATGAGGGGTAAAGTTAGTTTCATTTTCAAGTGTATGATTTCTTTTCTCTATAGTTTTCGATTGATGGGTGCCAAATGTTAATATGTGCAAATTATTATTATTTGTAACTAAGACAATCAGCTCTCCCTTACTTCTCATGTCAAATGAATGCCTTTTTAAACTCAGAACATGTAGATTTCAATGAACTGCTGAAACCACTGAGAGCTCATTAGGGAGCATCTGCAAATTACGATCATCCAAGTCCAAGCACGAGACTCAAAGATGAAACCTGATGAGCCAGTACAGCCTTTAAGCAGATGGAACACAAATGACAGCCAGTCTGAGTTTTTAGATTGACCTCTACTTATGATTATTGTTGAAGAGGGGTCTCAAAAGAAAATTTCTACCAGATTAATTTTTTAACTTTGGCATGATAAACAACAGATTTTTAACAAATAAGACAAATCATGAAAAGTCCCAAGAGAGCAGTATAGTTTTAAATATAATGCATTTGATCCAGTGTACTAGATTATTCTACATTGATTACTTGTTTCTCAGTGGTTTAGTCTAAGAGCTTTTAGTGTAGTAACAATTTTTATCCTTATTTATCATTTATTTTTTTTCCTGGGGAGCAAAGCTTGATTTCTAAACTTCAAGGTTTTAGTATACATGTCTAAATCACCTAAACAAGGCATACTGTTATACAAATCTTTATGTTTAAAATATTTCTGTATATTGCTCCACTTTGATTTGGCCTTTTCGCTGAATGTGAGATTGGTGACTATTTCTGCGAGGCACAATATTTCAGTCACCTATCATTCTGTTTCACAAAACAGTGCAGTTTTTGTGTTAAGCATGTGTTAAATTTTGGTTAAAAAGTTGAAGTGATCTTTTTCTTTCCCTTATTTAAGTATACGCCTCTATTTAAAGACACCTGCTATGAATTGGCGACCTGTCCAGGGTGTTTCCTGCCCTCCGCCCATCGACTGCTGGGGTAGGCTCCAGCCCCCCCCCCCACAACCCAGAAGCATAAGCCACTTAGAAAATGTGAGTGTATATGTGTGTGTATTTAAAGACAAGTAGTCCAAAAATAACAGAAAGCAATCAGATTATATTACTTTGATATAGTAATCCTTTGGATTTGGTAAGATTACATTTTTAAACAGATAATCTGTAACGAAATACATTTTTAAAGTAACTCTGCTGACCAGTGATGAATTGGACAGATGGTGGACAAGGTACATTCTGTAATTATAGTTTACAGAGTAAGAATATACTGCATGATGTATAATACAATAATACAGTGTATAGTTTAAGAATATTACTATATTATATAGTATATTGTGTAATAAGGCAGTATATAGTGTATGGTTTAAAATTAAATAATATAATGCATTGTTTAACAATACAGTGTACAATGAATAGATCAATAATACAGTGCATAATGTACAGTATAATAATATAGTGTACAATGTATAGAGTAACAATATAGTGCAAAGTGCCCAAACTGACACACAGTGTAAGTGAGTGTTGTTATAGGGAGTGTTTCTGGCTGCAGGCCATGATACATGAGCACTAGGCGCTTTTGGTTTTCTCTCTCACAGGCTTTCGCTAACGACGCCACAGCATGGGGTTAAACCCAAGGAAAACAAAAGCTTTAATGTGACTGATAACCTCATTATAAACACAAACATCTCACTTTCTCTTTCTCTCTCTCATTCTCCATCTTTCAACTTCATCTAAACTTCCTCTAACCTCTACCCCTCTCTATCTCTCCCTCTCTCTCTGAGACATTAACCGTATGACAATGCGATTTCGCAGCGTGTGTTTCTCCGCTTCCCTTTCAGAGACGACATTAGCTGCCTCTTTATGACTTTCATAAAACTCACTTGCGCTCTTTATAATTCACCGGCAGAAGCTGCGGAGCTGCGGAGAGGCCACATTAGTACGCAGTGGCTAAACCTTCATTAGGCTGCTTGAGGCTAATAATTGCAGGAGAGAGGACAGGATGTTAAATTGTTTGTGAGGGCAGGGCTGGTCATAAACTGACTATGAAAGATTTGATGACACCTTGCCTTCCTTACAAATTCAAAAAATAAAGTTTGCTCTTTGATCACTGGCAGGCTTTCCTTCTACATTTTTTTCAGCTAATTGTTATCTCTTAACAATTAAGAAAGGACATAAAATTGTCCTGCATTAAAAACTTTTATGGCTTGGGCCATGTAATAAAGGAAGACCCACCTAGTGTAAGAACTGGACACAACTAAATTGGGCAGAAAATTTGGTAAATCAAAAGTTGCCAATTGTTAAATAGAAAACAGATGTTTTTTATATATTGAAAATTTAGAAAATTGCACATAATAGATGTGTTTACATCACACACACACACACACACACACACACACACACACACACACACACAAATACTTTTGTAGACTTGTAGACAAATACCTTTACAGACTGAGTGCTTTCAGGTGTGCTGTCACTCCATATTCATTTGGATGATAAGAATACACACCAAACAGGGAAAGAAATGTGTGTGTGTGTGTGTGTGTGTGTGTGTATGGCTTACATACTGTACTTGTACACAACTCTATGTTGTATATAAGAGTTAGTATAGATTTGAAAATAAGTGCTTGTAATTACAGTGCAATTTTGTTTGAGATTCTTAGAATACTCTTTCAACACACTCGCAATCAGCAGATTCATCTGCTCATGAAAGGGTCCAAAGCACAAGTAAGTTTACAAAGTGTTGATGGGTGCAATTACACATTTTAACCACAGAAGACCCCAAAACTTACATAGTACAGCTTTGAGTTATGACATATCCAATTACCTCAGTGACATTTTGCACTCATCAGCCAGATAATGCAAAAGGCCTAAAGAAAACAAGGTCGCAAAAATGCAATAATTAAAATATAAAGACATTCAGTCAACTTCACTGCAGTGGCCTCTCCTGGCTCCTCTCCTTCCAACACAGATGGCAGCCTGTAGCCAGTAGCTATTTCAGCAGTTCTAGTACATCAGCCAGGTACTAGTAGTACATCCTGCTTTATTTCCTGGTGTGAGCACATTACCTACACTAAAAGTAGACAGACTTCAAGTACTCAATTTGAGATACAGGCAGAATGTGTGTGAGGTAGTTGTTTATATGAGTTTGTGTGTGTGTGTATGTTTGTTGTGTGTGGTGTGTGTATGGCTGTTTATATGTGTGAGGCCTTTGTGCTCACACAGCTCATAGAGAAAAGCAGGACAAGGTGAAGTGAAGGATGAGAGGGGGTGGAGTGTTTGTGTTTATGGATCGAGCTTTAGAAAGTGATATGACACATCACACACACACACACCTTAATTAAAAACACAAACACACACATCTACATAGACTATGTACAGTGGTGTGAAAAAGTGTTTGCCCCCTTCCTGATTTCTTATTCTTTTGCATGTTTGTCACACTTAAATGTTTTAGATTCCCAAACAAATTTAAATATTAGACAAAGATAACACAAGTAAACACAAAATGCAGTTTATAAATGAAGGTGTTTATTATTAAGGGAAAAAGAAATCCAAACCTACTGGGCCCTGTGTGAAAAAGTGATTGCCCCCTAAACCTAATAACTGGTTAGGCCACCCTTAGCAGCAACAACTGCAATCGAGCGTTTGTGATAACTGCCAATGAGTCTTTTACAGCGCTATGGAGGAATTTTGGCCCACTCATCTTTGCAGAATTGTTGTAATTCAGCCACATTGGAGGGTTTCCGAGCATGAACCGCCTTTTTAAGGTCATGCCACAGCATCTCAATTGGATTCAGGTCAGGACTTTGACTAGGCCACTCAAGTCTTAATTTTGTTTTTCTTAAGCCATTCAGAGGTGGACTTGCTGGTGTGTTTTGGATCATTGTCCTGCTGCAGAACCAAGTGCGCTTCAGCTTGAGGTCACAAACAGATGGCCGGACATTCTCCTTCAGGATTTTTTGGTAGACAGCAGAATTAATGGTTCCATTTACCACAGCAAGTCTTCCAGGTCCTGAAGCAGCAAAACAGCCCCAGGCCATCACACACACATATTTTACTGTTGGTATGATGTTCCTTTTCTGAAATGCTGTGTTACTTCTATGCCAGATGTAATGGGACATACAGCTTCCAAAAAGTTCAACTTTTGTCTCATCAGTCCACAGAGTATTCTCCCAAAAGTCTTGGGGATCATCAAGATGTTTTCTGGCAAAACTGAGACAAGCCTTTATGTTCTTTTTGTTCAGCAGTGGTTTTCGTCTTGGAACTCTGCCATGCAGGCCATTTTTGCCCAGTCTCTTTCTTAGGGTGGAGTCATGAACACTGACCTTAACTGAGGCAAGTGAGGCCTGCAGTTCTTTGGATGTTGTTGTGGGGTCTTTTGTGACCTCTTGGATGAGTCGTCGCTGCGTTCTTGGGGTAATTTTGGTCGGCCACTCCTGGGAAGGTTCACCTCTGTTCCATGTTTTCGCCATTTGTGGATAATGGCTCTCACTGTGGTTCGCTGGAGTCGCAAAGCTTTAGAAATGGCTTTATAACCTTTTCCAGACTGACAGATCTCAATTACTTTGTTTTTCATTTGTTCCTGGATTTCTTTGGATCACAGCATGATGTCTAGCTTTTGAGGATCTTTTGGTCTACTTCACTTTGTCAGGCAGGTCCTTTTTAAGTTATTTCTTGATTGAGAACAGGTGTGGCAGTAATCAGGCCTGGGTGTGGCTAGGGAAATTGAACTCAGCTTTCCAAAGATGTGATAAACCACAGTTAATTTATGTTTTAAGGGGGGGTGGGGGGCAATCACTTTTTCACACAGGGCCCTGTAGGTTTGGATTTCTTTTTCCCTTAATAATAAACACCTTCATTTATAAACTGCATTTTGTGTTTACTTGTGTTATCTTTGTCTAATATTTAAATTTATTTGGTGATCTGAAACATTTAAGTGTGACAAACATGCAAAAGAATAAGAAACCAGGAAGGGGGCAGACACTTTTTCACACCACTGTATATATATATATATATATATATATATATATAGAGAGAGAGAGAGAGAGAGAGAGAGAGAGAGAATAGGGAATAAGAGAGGATAGAGAGAAAGAGAGAGAGAGGGTGGGTGGTTGGAAAAAATAAAAGGCAGATGCTGTTTTAGTGTGTATTTTGCTAAAACAAACGTCAGGCTGATTGTGTCAGCGCTGTTTTACAGTAGAGAGAGTAACGGCTTCCTCCGTTCAGGAAAAAACAAACTGAGTGTATGAGCTGCCTACACAAATCTATCAGTGTTTACAACCAGTTTACATCCAATCACCACCAATCACTGTGGCACTTACTGCTACATCACTGAGGACCTGCTGGAAAAAACAGCCTGGAGACAAACCAAAACGGCTTATAGTCTGACAAAGAAAGTCACATTTACACAGTCATTCCCCTGCACAACCTAAATAAAGTAAATCAGCCAAGATATGTTTGGTGTCTGAAGTTTGTTTCCTTAGTTTTGCACTGGAACTATGAGGCTAATGTAGCTAACAAGTATTGGAGACTTGCAGACACCTTACATTCAGATTATGTGGTTTCTGAGGTACTTCAATATATGTTTAAAAAAACAGTGTGTCATATAGTCATACATACATTAGCCTCATAGCTCCAGGGCAAAAACACAGTAAAACTGTGGTGTGAGTGTGTGTTTACCATGTTCAGCAGACAGTGCAGTCACTGTGTTGGATGGTGTTGTGTCTGTTTTGACACCGTTCTCAAAGGCGAAACCCTCAGCCTCCTGCAGCTGCCAGTTCAGACCAAACAGGTGCATGGCTAAGAGAGAGAGAGAGAGAGAGAGAGAGAGAGAGTGAGAGAGATTATAAATCAACTAAGCATCATCATGATGACCCACTCCATTTCCCACAAATCACAAATCTATTATTTCAGTCAAATTTAGTTTTCCTTTGTGTTTTTATCCAGTTTTAACTTTTCTTTGAAGCACTTTTTAGGACATGATAGATAGATAGATAGATAGATAGATAGATAGATAGATAAAATGACATAGATCTATAAAATGACATAGATCATCATTAATTCAACATAAAAAAATACATACAAACTATATTAATAATACTAATAATACAATACTAAAACCACTTCACTTTGTCAATCAGTCTGTAATGACCATGTTCAACTGTTAGCCACCCTGGTAACAGCCCCTATTAACATCATCTCAGCACTAACAAAGTTTAATTCTTCTTTACTCCTCTTCACCTTCCAAACTGCTAACTTGGCTATCATAACAATTAATTTAACAAACTGGCCATTTTTGTAGTAAGAGAACATTCTTCTCTCCTGCAGTTTGTCTGTTAGTAAACTGTTGTCCAAAACCATTAAAACATCCTTCAGAAAATTGAAACAGGTGAGCTAATCTCTCACAAGGCAAAAATATGCTCAACAGAGAGACAGAGAGAGAGAGAGAGACAAATGTAGAAGATAAGTGTGTGCGCATAGTCTATTACAGTACACAATACAGGTTTAGTTTTACTGCAGCAAATAGAATCAGTGTAAATTCATACAATCAGTACAGCTTCAGTAAATACACTGACACTGCAGATACAATGGACAAAACTCTTCCTCCTCTCTCTATCCCTTTCACTCTCTTTCTCTCCTTCTGTCTCTTCCTCTCATTATCTCCCTTTTTTCATTATCTATATTTCTTTCTTCCTTTCTGTCTTTCTTTCTCTTTTTTCCTTTTTTTCTTTATCTCTTTTATTTCACTTATTGTCTTTTTTCTTCATTTTCACTTTCTCTCACTGCCTCTGTCTTTGCTCTCTCTGTTGTCTTTCTACTTTCTCTCTCTCTCTCTCTCTCTCTCTCTCTCTCTCTCTCTCCTATCATTTTTTTTCTCTCATATTATCCATCAACTTTGGAGAGGTTTAATTATGAAAGAGTCTTACTGTGACTGGTCAGACAAACGGCAGTAAAAACACAGGCGCTTTGATGCGCTCTCTTTTTCAACATTTCTCTTTCCTCTCTCTATGATTGTGCTGTCTGTCTCTTCTGTCTCTCTTGCTATTCAATCCATTTCAATTCAGTGCAATGTTGTGTTTTATTGCTATCCTCACACACACACACACACGCGCACAGTATCATAAAACCAGTTTTGCAGCTGGTAGTGAGCACCACATTGCATAATATAATAATAATGGCACATCAGCGTCTGCTCTAAACTCCCTCTATCCACTTCTGAGGGGTTTAATTATGAAAGAGTCCTATTGGCCAGAGCCCTGAGGGAGAGCCGCATCATTGGTCAGACCAAACAGCAATCAAAATGTTGGGGCTCTAATGCTGAAAGATGAACCTCTTTGTTGGGTTTAATGCTGTAATAGTGAAGCAGAAAATTATGTTTTTTGAGCTCTGTGTGTTTGTGTGTGTGTGTGTCTGTGTATGTGTGTGTGTGTGTGTGTGTGTGTGGTGTTTATGGATGCAATGCACCACTCTTTCTTGTTCCAAAAATGCCCAATTTTGGACAAGCCTGCTAGGGTAGAAGAGCTAATCAGTAAATTGGTAAATTCATAAATGAAGTGACAAATGCATTTCTCTAATTTGCTATATTACATATATCCTTTGATAATTTCATACTTTTTAACAATTCCATACAATAGCAGGAGAGCACAGAGAAGAAAGGAGCCAAATTTGTATTCTTCTTCAGATATTAATAACAAAAAAAAAATGTTTTACTATATTTATGGTTATTTCTATATATTGTTATGTTATACAGTGTTTTTACTGGATAATGCACTTATGGCCAAAATAAATGGTTTCGAACAATTTTTATGGCTGTGCAAGACTTTTGCACAGAGCTGTGCAAATGTATGAATGTATTGTTTCTGTGTGTGTGTGTGTGTGTATGTGTGGGTGCTGTATTTAAATATGTGTGTGTTATTTAGGTGTGTGTGACAGAGTCTGTCTGAATATACATATACTGTGTTTTAGAATGTGCAACTATTGTGTGTGTGGTATTTTGTGTGTGTGTATCAGTAACAGGTAGATTGTGGTGTGTGTGTGTGTGTGTGTGTGCGCGTGTGTGTGTGTGTATATGTGTGTGTGTGTGCGAGAGAGAGAGATAGAGAGAAAGAAAAAGAGAGAGAGTAATAACAGGCCGTGCTGCAGCACTGACTCTAATAAAGGGGTAATTTAGTCCTGCCAAAAACCCCACTGGGCACACACTGCCCCCTGAACACACACACACATACCCCACATACATAAATCACACTCCCCCCACACGTACACCAGTGTGTGTGGTGTGTATGAGTATAAAAGTGCTCCCACTACCTCCTGCTTTTCTAGCAACATACAGTAAATATATTTAGTCTGGATACTTCATTACTTTATGAACTGAAACAATTCTGAGGCTGTGAGACCAGTAATGAGACAGAGAGAAAGAGAGAGAGAGAGAGAGAGAGTATGACAGATGGAGGGACACAAGAAAAGAGAAAAAGATAAAGTACAAGTTAAATGGAAGAATTTTGAAGACCAATTAGAGCTTTAATAGCTTAAAAAAGAAACATACAGCAGCCACTTTCTTGCTCCCTCTCTCTGTTCCTCTCTCTTCCTTTCCCTCTTGCTTTATCTCTCTTTCCATGTCTCCCATTTCTAATTCTCTGTCATATTCTGGATCTCCCTTCCTCTCTCTCATTCCATTATTCTCCTTCTTTCTTTTTATCATCCATTCTCTTTTTCCCCCTCATTGCCTCCCCATCAGCCCCTCTTTGCACTTCTTCATCTCTCTTTCTAGCTCTCCACTTTCAAGCTGTTTTTCTTCTCTCCTCTATGTCTCTTCTTTCCTCACTACCTGTCTCTCTCCCTCCTTTCTTTCTCTCTATCACCTTTTTCATTTCTCTTTGTACCTGTTTCTTTTTTCTTTTCCCTACTCTCTTCCCTCCTCTCTATCTTTTCTCTCTCTTTCCCCCTTCTTACTTTCCATCACCTTCTCCAGCTCTCTCTCAACTGTCCTCCCTCCGCTTTACCTCTATTTCTTTCTCCCCCTTTCTTACTATCCATCACCTTCTCCATGTCTCTTTTGGCCTTTAATTTCCTTGTTTTTGTTCTCTTTTTCTCCATCCTCTTCCCATTTCTATCTTGTTCCTTAGCCCTGCCCACCTTGACCCTCTCTGTGCCTCTTTGTCTCTTTCTATCTTCCCCCTTCTCTTTACCTCAATCTCCCTCTCCCCCTTTTCTTACTCTCCATCACTTTCTCCATCTCTCTCTCTCTGTTTTCGCCTCCTTTCTACCTCCACCTCTCTTGCATGACTCTCTCTCCATCTCTCTCCATCTCGCTCTCTCTCCATCTCTCTCCATCTCGCTCTCTCTCCCCCTTCTCTCTCTTTTATTCCCTTGTTCTTTTTCTCTTTCTCACCCTCACCCATTTCTCTCTCGTCCCTTCAGCTCCCCTCCTCGACCCTCTCTGTTACACTTTCTCTCTGTTCCTCTCTCTCTCTCTCTCTCTCTCTCTCTCTCTCTCTCTCTCTCTCTCTCCGTCTGTCTCATTAAATTAGCGTCCTGCTGTGTTAGCCTGTTAGCTGTAGCCTGGTACTCAGCACTCTGACCCATGCTAAAGCAGGGGGTCATGGGAGAGTGGGCGGCATCGGCACGTCCGTCAACGAGATGGCAGATCCCCTGCTGGGACATACGTGCGCACACACACGCGCACACATGGCTCCATTAACTCACAACCAGCTGAAAAGTGGCTTTCTTCCGTCCTGTGCTAATGAAGCGCTCTATTGACAACTCCTGCAATGCTCAATTAGTCACACACACTTGTAGCAAATATCTTTGAGCTAGAGGACAAAGTGGGAAAAAAACAACAACAGACATACACAAACACAAAGAATACACGTACGAGCTTGTAACGAAGCACAAGGGAAGAACAGAAAGATCAAAGAAGTATCTGACGCTAACACCATGTTAATCATGCACGCAAGCCCGTATACAATACAATGTGTCCGAGTGTCCACACACCCTTTAATTAGTGGCTTTAGCTGATTTAAAGTGAGTATTCAGCCAAAAATTTACGCAGTTTCCCTCTTACCTCAAAGGTAGTTAATAAACCAAGACATATTTGGTGTCTTAAGTTTTCTTCTATAATTTTGCTGTGAGGCTAATGCAGCTGTGAGGCTAATGTAGCTAAAAAATTACCCCAATTACCATGTTGCCATCATCAGATACTTGTCTCAAACCATGCTGAGATGTTGAAGGGGTATTCCAGCCTAAAACTGCATTTAATTTGTTATTTTTTGTGTTATGCAGCATTCTGTAGCACCATGCTGTATGCCTCAGCTTCACCGGTTTTCAAGTTTTCGTTCATCAATGTCTTCTCATTACAAAACCCAGTATGCAAAAACAGAAATGCGTCATATAACCTTTGGGAATCCCAGTGGTGTCAGTCAATCCCAACTGCTAGCCCAGCCACTTCTCTATAGTCTGATAAATACACCAAACTAACATTAGTTAGGTTTCAAGATGCTGTTTGTTTTCAGTGTGGAGAAACGCTCCACCAACATGGAAAGTCAGGGAAGTGTTCACGGCCCTGAGTTCAGCATGAGATGTCATATAAATAACCCGGCTTACCCCGTTAACAGTAACACGGTAACACTTATCTACTTTAAAATGATACTGTGGTATGTGCTTTACATCATCAATCAATATACAGATACAGTAGCGGGTTAAATCTCTAAAACTGACCATAAAGTCCCCTCTTTTCAGAAGGTAAATACATTATTAACTTTAAAGATCACTTCTACCACTATCATTAGCTGGCTAGATTGTAGCTAACAACACTCGCTTTCATGAAGGTGTCCATGTTTTTCTACACTTTGTAGCACAAACGTGCTTCAAAAAAGGTCAGAAATGACGTAATTCCGACTTCTCACTCCTGAGTAAAGTCGAACACAGCTTATGTAGCATACTTTAACACATATCTGCTGTATGTGTTAAAACCAGCATTCCTAAGTGAACCAGGTGGGAGAATAAGGGATGAGTGAGAGTGAGTGAGAGAGTGTGAGAGAGAGCGAGCCATCACTGTGTCTGAAGCTGAAACTCTTTGGCTGGTCTAAAAGCCTCTCCGGGGCAGCTCTGAGCTCTGAGGGTTATATAAACCACCTGACTCACAACAGCACACTCACTCAGAAAGCTATTGCAGCACCAGACTCTCTCTCTCTCTTTCTCAGAGAAATGTGTGAGTATGTGAATGTGTCAGATCACTAAAAATATCAGGCTTCCTGTGATATGTGTGTTTGAGTGTATGTGTGTGTCAGTGCAGTTGTACAGCAAGTCATGAGATAGAGTGTGTTTCTGTGGGATATATATGTATACAATATTGAGCAAACATCACAAATCATCCTACATTTATTTAATTTCTAGTCACATCAGCCATCATGTACAAATTATTCATTTTTCAGTGTCAGAAAAAAGCAGAAAATATATATTTAATAGAAAATGACACTAAAGTCTATACAACTAAAAAAGGATATCAATTAAAAGTACTTAATTTGTCCACACTTTGCCTATATTACTGCTTTGATTCTTTTCAGAAGAAATCCATAGGGATATTTTTCCACACCTCTCATCAGTCTATAAAACCTTAATTCTTATCTCGGATGTTCAATTTCCATTCCTCAATAGCAGCTTCTTGACAGCTAAACATCCTTTCAAAACCATAGCAGTGAGTCGTTGTCTCACAGTGGAAGGATGGACAGAAACACATTGGATTTTCTCAGATCTGAAGCAAGAGTGGAACTTGATTTTCTCCTTTCTCTCAAAGATAAAAGCTCTAAGTGCTGTTTACCTGAGGGTGACAGTTTTGGTGGTCTACCAGGTCTTGTATTGTTGTTAAAATTCCCATTTTCTCTATATCCTTAAATGAATACATATATGTATATGAATACATATAGATATAAAAACCTGTTTTGCACACTTCTGTCCTCTCATTTATTTTCCTTTTTCTTTTTCTCTTCCTTTTACAAGTGGATTATGTTATATCTCATGTCCTCAGAAATATCTTGTGAACAATGAATTAATGAATTACCTGTGAATAACTTGCACTTGTGATGACAGGAAATTAAATAAATGTAAATATACACCAACTTTCAAAAGTCTGGAATAACTGTTTAATTTAATATTAAACCATTTTTTTGCACATATATGTATAAAATGAATCAAATAATGCTACTACTAAATTTTACATATATACATATATATACACCGATCAGGCATAACATCATGGCCACCTCCTTGTTTCTATGCTCATTGTCCATTTTATCAGCTCCACTTACTATATAGGTGCACCTTGTAGTTATACAATTAAAGACTGTAGTCCATCTGTTTCTCTGCACGGAGGTGGTCATAATGTTATGCCTGATCGGTGTACATATATGTATGTGTGTGTGTGTATATATATATATATATATATATATATATATATATATATATATTATATATATACACACACACACACACATACATATATGTACACCGATCAGGCATAACATTATGACCACCTCCGTGCAGAGAAACAGATAGTAGTTATACAATTAAAGACTGTAGTCCATCTGTTTCTCTGCACGGAGGTGGTCATAATGTTATGCCTGATCGGTGTACATATATGTATGTGTATGTGTATATATATATATATATTATATATATATATATATATGTCTATAGTTTTGCCACCACCGTCATATCAAAACTTCATGCTCCTGTGAAGTTATTTTGTAGATATGTATCATTGATTATTTTTACCGACCACTGATGAAGGGTTAGAGGATGGCTAAAACAAAATGTGCAGTATGTATACATGTATTATTCATTGAGAGAGCACTGAAAATGATACTCTACCATGTGATTATCATTTGATGACAAAAAACACTATTCTGGACCATTTACACAAGCCTAATGTACTTCTTCCCTTTACTTCAAGGCTCCTTCATTTTGCGTGTGGAAGACTTGAACATGCCCATTACTGTGAAGTCTCCCAAAAGAATCCATCATTCATTCATTCACTCTGCCATTCAGGAACGATTATCTGTCAGGAGCAGAATCAGCCTCGTGGCGACATGTCCATCAGTTTGACGACTTGATTTCTCTCTCAGAAGAAACATCCCATCTTTATCTCAGCAGAAACATCCCATCTTTATCCAGCCATGCTAAAAGGTAAGTGCTAAACATTCTGTAAATATTCACTGTTAAACAAACTCCACTTTTATGGTAGGAGAAAAGCTGCAAAAATACTTGCGGGGGAATTGTGGTTCGCCTTTAAAAAGCATGAATCTAAAAATAAACGTAAGTGGTAAGTGGAAAGATTGAATGTGCAGGGTTTCTTTTTTCCCCAAGTGTAATTTATGCAATAATGAAAAAAAGCTATAAAAAAAGAGTCGCTCTCGCTCTCACACTCCCTCTCTCTTCCAGTTTCCTGTCTGCCTGTACATCTCTGGAGGTGTTAAAAGCAGGCGAGTATTTACGAGTGTTTTTTCGCGGCCTGCGGGGCTTTGAGTGGTTCTTTGGCATGCTGTGTTTCCTTTGGTAGTGCTCAAGGCCCCAGGAGGCCCCTGGAGGCTCCATCATGAGTGTTTCTCCTGGGGGCACGTAACCATGCGGAGCAGCAGAATGATAAAGCATGGCTGTGGTGTGTTGAAGCTGCGGTCAAAGCCTTTACTCAGTCCAACCGATTGAGACCAGAGGTGAATGAATAATGATTTCTTCTGAGACATGCATCTGTAACTGCTTAAATCTTCTGCAAACAAAGCAGAGTGTCCCTGCACATGGGTGTAAATGGTTCAGAGTAGAGAATAGTCAATCACTGGAGAGATGCGTTTAGCCCTTTTTGTACTGTGGACACTGACTGTGGTGTATACGCTGTACACACTGCACATGTGATCATGAAGCATGGTGGGATTTTCTCTTTTCTGTCAATTACAGACAATTACAAAGATTAACCTCATCAAAGACACATAGTAACTGTTCATTACAATGTGCAGAAGTGTGTTCTTTAGAGTGTAACTATTTTATACATATTTTTTATTATTTATATTTATATTATTATATTATTTATATATATTATAAATAATCTCTCTCTCTCTCTCTCTCTATACATATATGTTTGTATATATATATAAGATCTTGATGTTGGTAAATCTTGATGTCCTGTAAATTGGTAGGTGGAGCTGCCTCAGATCAGGCTTGTTGTTCTAGCACATCCCACAAATGCTTCATCAGATTGAGATCTGAGAAATTTGGAGGTCAGGAGAACACTTCGAACTCTTTGCCATGTTCCTAAAACCATTGCTGAACTGTCTGTGCAGCGTGGCAGGGCATACTTTCCTGCTGAAGAGAGACCACTGCCATCGGACAATACCATTTACCACCTGGTCCGCAACCATGTCTGAGTAGGTGTTTTGACGTGTTTTGATGTCCTCATAAACCAGCACAATGGTGACACTGACATGATAGTATGTGTTATGCTGGCACAAGACAAAACTGTGCTGCTGGAGTTTTTAAACATTGTCCACTACCTTGATGATACACTATGTATGTGTACAGAGGTTGTAGCTTATGCTTTTATATGCAAAATGTGTGTCATTTTTCCTTTAAGTATAATTAACACAAAAAAGGTGATGTAAGATCATTATAATCTTATGATAATTAAAAGATTTTGGATGGATGTTCGAGAAGAAGCTGTATTGATCGAGCTGATGAAAAATCTCCACGTTGCTATGTTACCTCTGCTGAACACGAAAAGCCTTGAGACTTCTCTCTCTCTCCTCTCTCTCTCTCCTTTTGTATCTCTCTCGCTTTTTCTCCTTCTTCTGCTAACTTTCTTTTTCTACTTCTTCTTTTCTCTCCTTTCCTCCAATTCTCTCTTTCTGTCTCTTCTCTCTCCATCTGTCTCTCTCTTTTTTCTTTTCTATTTCTCTCTCCTATTTTTATTCCAGTCCTCTACTCTCCTACTTTTCTACTAGAGACTTTCTCCAGTCTCTCTTTTTTCTTCTTGCTCCCTTTGTATCTCTCAATCTCTCCCTCAGTCACTCCTTGCATTTTCTTTTCCTGTTTCTTATGTTTTCGTTCTCTATTTCTGTTTCTCTCCCCTGTCTTTTTCGATCTCTCTCAACCCCTCCTCCCCCTGGTGGGTTTGTTACAGCAGATGGACTGGGGAGACAAGAGTGTGTGTGCGCGTGTTTGAGGTGTGTTACTCTCCATCTGTACCTTCAACAGTGACACACACATGCACACACATACTATGACTCACTTCACTGTTCTTTGTTTAGGTTTCTCAGACCACACTGAACTCACATAGGTACCCACAAGGTAGTGCACAAGTACATTTTTTTGTTCATGAAAGTACAAACATTGTAAATGGTCTTAAAAGGCCCATATCATGAAACAAATTTAAAATGAAAAAGTTTCATTTAGTATGTAAATACGGTTAAAGTTTCAAAATACATCATTCACTCCTCAGTCCATCTACTCCCCTTATATGAAAACTAAGCTGCAAAAATAACCTATTTTGAAATAATAGTTTTTATGAAGTCATATAAATTAACACATTTACACTTAACTGCCAATTTAGCCTACCACAGTTCAGCTCTGCCCATTCTTGCTGAAGTTACAAGGAGTGTTTCAGCTTGGACTGCTTTTTGAATAAAGCACAATACAGGGCAGCCAATAAGAGCAGAGGTCATTTACATATATCAGTCTTAAAGGCGCAATAAAAGCAGCCTGCTTAATTCTAACTGGAAAAGAGTGATTGGAAAATTGTCATGAAAAACAACACTTTTACATATACCTACTTACTTAGCCTCCAGCAGTTTAGCCCTGCCCATTCATACTGAAGTTAGAAGGAGCGACAGCACCCCCAGATTTCTGGATTGTTTAACTGCAACTGCTGAAAATAATCTAATAGATCTGAACTTTAAAATCATCTGAACAAAGTAAGGACCTATGTGTGCTTGTTTTAGAGTATGTTTTATGTTTTATTCATATATCCTCAAAATTTACGGTAGTTGACTGGTTGCCACTCAGCTCATTCGCATAGAGTTCATCCAGAACGAGAACAATCATGACACATTCTGCTTGATGTAAATTATCCAAAAAATTAAAATAAAAAAGGTCAAATTGTTTGCGTGATGTCACCATTCACATCACATATATGCTGCTTAAAATTTCAGCGTCCCTAACTTAAAACACTTCCCATCTCCCTCAAAATGGTGGAAAGCACCATATAAAAAAGTGCACTTTGCCAAAAGAATCTTTTTTTTCATACTTAAAGCTGCAGTAGGTAATCCATAAAAAAAAAAATTTTTTTGCTTGACAGTAGTACACGAGACAGATAATCTGTGTCTCCTCTGGCTCCCCCTAGTGCTCTTGATGCCATTTGCAAGATTCACTGTGCCTGAATCAAAATAACCGATCAGAGGCAGGAGGAGTGTTCGACGGAGTGTCAATCATTGCTCATGCACACGCTGCAGACAGCAGCCCTTCCCCCGCGCACCGCCTCAGGAAGCACAAATGCACTGGTGGATAAACAAACAACTGGCAAGTAAAAAAATGCCCACCTCTCCTTTGCCAACAACAAGAATTAGACACAGCTTGAAATAAATCAAGGCGGTAAACACTGGAGTGGCTTTTTAGAGGTGAAGGAAGCCATGGCATCTGGAAAGCTACAAATTCGATGCAGAGTTAGCTGCATTTCTTCTTTACAGATAATTTTCGAAAAAAAACAAAAAAAAACAAAACACAAAGCTAAGATGGTAATGGTTACAGTAACACTCCAAAGCGCATATATCATATCACTCTGATGCTGCAGTCGGGCTAACGTTAGCTAGACTGTTTCCGATGCTAAGGCTGCTGGTCGGCATTGTTATGGTTGAAAGTTACTGAAAATATCTTTGTGAAGTGCCCAGGGAGCCGTATCGATTTAGTGTTTGTTCAGATATTAATATGTGCCTGTGCTCATAAGTGGTTTTCTGCTTACTTAGCACTAGTCAAAACTTATTCTGTTATCAAACAAACATCTAAGCATTGATATAAGTGTGTGCTAGCTGCCATGGTTGCTAGCCTGCACATGCACACACACCTCTTCTGCGAGGAGGGGCTTTGGAGGCAGGCCTGGAGCGCAGCGGTGTGGGAGGGACCTGGAAGTTTTCTCATTCAAATTTTCAAGCTAAACCTACTCTCTTCTCAGTCCTACCTACTGCAGCTTTAAGGAGAAGCAAACAAGCTTTAACAAGCTGAATAGATCCATACTAAGAGCAATAATAATCAATACCAGTCCGCTCCCAGTGCGCGCTGATAATCCACAGTGACGGCTCCTGGTAGTCAACAGACATGTCTGCTCGAACATTCTGAATTAAAGCGTAAAGTTTTTTTTAAAAGTTCTGGCTGATACGGATAAAGTTTTTTTTTCATGCTGAATGTGGTGCAGGATAATGAGATTTCATGATGAAAGCTGGGCTGGGACTCAGAAAACAGCATCAGAAGAAAGAAGAAAGGGATCAGGGATGTGTTTTTTTATTTTTTTGGGGGAGGAGGGCCGATAATGTTTGTCCCCTACAGGGCGTCGTAATGATTAGCTGTCCATATATTTCCATAATTTTATGGCCTCTCTTAAAGCTCCTGCTGAGTGAATCTTCACTGGTCTTAATGCTCAGTAATGATGAGAGCGGCCACAGGGACCCCGCTGAGGCCACCGAAACACATTCATCAGGACCACACAGCAAACTACTGCTAATAAAGAGTGAATAAATAACAAATAACAACTTCAGGCATGCACTTAAGTGTAGATCAGAGGAGAGCAGAGAAAAAGAGAAGGATTAGAATAGTTATTGGAAAGTCATAATGAAAAAAAAGGGGCAACAAAAAACACGGAAAAAGAAAGAAAAAAGAGGCCTAGCAGTGACACTGATGTGTAAAAACCCCAGCAACACCGCTGTGCTATACATCTGCTTATCTGTCTGTCTCTTTAAAGTGCTTGTTCAAAGGGCCCATATCATGAGAAAGTGAATTTCCACTGCTTTTGAAAAAAGGTAGTTTCTAAACATACCATTCACTCTCCAGTCTGTATATGGACACTAAACTACAAACAGAGCCCATGTTGTATACATTGTTTTGTGATGTCACAAACTATTTACAAATATCATCCTATTCTGCCAACAAGAGTTTAAGAGTGCATGATTATAAAATGACTCTATTAAGATGTTACTAATTTGCAAATAAGCTGTGAATTGTAAAGTGAGAATGAAGTTCTATTAAAATTAAAGGGCTCATATCACAAAAAAAAACAAAACAGATTTACTTTTTTTGTTTTTTGATGTAGTATGTAAACATTGTTAAAGTTTATCATCCTATTCAGCCTACAGCGGTTTAGCTCTGTCTATTCCTGCTGAAGTGAAGAGTTTCAGCCTGGTCCACTTTAAAATGAGGTGTAAATACAATCCAGCCAATCAAAACACAGATCATTTATATATATTAGTTTTATAGGCACAGTGCCTATAAAACTACCAAATGGTTGAATTATAGGAGAGGTAACATTCAAGGTAACATTCAAGAAAAAAGTATAACGTAGGCCCTTTAAAATGTCTACAATATGGTTTTTATGATGAATGAATTTGTGTAACATGCAAAGCCAGTAGTAACAATGGAACCACTCCCCAGTTCATACAGTCCACATATGAAAACTAAGCTGCAAAAACAGCCTGTTTTGAATTCACAGTTCTTTTTGTGATGTCATTAAAAAACAAACCATTTACATAAATACGCCTTTTCATCCTACAGCGGTTTGACCCCACCTTTTCATGCTGATCTTATAGGGAGTGTTTCAGCCTTGACTGCTTTTTGCAGAACAGAGCTCTTTTACATATACTACTCTTAAAGGCAAGCAAGCAAGCAAAGTTTATTTATATAGCGCTTTTTACAACAGGTGCTGTCACAAAGCAGCTTTACAAAACAAAACAAAATCATCATTACAAAAAGAAATCCGGTCCAAACCCCCATGAGCAAGCCAGTGGCGACAGTGGGAAGGAAAAACTCCCTAAGAGACAGGAAGAAACCTTGAGAGGAACCAAGACTCAGAAGGGGAACCCATCCTCCTCTGGTCGACAGTAACCTGTTTAATTCTAAACACATGAGGAGAGGTTGGAAAATGGTCATGTAAAAGTAAATTAAGACTAAATAATAATAAGAATAAATGCAAGGAAATGCATGTAGGATATGGGCCCTTTAAGGGATATCTCTCTCTCTCTCACTCAGCATCTAAAAGCCTGCAGGCTGTAATCCAGCTTCTAAAACACAACAAACAACTTCTAAAACCTGCAATTTATCCAAATCTGTTCCACACACACCACAACACACCTTCAAAACCACAGAACTCACAGAAGACAATCACACAGTACACTATACATTTTGGTGAAGAAGTCTGTAGATGAACTGGTGACTTTTGGACTATAACTTTACATGACTGCAGAATTTTTTTCCACATGGTTAAACGTGTGAAGTCATTAGGCAGACTGATGTCGTCCCATTGAGCTATAATGAGGCTCACTTGTGCCCCTCTTTCTGCTTTTATCAAAAAGACGGCTTGCATATGTCACACTGAAAGAGAAAAAGAGCCATGCTTCATTTCCTTTTATTGACATCACCGGTCAGCACTGACATCACTGATAAAAGTAGCCTGCACGTGTATGTGTGAGGTGTGAGTGCGGCGGCTCATTATGAGTCTTTCACGACACAGTCCTAAATATATTTATAACAGAAACCAACACACAGTTGCTGAATTCCATGAATAAACACTTGAAACACACGACAATATAACACAAATTTTAAAAAAAAATTTTTTTCAAAAAAAGCAATCTTAAAAGTAAAGCCCTTTGTCAGAGGCAGAGATGTGTAAAACAATAGTACTGTAGTAAAACAATAAAAAACTATAAGACTGTATCAAAGTTATCTACATGTGTAATTCATAACCGACGCATTGGCAGTGAATAAAATCCATGGCAAACCACCTCAACGATGATGCTAATTTCTGCTTGCATGCCTAACAGGATTCTAGTAGTTTGTTAGTGCTAAGCTAATGCCAATATTTATAAATACCTTCTGACAAGGCTTCTTAATTTCTTATTTACTTCTCATTTGAATAGTGCAGTACTTACATTCTGGTACATAGACAAAAATGTAACTTGTAGAATTTAAAGTGGAACGTATAATTCACTGGCACCAGGATGTACCATTTAAAGTACAACGGAAATTTTGAAAAAGGCAGTTCTAAATTAAATACTGACATTTGAAGCTTCTAAAAGACACTACATATTGTACTTAAATCTTGTGACGTACTTTTAGTATATATTTTACCTTGCAGCAGCTTCACAGTGACTCTTTCTCTCTGTGTGCTCTGGTTCAGAGCTGCTGTAGCTGATGTCCTTTTCTAACAGCCCCCTGATTAGTCTGCTGCTCCTATTTACAGTCAGTGACACATTTAGGACTTTCAGAAGGCCTACACTGACAATTTTTCTCATGGAATTGGTCCCATTGTATATCCAAAACATGATTTGTTGATTCCTCTGTCACGGATCCCACTGTGCTGTTAATCTTACGCATTAGGGCTTCTTGTCAGCTCCGAAATCCTAACCAATAGGAGAGGTCACTCAGCTGTATCTACCCAGAGCGGTATAGAGAGAGTAGCGTCAACGGAAGTTCAAAATGCTTGATGGTCACGTGATTCACGTAGACTTCAGATAGTTCCAGGAAGTTCTTTGCGGGCAATTTAAACCCATAAACACCGAGCGACAGAACTGCGTCTTTTGGTACTTTAAAGTCAATAAATGCACTGTTTTACAATATTTATATAGAAAACCAACGTATGTGTGTAGTTACAACAATATAATATATTTTAAAGTCAAATTCGTTTCTATTTGAGGATTAAACAGCTATCGTTACCCGCCTTTTTGACATGTTACGTTAATGTGAACATGGTTTCAAAGTGTGTTTTTGTTGTTTCATTGTTTTGACATTTCAGTATTATAGATATTATGTTCTTAAACTTGTATGGTAGTTAAGATCAGTCATATCCTAATGTTTATTGATATACTTAGAGGGAGGGGAAGGGAAGGAATGTTTCAAAATTGAGATCAGATTAATTTTCAACATAAATATAATTAACATAAATACATCTTTAATTAATGGTTGTTTCAGTAATCCCAAGGCTTAGATAATTTTAATGACTTGATGACAACTGTAAACTCTATGACTTTCCGAAAGGACAGAAGGAGCCAAAGAAATTTGTTTGGCTTGCATATGAAAAAACCTGTATTAAAAAGCGTACATTAAAATACATCACATCCAGACAGGACAGGACATAAAACACATCTATTTATATTTGTACATATTTTATATATCTTGTCTTTTTACTATGCACATATTTACTGCAATGGATTCATTAAATAAAGCTATAATGAAATCAAACATGAATAGCCTGGCAGGCAGTTTGTCTGTGCCCTTTTCTCCATGTTGTCCTTGCATATAGTCCCCAGCATGGTTTGCTCTGCTGCATGGAGATGCTTTAATCGCTTGGAGAAAGGAGTGAAAATGTTTGGTTTCTCCACTGACACAGAGAGAAGAAAAAACTGCTGGCTCAAGTCAGCAGGAGCAATTACTAAATTACTTACCATCACAAAAGATTACAACAACAACGTGACATTGCATACGTCTCAACAAAAGCCACACCACTGGGAAGCTTAATGTTTTATTTATTAAAAATAAGGAACAGGTAAAGAATTGCAAAACCCAGGGAGTTGAGACTCAGTGTGCAGGGTGGGGGTGCTGTCTTATTGTAAGGAGTCTCTAGGCTGAGTTGAATCCCCCCGTGGTTCTTGCCATTAATCCAAAATCAACTAAACTGCAACATAATGTACAGATAACAGTCAACAGAATCACAAAGCCTGCAAACACTCAATCCATAACTCTTGTATTTGTTTACTCTTTAAAGTCTCCAATATGTGCTCTAAATCCACATCAATATTGACGTATCACAAAAATAGCTCTTTTATTGTGTAACCTATGTTAGGTCGTACTCCAAAATGGATAACAATATTCTCTTTTTATCTCCTCCACCTCCACTCTACAAGCTCGTGCCCCAATGTTATATTTAACTAATATTTAACTCCCACCCACCCCGTGAAAAATCATGTTTAGAAGCCTTTTCTAAGATTCAACAACGGTGGATGAAACAACATTAAGAGCAGGGATTTTACAATTACTAGGCTGTTTATGGTTAACATTATGGGTTCCTAATTTTACTCAGTACCCTAGCCTAATCTGTTATCTGTTAATGTTTCTTAAATCTACTAATTTAATCGGGGATAATCCACTGACATACTTTAATATACATGTTAATTTAATTCAGATGTGCTTATTATATACAAACTGATTCTTTAATTGTTTTACCCTTTAAAAGTGCATCACAACCGGTCTATTCCGCTGCTAGTATTTGTTGCTAACTTCCGGGAACTATTGAGAGGCTCCACGATCCGCTATTGCTGTAAAAAAAAATGGTCCATTGGAGTGAACGGAGTTGACGCAACTCTCTGTCTATATGGCTCTGTATCTACCTAGATACCATGGAGAAAAACGATTCCTGATTGGCCAATTGATTGTCCATCCAAAACCTGACAATGAAACCAGAGTAGTACTGTATACTCGAGTTTAAACACAAGCACAATTCTATTTAACATAAATTAACTGATTACAGACATGTATTTTTAGGTCTCAGAAATCATTACGCTTTCTCTG